>NC_084755.1:7760075-7852575 GCF_033978785.1 Entelurus aequoreus
TATAGACACTTACATCATGTGTTGCCTTCATTATAACACTTATATGAGACTATTTTAAAGTCATTTTGATAGTAGGCTAACATAGACACTTACATCATGTGTTGCCTTCATTGTAACACTTATATAAGACCTTTTAAAGTCATTTTGATAGTAGGCCTAATATAGCTAATACAGATACTTACATCATGTGTTGTCTTCATTATAACACTTATATAGGACTTTTAAAGTTGTTTTGATAGTAGGCTAATATAGCTAATATAGACACTTACATCATGTGTTGTCTTCATTATAACACTTGTATAAGACTGTTTTAAAGTCATTTTGATAGTAGGCTAATATAGACACTTACATCATGTGTTGCCTTCATTATAACACTTATATGAGACTATTTTAAAGTCATTTTGATAGTAGGCTAATATAGACACTTACATCATGTGTTGTCTTCATTATAACACTTGTATAAGACTTTTAAAGTCATTTTAATAGTAGGCCTAATATAGACACTTATATCATGTGTTGTCTTCATTATAACACTTAAATAAGATTTCTAAAGTCATTTTGATAGTAGGCTAATATAGACACTTACATCATGTGTTGTCTTCATTACAACACTTATACAAGACTTTTAAAGTCATTTTGATAGTAGGCTAATATAGCTAATATAGACACTTACATCATGTGTTGTCTTCATTATAACACTTATATAAGACTATTTTAAAGTTATTTTGATAGTAGGCTAATATAGACACTTACATCATGTGTTGTCTTCATTATAACACTTATATAAGACTATTTTAAAGTCATTTTGATAGTAGGCTAATATAGACACTTACATCATGTGCTGCCTTCATTATAACACTTATATAAGACTATTTTAAAGTCATTTTGATAGTAGGCTAATATAGACACTTACATCATGTGTTGCCTTCATTATAACACTTATATAAGACTATTTTAAAGTCATTTTGATAGTAGGCTAATATAAGACACTTACATCATGTGTTGTCTTCATTATAACACTTATATAAGACTTTTAAAGTCATTTTGATAGTAGGCTAATATAGGACACTTACATCATGTGTTGCCTTCATTATAACTCTTATATAAGACTTTTAAAGTAATTTTGATAGTAGGCTATAATAGCTAATATAGACACTTACATCATGTGTTGTCTTCATTATAACACTTATATAAGACTTTTAAAGTAATTTTGATAGTAGGCTAATATAGACACTTACATCATGTGCTGCCTTCATTATAACACTTATATAAGACTATTTTAAAGTCATTTTGATAGTAGGCTAATATAGACACATCATGTGTTGCCTTCATTATAACACTTATATAAGACTATTTTAAAGTCATTTTGATAGTAGGCTAATATAGACACTTACATCATGTGTTGTCTTCATTATAACACTTATATAAGACTTTTAAAGTCATTTTGATAGTAGGGTAATATAGACACTTACATCATGTGTTGCCTTCATTATAACACTTATATAATACTTTTAAAGTCATTTTGATAGTAGGGTAATATAGCTAATATAGACACTTACATCATGTGTTGTCTTCATTATAACACTTATATAAGACTATTTTAAAGTCATTTTGATAGTAGGCTAATATAGACACTTACATCATGTGTTGCCTTCATTATAACACTTATATAAGACTATTTTAAAGTTATTTTGATAGTAGGCTATTATAGCTAATATAGACAATTGTTGCCTTCAATATAACACTTATATAAGACTTTTAAAGTCATTTTGATAGTAGGCTAATATAGACACTTACATCATGTGTTGCCTTCATTATAACACTTATATAATACTTTTAAAGTCATTTTGATAGTAGGGTAATATAGCTAATATAGACACTTACATCATGTGTTGTCTTCATTATAACACTTATATAAGACTATTTTAAAGTCATTTTGATAGTAGGCTAATATAGGACACTTACAACATGTGTTGCCTTCATTATAACACTTATATAAGACTATTTTAAAGTCATTTTGATAGTAGGCTATTATAGCTAATATAGACAATTGTTGCCTTCAATATAACACTTATATAAGACTTTTAAAGTCATTTTGATAGTAGGCTAATATAGACACTTACATCATGTGTTGCCTTCATTATAACACTTATATAAGACTATTTTAAAGTCATTTTGATAGTAGGCTATTATAGCTAATATAGACAATTGTTGCCTTCAATATAACACTTATATAAGACTTTTAAAGTCATTTTGATAGTAGGCTAATATAGACACTTACATCATGTGTTGTCTTCATTATAACACTTATATAAGACTTTTAAAGTCATTTTGATAGTAGGCTAATATACACACTTACATCATGCGTTGCCTTCATTATAACACTTATATAAGACTATTTTAAAGTCATTTTGATAGTAGGCTAATATAGACACTTACATCATGTGTTGTCTTCATTATAACACTTATATAAGACTTTTAAAGTCATTTTGATAGTAGGCTAATATACACACTTACATCATGCGTTGCCTTCATTATAACACTTATATAAGACTTTTAAAATCATTTTGATAGTAGGCTAATATAGCTAATATAGACACTTACATCATGTGTTGTCTTCATTATAACACTTATATAAGACTGTTTTAAAGTCATTTTGATAGTAGGCTAATATAGACACTTACATCATGTGTTGCCTTCATTATAACACTTATATGAGACTATTTTAAAGTCATTTTGATAGTAGGCTAATATAGACACTTACATCATGTGTTGCCTTCATTGTAACACTTATATAAGACTTTTAAAGTCATTTTGATAGTAGGCTAATATAGCTAATACAGATACTTACATCATGTGTTGTCTTCATTATAACACTTATATAGGACTTTTAAAGTTGTTTTCATAGTAGGCTAATATAGCTAATATAGACACTTACATCATGTGTTGTCTTCATTATAACACTTGTATAAGACTGTTTTAAAGTCATTTTGATAGTAGGCTAATATAGACACTTACATCATGTGTTGTTTTCATTATAACACTTATATGAGACTATTTTAAAGTCATTTTGATAGTAGGCTAATATAGACACTTACATCATGTGTTGTCTTCATTATAACACTTGTATAAGACTTTTAAAGTCATTTTAATAGTAGGCTAATATAGACACTTATATCATGTGTTGTCTTCATTATAACACTTAAATAAGATTTCTAAAGTCATTTTGATAGTAGGCTAATATAGACACTTACATCATGTGTTGTCTTCATTACAACACTTATACAAGACTTTTAAAGTCATTTTGATAGTAGGCTAATATAGCTAATATAGACACTTACATCATGTGTTGTCTTCATTATAACACTTATATAAGACTATTTTAAAGTTATTTTGATAGTAGGCTAATATAGACACTTACATCATGTGTTGTCTTCATTATAACACTTATATAAGACTATTTTAAAGTCATTTTGATAGTAGGCTAATATAGACACTTACATCATGTGCTGCCTTCATTATAACACTTATATAAGACTATTTTAAAGTCATTTTGATAGTAGGCTAATATAAACACTTACATCATGTGTTGCCTTCATTATAACACTTATATAAGACTATTTTAAAGTCATTTTGATAGTAGGCTAATATAGACACTTACATCATGTGTTGTCTTCATTATAACACTTATATAAGACTTTTAAAGTCATTTTGATAGTAGGCTAATATAGACACTTACATCATGTGTTGCCTTCATTATAACTCTTATATAAGACTTTTAAAGTAATTTCAATAGTAGGCTATAATAGCTAATATGGACACTTACATCATGTGTTGTCTTCATTATAACACGTATATAAGACTTTTAAAGTAATTTTGATAGTAGGCTAATATAGACACTTACATCATGTGCTGCCTTCATTATAACACTTATATAAGACTATTTTAAAGTCATTTTGATAGTAGGCTAATATAGACACATCATGTGTTGCCTTCATTATAACACTTATATAAGACTATTTTAAAGTCATTTTGATAGTAGGCTAATATAGACACTTACATCATGTGTTGTCTTCATTATAACACTTATATAAGACTTTTAAAGTCATTTTGATAGTAGGCTAATATAGACACTTACATCATGTGTTGCCTTCATTATAACACTTATATAATACTTTTAAAGTCATTTTGATAGTAGGGTAATATAGCTAATATAGACACTTACATCATGTGTTGTCTTCATTATAACACTTATATAAGACTATTTTAAAGTCATTTTGATAGTAGGCTAATATAGACACTTACATCATGTGTTGCCTTCATTATAACACTTATATAAGACTATTTTAAAGTTATTTTGATAGTAGGCTATTATAGCTAATATAGACAATTGTCGCCTTCAATATAACACTTATATAAGACTTTTAAAGTCATTTTGATAGTAGGCTAATATAGACACTTACATCATGTGTTGCCTTCATTATAACACTTATATAATACTTTTAAAGTCATTTTGATAGTAGGGTAATATAGCTAATATAGACACTTACATCATGTGTTGTCTTCATTATAACACTTATATAAGACTATTTTAAAGTCATTTTGATAGTAGGCTAATATAGACACTTACAACATGTGTTGCCTTCATTATAACACTTATATAAGACTATTTTAAAGTCATTTTGATAGTAGGCTATTATAGCTAATATAGACAATTGTTGCCTTCAATATAAAACTTATATAAGACTTTTAAAGTCATTTTGATAGTAGGCTAATATAGACACTTACATCATGTGTTGCCTTCATTATAACACTTATATAAGACTATTTTAAAGTCATTTTGATAGTAGGCTATTATAGCTAATATAGACAATTGTTGCCTTCAATATAACACTTATATAAGACTTTTAAAGTCATTTTGATAGTAGGCTAATATAGACACTTACATCATGTGTTGCCTTCATTATAACACTTATATAAGACTATTTTAAAGTCATTTTGATAGTAGGCTATTATAGCTAATATAGACAATTGTTGCCTTCAATATAACACTTATATAAGACTTTTAAAGTCATTTTGATAGTAGGCTAATATAGACACTTACATCATGTGTTGCCTTCATTATAACACTTATATAAGACTTGAGTTGAGTTTGAGTTTGAGTTTGAGTTTATTTCGAACATGCAAGCATACAACATGATACATCACAATTTCCAGTTTCTCTTTTCAACATGTTCGAAAAGGAGTAGGAAGAAGCAGAGCTTATTTAATCCTACCCCTTTTCTTTACATAACAGTTGCTGAAACTTTTTTTATTCACTTCCTGTTCTCAATTTTTTCACAATAAACTCCATATGTAATCACAATAAAAATAAATAAATAAATAATAGTAAGAATTTAATAATAATAATTGGTGAAGAAAGTCATATTTCATATGATGAGATAAGTAAGATTACTTTAAGAATGAATGAATGGATGGATGAAATAAATTGAGAATGTTTGTCATGGTTCTTCTTCTTTGTACTTTGTAAACACTTTAAGTGTGAAGAGTTTCTTGAAGTGGATCATATTAGTACATTGTTTGATTGCTTTGCTTAATCCATTCCATAATTTAATTCCACATACTGATATACTGAAGGTCTTAAGTGTTGTACGTGCAAACAAATGTTTTAAATTACATTTTTCTCTAAGATTATATTTCTCCTCTTTTTTTGAGAAGAATTGTTGTATATTCTTGGCTAGCAGGTTATAGTTTGCTTTGTGCATAATTTTAGCTGTTTGCAAATTCACTATGTCGTGGAATTTCAGTATTTTTGATTCAATAAATAAAGGATTTGTATGTTCTCTATATCCAACATTATGTATTATCCTAACTGATCTTTTTTGTAACACCGTTAATGAATGAAGTGTACTTTTGTAATTATTTCCCCATATTTCTACACAATAACTCAGATATGTAACACTAGTGAGCAGTAGAGAATATGAAGTGATTTTTTGTCTAGAACATGTTTTGCTTTATTCATTATTGACGTGTTTCTTCCTACTTTATGTTGTATATTTTTTACATGAGATTTCCAGTTCAATTTATCATCAATCATTATACCTAGAAATTTGGTTTCGTTTACTCTTTCAATTTCTATTCCGTCTATTTGTATTAGTGTTTGACTTTCTCTTCTACTATTACCAAATAGCATTATTTTAGTTTTACTAAGATTCAACGATAGTCTGTTTTTGTCAAACCATCTTTTTAATTTGTTAATTTCTTCTGTTATTATTTGTATTATCTCCTGTGTGTTCTCTCCTGAACAAAACGCTGTTGTATCATCCGCAAATAATACTAACTTTAAATCTTTTGTAACTTTACAAATGTCATTTATATAGAGATTGAATAATTTAGGTCCTAATATTGATCCCTGAGGTACACCACAGGATATATTTAGCGTTGTAGACATGTGTTCGCCTAGCTTCACGTATTGTTTCCTGTTCGTTAGATAACTTCTTATCCAGTTTAAGACTAACCCTCTGATGCCATATCGTTCTAGTTTTTTGATTAAAATATTGTGATTAATTGTGTCAAATGCTTTAGTTAGATCCATAAAAACTGCTGCTGCACATTTTTTACTGTCTATTGCATTGGTAATTTCTTCTGTAATTTCAATTAAAGCCATTGAAGTTGAGACATTAGCTCTGTATCCATATTGGTTCTCTTCGAGTATTCTATTTTTATTTATGAAACTCTCTAATCTGTTATTAAACAGTTTTTCAATGATTTTACAAAATTGTGGAAGTAAAGAAACAGGTCTATAATTTGTAAATTGATGTTTATCTCCAGTCTTATAAATTGGTGCAACTTTAGCTATTTTCATTTTGTTTGGAAATGTACCTGTTTGAAATGATAGGTTACTAACTTTTAAAGTCATTTTGATAGTAGGCTAATATAGCTAATATAGACACTTATATCATGTGTTGTCTTCATTATAACACTTATATAAGACTATTTTAAACTCATTTTGATAGTAGGCTAATATAGACACTTACATCATGTGTTGCCTTCATTATAACACTTATATAAGACTATTTTAAAGTCATTTTGATAGTAGGCTAATATAGACACTTACATCATGTGTTGTCTTCATTATAACACTTATATAACACTTTTAAAGTAATTTTGATAGTAGGCTAATATAGATACTTACATCATGTGTTGCCTTCATTATAACACTTATATAATACTTTTAAAGTAATTTTGATAGTAGGCTATAATAGCTAATATGGACACTTACATCATGTGTTGTCTTCATTATAACACTTAAATAAGACTTTTAAAGTCATTTTGATAGTAGGCTAATATAGCTAATATAGACACTTACATCATGTGTTGCCTTCATTATAACACTTATATAAGACTTTTAAAGTCATTTTGATAGTAGGCTATTATAGCTAATATAGACACTTACATCATGTGTTGTCTTCATTATAACACTTATATAAGACTTTTAAAGTAATTTTGTTAGTAGGCTAATATAGACACTTACATCATGTGTTGTCTTCATTATAACACTTATATAAGACTTTTAAAGTAATTTTGATAGTAGGCTAATATAGACACTTACATCATGTGTTGTCTTCATTATAACACTTATATAACACTTTTAAAGTCATTTTGATAGTAGGCTATTATAGACACTTACATCATGTGTTGCCTTCATTATAACACTTATAGAAGACTTTTAAAGTAATTTTGATAGTAGGCTATTATAGCTAATATGGACACTTACATCAAGTGTTGCCTTCATTATAACACTAATATAAGACTTTTGAAGTCATTTTGATAGTACGCTATTATAGCAATATAGACACTTGTTGCCTTCATTATAACACTTTTATATAAGACTTTTAAAGTCATTTTGATAGTAGGCTAATATAGCTAATATAAACACTTACATCATGTGTTGATTTCATTAAACACTTATATAAGACTTTTAAAGTCATTTTGATAGTAGGCTAATATAGACACTTACATCATGTGTTGCCATCATTATAACACTTATATAAGACTTTTAAAGTAATTTTGATAGTAGGCTAATATAGACACTTACAATATGTGTTGTCTTCATTATAACACTTATATAAGACTTTTAAAGTCATTTTGATAGTAGGCTAATATAGACACTTACATCACGTGTTGCCTTCATTATAACACTTATATAAGACTTTTAAAGTAATTTTGATAGTAGGCTATAATAGCTAATATGGACACTTACATCATGTGTTGTCTTCATTATAACACTTATGTAAGACTTTTAAAGTCATTTTGATAGTAGGCTAATATAGACACTTACATCATGTGCTGCCTTCATTATAACACTTATATAAGACTATTTTAAAGTCATTTTGATAGTAGGCTAATATAGACACTTACATCATGTGTTGCCTTCATTATAACACTTATATAAGACTATTTTATAGTCATTTTGATAGTAGGCTAATATAGACACTTACATCATGTGTTGTCTTCATTATAACACTTATATAAGACTTTTAAAGTCATTTTGATAGTAGGCTAATACAGACACTTACATCATGTGTTGCCTTCATTATAACACTTATATAAGACATTTAAAGTAATTTTGATAGTAGGCTATAATAGCTAATATGGACACTTACATCATGTGTTGTCTTCATTATAACACTTATATAAGACTATTTTAAAGTCATTTTGATAGTAGGCTAATATAGACACTTACATCATGTGTTGCCTTCATTATAACACTTATATAATACTTTTAAAGTAATTTTGATAGTAGGGTAATATAGCTAATATAGACACTTACATCATGTGTTGTCTTCATTATAACACTTATATGAGACTATTTTAAAGTCATTTTGATAGTAGGCTAATATAGACACTTACATCATGTGTTGCCTTCATTATAACACTTATATAAGACTTTTAAAGTCATTTTGATAGTAGGCTAATATAGCTAATATAGACACTTACATCATGTGCTGCCTTCATTATAACACTTATATAAGACTATTTTAAAGTCATTTTGATAGTAGGCTAATATAGACACTTACATCATGTGTTGCCTTCATTATAACACTTATATAAGACATTTAAAGTAATTTTGATAGTAGGCTATTATAGCTAATATGGACACTTACATCATGTGTTGTCTTCATTATAACACTTATATAAGACTATTTTAAAGTCATTTTGATAGTAGGCTAATATAGACACATCATGTGTTGCCTTCATTATAACACTTATATAATACTTTTAAAGTAATTTTGATAGTAGGGTAATATAGCTAATATAGACACTTACATCATGTGTTGTCTTCATTATAACACTTATATAAGACTATTTTAAGTCATTTTGATAGTAGGCTAATATAGACACTTACATCATGTGTTGCCTTCATTATAACACTTATATACGACTATTTTAAAGTCATTTTGATAGTAGGCTAATATAGACACTTACATCATGTGTTGTCTTCATTATAACACTTATATAAGACTTTTAAAGTCATTTTGATAGTAGGCTAATATAGACACTTACATCATGTGTTGCCTTCATTATAACACTTATATAAGACATTTAAAGTAATTTTGATAGTAGGCTATAATAGCTAATATGGACACTTACATCATGTATTGTCTTCATTATAACACTTATATAAGACTATTTTAAAGTCATTTTGATAGTAGGCTAATATAGACACTTACATCATGTGTTGCCTTCATTATAACACTTATATAATACTTTTAAAGTAATTTTGATAGTAGGGTAATATAGCTAATATAGACACTTACATCATGTCTTGTCTTCATTATAACACTTATATGAGACTTTTAAAGTCATTTTGATAGTAGGCTAATATAGCTAATATAGACACTTACATCATGTGCTGCCTTCATTATAACACTTATATAAGACTATTTTAAAGTCATTTTGATAGTAGGCTAATATAGACACTTACATCATGTGTTGCCTTCATTATAACACTTATATAAGACTTTTAAAGTCATTTTGATAGTAGGCTAATATAGCTAATATAGACACTTACATCATGTGCTGCCTTCATTATAACACTTATATAAGACTATTTTAAAGTCATTTTGATAGTAGGCTAATATAGACACTTACATCATGTGTTGCCTTCATTATAACACTTATATAATACTTTTAAAGTAATTTTGATAGTAGTGTAATATAGCTAATATAGACACTTACATCATGTGTTGTCTTCATTATAACACTTATATAAGACTATTTTAAGTCATTTTGATAGTAGGCTAATATAGACACTTACATCATGTGTTGCCTTCATTATAACACTTATATACGACTATTTTAAAGTCATTTTGATAGTAGGCTAATATAGACACTTACATCATGTGTTGTCTTCATTATAACACTTATATAAGACTTTTAAAGTCATTTTGATAGTAGGCTAATATAGACACTTACATCATGTGTTGCCTTCATTATAACACTTATATAAGACTTTTAAAGTAATTTTGATAGTAGGCTATAATAGCTAATATGGACACTTACATCATGTGTTGTCTTCATTATAACACTTATATAAGACTTTTAAAGTCATTTTCATAGTAGGCTATTATAGCTAATATAGACACTTACATCATGTGTTGTCTTCATTATAACACTTATATAAGAATTTTAAAGTCATTTTGATAGTAGGCTAATATAGACACTTACATCATGTGTTGCCTTCATTATAACACTTATATAATACTTTTAAAGTCATTTTGATAGTAGGGTAATATAGCTAATAAAGACACTTACATCATGTGTTGTCTTCATTATAACACTTATATAAGACTTTTAAAGTAATTTTGATAGTAGGCTAATATAGACACTTACATCATGTGTTGTCTTCAGTATAACACTTATATAAGACTTTTAAAGCAATTTTGATAGTAGGCTATTATAGACACTTACATCATGTGTTGCCTTCATTATAACACTTATAGAAGACTTTGAAAGTAATTTTGATAGTAGGCTATTATAGCTAATATGGACACTTACATCATGTGTTGCCTTCATTATAACACTTATATAAGACTTTAAAGTGATTTTGATAGTAGGCTGATATAGACACTTACACCATGTGTTGCCTTCATTATAACACTTATATAAGACTTTTAAAGTCATTTTGATAGTAGGCTAATATAGACACTTACATCAAGTGTTGTCTTCATTATAACACTTATATAAGACTTTTAAAGTAATTTTGATAGTAGGCTAATATAGACACTTACATCATGTGTTGTCTTCATTATAACACTTATATAAGACTTTTAAAGTAATTTTGATAGTAGGCTAATATAGACACTTACATCATGTGTTGTCTTCATTATAACACGTATATAAGACTTTTAAAGCAATTTTGATAGTAGGCTATTATAGACACTTACATCAATTGTTGCCTTCATTATAACACTTATAGAAGACTTTTAAAGTAATTTTGATAGTAGGCTATTATAGCTAATATGGACACTTACATCATGTGTTGCCTTCATTATAACACTTATATAAGACTTTAAAGTGATTTTGATAGTAGGCTGATATAGACACTTACACCATGTGTTGCCTTCATTATAACACTTACATAAGACTTTTAAAGTCATTTTGATAGTAGGCTAATATAGACACTTACATCAAGTGTTGTCTTCATTATAACACTTATATAAGACTTTTAAAGTCATTTTGATAGTAGGCTAATATAGACACTTACATCATGTGTTGTCTTCATTATAACACTTATATAAGAATTTTAAAGTCATTTTGATAGTAGGCTAATATAGACACTTACATCATGTGTTGCCTTCATTATAACACTTATATAATACTTTTAAAGTAATTTTGATAGTAGGGTAATATAGCTAATAAAGACACTTACATCATGTGTTGTCTTCATTATAACACTTATATAAGACTATTTTAAAGGCCTATTGAAACCCACTACTACCGACCACGCAGTCTGATAGTTTATACATCAATGATGAAATCTTAACATTATAACACATGCCAATACGGCCGGGTTAACTTATAAAGTGACATTTTAAATTTGCCGCTAAACTTCCGGTTCGAAACGCCTCTGAGGATGACGTATGCGCGTGACGTAGACCGGGGAACACGGGTATGCCTTCCACATTGAAGCCAATACGAAAAAGCTCTGTTTTCATTTCATAATTCCACAGTATTCTGGACATCTGTGTTCGTGAATCTGTTGCAATCATGTTCATTGCATTATGGAGAAGGAAGCCGAGCAAGCAAAGAAGAAAGTTGTCGGTGCGAAATGGACGTATTTTTCGAACGTAGTCAGCAACAACAGTACACAGCCGGCGCTTCTTTGTTTACATTCCCGAAAGATGCAGTCAAGATGGAAGAACTCGGATAACAGAGACTCTAACCAGGAGGACTTTTGACTTGGATACACAGACGCCTGTAGAGAACTGGGACAACACAGACTCTTACCAGGATTACTTTGATTTGGATGACAAAGACGCAGACGTGCTACTGTGAGTATGCAGCTTTGGCTTTTTTTTGCGTATGTACGTAACTTTTTTAAAATATATAAGCTTTATGAACCTTGGGTTAGGTGAACGGTCTTTTGGGCTGAGTGATTGTGTGTGTTGATCAGGTGTTTGAATTGTATTGGCGTGTTCTATGGAGCTAGGAGCTAGCATAGGAGCTAGGAGTTAGCATAACAAAGACTTAGGTGTTTTTATGCAGGATTAATTTGTGTCATATTAAATATAAGCCTGGTTGTGTTGTGGCTAATAGAGTAAATATATGTCTTGTGTTTATTTACTGTTGTAGTCATTCCCAGCTGAATATCAGGTCACCCCCGGCTCTCACAGCATCTTCCCTATCTGAATAGCTTCAACTCCCCACTAGTCCTTCACTTGCACTTTCCTCATCCACAAATCTTTCATCCTCGCTCAAATTAATGGGGAAATTGTCGCTTTCTCGGTCCGAATCTCTCTCACTTCATGCGGCCATCATTGTAAACAATAGGGAACTTTGCGTATATGTTCAACTGACTACGTCACGCTACTTCCGGTAGGTGCAAGCCTTTTTTTATCAGATACCAAAAGTTGCAATCTTTATCGTCGTTCTTCTATACCGGGGGTCGGCAACCCGCGGCTCTAGAGCCGCATGCGGCTCTTTAGCGCCGCCCTAGTGGCTCTCTGGAGATTTTTCAAAAATGTATGAAGAATGGAAAAAGATGAGGGGAAAAAAATCTATTTTTTTGTTTTAGTATGGTTTCTGTAGGAGGACAAACATGACATAAACCTCGCTAATTGTTATAAATCACACTGTTTATATTAAATATGCTTCACTGATTCGAGTATTTGGCGAGCGCCGTTTTGTCCTACTAATTTTGGCGGTCCTTGAACTCGCCGTATAGTTTGTTTCCATGTATAACTTTCTCCGACTTTCTAGGACGTGTTTTATGCCACTTTTTCTATCTCATTTTGTCCACCACACTTTTAACGTTGGGCATGAGTGCACAAAGGTGAGTTTTGTTGATGTTATTGACTTGTGTGGAGTGCTAATCAGACATATTTGGTCACTGCGTGACTGCAAGCTAATCGATGCTAACATGCTATTTAGGCTAGCTATATGTACATATTGCATATGCCTCATTTGTAGCTATATTTGAGGTCATTTAGTTTCCTTTAAGTCCTCTTAATTACATTTATATCTCATGACACATGTAATATGGCTTTTAATTTTTTGCGGCTCCAGACAGATTTGTTTTTGTATTTTTGCTCCAATATGGCTCTTTCAACATTTTGGGTTGCCGACCCCTGTTCTATACTAAATCCTTTCAGCAAAATTATGGCAATATCGCGAAATGATCAAGTATGACACATAGAATAGATCTGCTATCCCCGTTTAAATAAAAAAATTTCATTTCAGTAGGCCTTTAAAGTCATTTTGATAGTAGGCTAATATAGCTAATATAGACAATTGTTGCCTTCAATATAACACTTATATAAGACTTTTAAAGTCATTTTGATAGTAGGCTATTATAGCTAATATAGACACTTACATCATGTGTTGCCTTCATTATAACACTTATATAATACTTTTAAAGTCATTTTGATAGTAGGGTAATATAGCTAATATAGACACTTACATCATGTGTTGTCTTCATTATAACACTTATATAAGACTATTTTAAAGTCATTTTGATAGTAGGCTATTATAGCTAATATAGACAATTGTTGCCTTCAATATAACACTTATATAAGACTTTTAAAGTCATTTTGATAGTAGGCTAATATAGACACTTACATCATGTGTTGCCTTCATTATAACACTTATATAAGACTTTTAAAGTCATTTTGATAGTAGGCTAATATAGACACTTACATCATGTGTTGCCTTCATTATAACACTTATATAAGACTTTTAAAGTCATTGTGATTGTAGGCTAATATAGACACTTACATCATGTGTTGCCTTCATTTACACACATATATAAGACTTTTAAAGTCCTTTTGATGGTAGGCTAATATAGACACTTACATCATTTGTTGCCTTCATTATAACACTTATATAAGACTTTTAAAGTCATTTTGATAGTAGGCTAATATAGCTAATATAGACACTTACATCATGTGTTGTCTTCATTATAACACTTATATAAGACTATTTTAAACTCATTTTGATAGTAGGCTAATATAGACACATCATGTGTTGCCTTCATTATAACACTTATATAAGACTATTTTAAAGTCATTTTGATAGTAGGCTAATATAGACACTTACATCATGTGTTGTCTTCATTATAACACTTATATAATACTTTTAAAGTAATTTTGATAGTAGGCTAATATAGACACTTACATCATGTGTTGCCTTCATTATAACACTTATATAATACTTTTAAAGTAATTTTGATAGTAGGCTATAATAGCTAATATGGACACTTACATCATGTGTTGTCTTCATTATAACACTTATATAAGACTTTTAAAGTAATTTTGATAGTAGGCTAATATAGACACTTACATCATGTGTTGCCTTCATTATAACACTTATATAATACTTTTAAAGTCATTTTGATAGTAGGGTAATATAGCTAATATAGACACTTACATCATGTGTTGCCTTCATTATAACACTTATAAAAGACTTTTAAAGTCATTTTGATAGTAGGCTATTATAGCTAATATAGACACTTACATCATGTGTTGTCTTCATTATAACACTTATATAAGACTTTTAAAGTAATTTTGATAGTAGGCTATTATAGACACTTACATCATGTGTTGTCTTCATTATAACACTTACATAAGACTTTTAAAGTAATTTTGATAGTAGGCTAATATAGACACTTACATCATGTGTTGTCTTCATTATAACACTTGTATAAGACTTTTAAAGTAATTTTGATAGTAGGCTAATATAGACACTTACATCATGTGTTGTCTTCATTATAACACTTATATAAGACTTTTAAAGTAATTTTGATAGTAGGCTATTATAGACACTTACATCAAGTGTTGCCTTCATTATAACACTTATATAAGACTTTTAAAGTCATTTTGATAGTAGGCTATTATAGACACTTACATCATGTGTTGCCTTCATTATAACACTTATATAAGACTTTTAAAGTAATTTTGATAGTAGGCTATTATAGCTAATATGGACACTTACATCATGTGTTGCCTTCATTATAACACTTATATAAGACTTTAAAGTGATTTTGATAGTAGGCTGATATAGACACTTACATCATGTGTTACCTTCATTATAACACTTATATAAGACTTTTAAAGTCATTTTGATAGTAGGCTAATATAGACACTTACATCAAGTGTTGCCTTCATTATAACACTTATATAAGACTTTTAAAGTCATTTTGATAGTAGGCTAATATAGACACTTACATCAAGTGTTGCCTTCATTATAACACTAATATAAGACTTTTGAAGTCATTTTGATAGTACGCTATTATAGCCAATATAGACACTTGTTTCCTTCATTATAACACTTTTATATAAGACTTTTAAAGTCATTTTGATAGTAGGCTAATATAGCTAATATAAACACTTACATCATGTGTTGTCTTCAATATAACCCTTATATAAGATTTCTAAAGTCATTTTGATAGTAGGCTATTATAGCTAATATAGACACTTACATCATGTGTTGCCTTAATTAAACACTTATATAAGACTTTTAAAGTCATTTTGATAGTAGGCTAATATAGACACTTACATCATGTGTTGCCATCATTATAACACTTATATAAGACTTTTAAAGTAATTTTGATAATAGGCTAATATAGACACTTACATCATGTGTTGTCTTCATTATAACACTTATATAAGACTTTTAAAGTCATTTTGATAGTAGGCTAATATAGACACTTACATCATGTGTTGCCATCATTATAACACTTATATAAGACTTTTAAAGTAATTTTGATAGTAGGCTAATATAGACACTTACATCATGTGTTGCCTTCATTATAACACTTATATAAGACTTTTAAAGTAATTTTGATAGTAGGCAATAATAGCTAATATGGACACTTACATCATGTGTTGTCTTCATTATAACACTTATGTAAGACTTTTAAAGTCATTTTGATAGTAGGCTAATATAGACACTTACATCATGTGCTGCCTTCATTATAACACTTATATAAGACTATTTTAAAGTCATTTTGATAGTAGGCTAATATAGACACTTACATCATGTGTTGCCTTCATTATAACACTTATATAAGACTATTTTAAAGTCATTTTGATAGTAGGCTAATATAGACACTTACATCATGTGTTGTCTTCATTATAACACTTATATAAGACTTTTAAAGTCATTTTGATAGTAGGCTAATATAGACACATCATGTGTTGCCTTCATTATAACACTTATATAAGACATTTAAAGTAATTTTGATAGTAAGCTATAATAGCTAATATGGACACTTACATCATGTGTTGTCTTCATTATAACACTTATGTAAGACTTTTAAAGTCATTTTGATAGTAGGCTAATATAGACACTTACATCATGTGTTGCCTTCATTATAACACTTATATCATACTTTTAAAGTAATTTTGATAGTAGGGTAATATAGCTAATATAGACACTTACATCATGTGTTGTCTTCATTATAACACTTATATAAGACTATTTTAAAGTCATTTTGATAGTAGGCTAATATAGACACTTACATCATGTGTTGCCTTCATTATAACACTTATATAATACTTTTAAAGTCATTGTGATAGTAGGCTAATATAGACACTTACATCATGTGTTGCCTTCATTATAACACTTGTATAAGACTTTTAAAGTCATTTTGATAGTAGGCTAATATAGACACTTACATCATGTTTTGACTTCATTATAACACTTATATAAGACTTTTAAAGTCATTTTGATAGTAGGCTAATATAGACACTTACATCATGTGTTGCCTTCATTATAACACTTATATAAGACTTTTATAGTCATTTTGATAGTAGGCTATTATAGCTAATATAGACACTTACATCATGTGTTGCCTTCATTATAACACTTATATAATACTTTTAAAGTCATTTTGATAGTAGGCTAATATAGACACTTACATCATGTGTTGCCTTCATTATAACACTTATATAAGACTTTTTAAGTCATTCTGATAGTAGGCTAATATAGACACTTACATCATGGGTTGCCTTCATTATAACACTTGTAAAGGACTTTTAAAGTCATTTTGATAGTAGGCTAATATAGACACTTACATCATGTTTTGACTTCATTATAACACTTATATAAGACTTTTAAAGTCATTTTGATAATAGGCTAATATAGACACTTACATTATGTGTTGCCTTCATTATAACACTTATATAAGACTTTTAAAGTCATTTTGATAGTAGGCTAATATGGACACTTACATCATGTGTTGCCTTCATTATAACACTTATATAATACTTTTAAAGTCATTGTGATAGTAGGCTAATATAGACACTTACATCATGTGTTGCCTTCATTATAACACTTGTATAAGACTTTTAAAGTCATTTTGATAGTAGGCTAATATAGACACTTACATCATGTGTTGCCTTCATTATAACACTTATATAAGACTTTTAAAGTCATTTTGATAGTAGGCTATTATAGCTAATATAGACACTTACATCATGTGTTGCCTTCATTATAACACTTATATAATACTTTTAAAGTCATTTTGATAGTAGGCTAATATAGACACTTACATCATGTGTTGCCTTCATTATAACACTTATATACGACTTTTTAAGTCATTCTGATAGTAGGCTAATATAGACACTTACATCATGGGTTGCCTTCATTATAACACTTGTAAAGGACTTTTAAAGTCATTTTGATAGTAGGCTAATATAGACACTTACATCATGTTTTGACTTCATTATAACACTTATATAAGACTTTTAAAGTCATTTTGATAGTAGGCTAATATAGACACTTACATCATGTGTTGCCTTCATTATAACACTTATATAAGACTTTTAAAGTCATTTTGATAGTAGGCTAATATGGACACTTACATCATGTGTTGCCTTCATTATAACACTTGTATAAGACTTTTAAAGTCATTTTGATAGTAGGCTAATATAGACACTTACATCATGTTTTGACTTCATTATAACACTTGTATAAGACTTTTAAAGTCATTTTGATAGTAGGCTAATATAGACACTTACATCATGTGTTGCCTTCATTATAACACTTATATAAGACTTTTAAAGTCATTTTGATAGTAGGCTATTATAGCTAATATAGACACTTACATCATGTGTTGCCTTCATTATAACACTTATATAATACTTTTAAAGTCATTTTGATAGTAGGCTAATATAGACACTTACATCATGTGTTGCCTTCATTATAACACTTATATACGACTTTTTAAGTCATTCTGATAGTAGGCTAATATAGACACTTACATCATGGGTTGCCTTCATTATAACACTTGTAAAGGACTTTTAAAGTCATTTTGATAGTAGGCTAATATAGACACTTACATCATGTTTTGACTTCATTATAACACTTATATAAGACTTTTAAAGTCATTTTGATAGTAGGCTAATATAGACACTTACATCATGTGTTGCCTTCATTATAACACTTATATAAGACTTTTAAAGTCATTTTGATAGTAGGCTAATATGGACACTTACATCATGTGTTGCCTTCATTATAACACTTGTATAAGACTTTTAAAGTCATTTTGATAGTAGGCTAATATAGACACTTACATCATGTTTTGACTTCATTATAACACTTATATAAGACTTTTTAAAGTCATTTTGATAGTAGGCTAATATAGTTCAGCATTATGATCTATTTTAACAGAACATTGTCTCTTGCCAATAGTGCAGGTGTGCCTAATGAACTGTCCAGCAGCTGTCCAAGCCTGCCTTATGCAAAGTGTTTGTGTGCAACTATGCAGCCAAACACACAGCAGGAACGCCCACTAATTGCGCCGATGTGGCTCGCTTATCCTCCTCTGCAAAAAAAAAAAAACCCCTCCCGGCGTCTTCTTTGGTCGCCTCTTTCATTCTGTCGCCTGCTCTGATGTAACCCTGTCCGTTTGTTCCTCTTCTGCCTCAAAACAAGATGTTTCCTTCCTTGCTGACGCTCTCGGTACGCGGGAGCTTATACGGTGTCTGGTAATGAGCCTTGTGTTTACAGCGTGACTCACCTATCTGCTATTTCACCTCTTATGTGTGTGTGTGTGCAGAAAGAGGTGTTTTTTGGTGCTTTTGGGGGGCCTCGTTCTTTTGACGAGACTTTCCAGCTAAAATTGGCACACACACACACACACACACACACACACACACACACACACACACACACACACACACACACACACACACACACACACACACACACACACACTTGTATTTGTTACCTTCTTGAGACCTAACAAAAAATGCCTACCTCTTTAGGACCAGCCTTTCTAGATATATAAAGATGTGTATTTGCAACATTAATAATATATACATACTATGCAAATATAAAAAAAGCTCATTGTGAAAAATTAGTTGGAATTTCACAAGAAAAACGTGGAATTTTGTCAGTATTATAATAAAAGATGTCATTTTACTCAACGCAAGTCAAAATTTGACAAGAAAAATGTAACATTTGTGCAATATTACGATAAAAGTTGGACTTTTGCTCAATAAGTAAAGTGAATTATATTTATATAGCGCTTTTCTCTAGTGAAAGCGCTTTTACATAGTGTAACCCAATATCTAAGTTACATTTAAAGCAGTGTGGGTGGCACTGGGAGCAGGTGGGTAAAGTGTCTTGCCCAAGGACACAATGGCAGTGACTAGGATGGCGGAAGCGGGGATCGAACCTGGAACCCTCAAGTTGCTGGCACGGCCACTCTACCAACCGAGCTATACCGCCGCAATTTTACAAGAAAAGCTTAATATTATGGCAATTTAATGAAAAAGAGTCCTAATTTTACTCGACAAAAGTCACAATTTCATAAGAAAACTTTAACATTTTGGCAATATTGTACTAATAATCAGAATTTTACTTGGCAAAATGATGAGTAATTTTACTTTAAAAAATGTCATCTGTTTTACAAGAACGACAAAAAAATTTGCAATATTGTGATAAAAGTCTGAATTTTATATGACAAATTATTGTCATATAAATTGCATTAAAAAGTAATGATTTGACATTAAAAAGTTATAATTTTACAAGAAAATATTGCATATTGTTACAGAAACAGAAAGAATATGAGAAATTTTTTCCAATTTTATAAGGAAAAAGTGAGAAAAAGACAAAGAAAAAAAATAATTTCACAAGTAAAACTTAGAATTTTGGCAGTATTATAATAAAAGTCGTCATTTTACTCAACACAAGTCAGAATTTTACAAGAAAACCTGAAAATGTGTGCAATATTATGATAAAAGTTGGAATTTGACTCAGTAACAGTCGCGGTTTTACAAGAAAAACTTAACATTTTGGCAATTTTATGAAAAGAGTCATAATTTTACTCGACAAAAGTCACAATTTTATAAGAAAACTTAAAAATGTTGGCAATATTATAATAATAATCTGAATTTTACTTGGCAAAATTATGAATAATTTTACTTTAAAAAATGTCACTGTTTTAGAAGAACGACAAAAAAATTGGCAATATTGTGATAAAAGTCAGAACTTTATATGACAAATTGTCATATAGATTGCATTCAAAAGTAATAATTTGACATAAAAAAGTAATAATTTTACGAGAAAATATTGCAATGTTACTGAAACAGAAAGAATATGAGAAATTGTTCCCAATTTTATAAGGAAAAAGTGAGAAAAAGACAAAGAAAAAAAAAAATTTCACAAGTAAAACTTAGAATTTTGGCAGTATTATAATAAAAGTCATCATTTTACTCAACGCAAGTCAGAATTTTACGAGAAAACCTGAAAATTTGTACAATATTATGATAAAAGTTGGAATTTGACTCAGTAACAGTTGCGGTTTTACAAGAAAAGCTCAACATTTTGGCAATTTTATGAAAAGAGTCGTGATTTTACTCGACAAAAGTCACAATTTTATAAGAAAACATAAAAATGTTGTCAATATTATAATAATAATCTGAATTTTACTTGGCAAAATTATGAATAATTTTACTTAAAAAAGTGTCACTGTTTTAGAAGAACGACAAAAAAATTGGCAATATTGTGATAAAATTAAGAACTTTATATGACAAATTGTCATATAGATTGCATTAAAAAGTAATAATTTGACATAAAAAAGTAATAATTTTACGAGAAAATATTGCAATGTTACTGAAACAGAAAGAATATGAGAAATTGTTCCCAATTTTATAAGGAAAAAGTGAGAAAAAGACAAAGAAAAAAAAAATTTCACAAGTAAAACTTAGAATTTTGGCAGTATTATAATAAAAGTCATCATTTTACTCAACGCAAGTCTGAATTTTACAAGAAAACCTGAAAATTTGTGCAATATTATGATAAAAGTTGGAATTTGACTCAGTAACAGTCGCGGTTTTACAAGAAAAGCTCAACATTTTGGCAATTTTATGAAAAGAGTCGTAATTTTACTTGACAAAAGTCACAATTTTATAAGAAAACGTAAAAATGTTGGCAATATTACAATAATAATCTGAATTTTACTTGGCAAAATTATGAATAATTTTACTTAAAAAAGTGTCACTGTTTTAGAAGAACAACAAAAAAATTGGCAATATTGTGATAAAAGTCAGAATTTTATATGACAAATTGTCATATAGATTGCATTAAAAAGTAATAATTTGACATAAAAAAGTAATAATTTTACGAGAAAATATTGCAATGTTACTAAAACAGAAAGAATATGAGAAATTGTTCTCAATTTTATAAGGAAAAAGTGAGAAAAAGACAAAGAAAAAAAAAAATTTCACAAGTAAAACTTAGAATTTTGGCAGTATTATAATAAAAGTCATCATTTTACTCAACGCAAGTCAGAATTTTACAAGAAAACCTGAACATTTGTACAATATTATGATAAAAGTTGGAATTTGACTCAGTAACAGTCGCGGTTTTACAAGAAAAGCTCAACATTTTGGCAATTTTACGAAAAGAGTCGTAATTTTACTCGACAAAAGTCACAATTTTATAAGAAAACGTAAAAATGTTGGCAATATTACAATAATAATCTGAATTTTACTTGGCAAAATTATGAATAATTTTACTTAAAAAAGTGTCACTGTTTTAGAAGAACGACAAAAAAATTGGCAATATTGTGATAAAAGTCAGAATTTTATATGACAAATTGTCATATAGATTGCATTAAAAAGTAATAATTTGACATAAAAAAGTAATAATTTTACGAGAAAATATTGCAATGTTACTAAAACAGAAAGAATATGAGAAATTGTTCCCAATTTTATAAGGAAAAAGTGAGAAAAAGACAAAGAAAAAAAAAAAAGTCACAAGTAAAACTTAGAATTATGGCAGTATTATAATAAAAGTCATCATTTTACTCAACGCAAGTCAGAATTTTACAAGAAAACCTGAAAAT
Source organism: Entelurus aequoreus (assembly GCF_033978785.1). Classification (NCBI taxonomy): domain Eukaryota; kingdom Metazoa; phylum Chordata; class Actinopteri; order Syngnathiformes; family Syngnathidae; genus Entelurus; species Entelurus aequoreus. The sequence goes on from NC_084755.1 coordinate 7,783,153, forward strand.
TTGTGCAATATTATGATAAAAGTTGGAATTTGACTCAGTAACAGTCGCGGTTTTACAAGAAAAGCTCAACATTTTGGCAATTTTATGAAAAGAGTCGTAATTTTACTCGACAAAAGTCACAATTTTATAAGAAAACTTAAAAATGTCGGCAATATTATAATAATAATCTGAATTTTACTTGGCAAAATGATGGATAATTTTACTTTAAAAAATGTCACTGTTTAAGAAGAACGACAAAAAAATTGGCAATATTGTGATAAAAGTCAGAATTTTATATGACAAATTGTCATATAGATTGCATTAAAAAGTAATAATTTGACATAAAAAAGTAATAATTTTACGAGAAAATATTGCGATGTTACTGAAACAGAAAGCATATGAGAAATTGTTCCCAATTTTATAAGGAAAAAGTGAGAAAAAGACAAAGAAAAAAAAAAATGTCACAAGTAAAACTTTGAATTTTGGCAGTATTATAATAAAAGTCATCATTTTACTCAACGCAAGTCAGAATTTTACAAGAAAACCTGAACATTTGTGCAATATTATGATAAAAGTTGGAATTTGACTCAGTAACAGTCGCGGTTTTACAAGAAAAGCTCAACATTTTGGCAATTTTATGAAAAGAGTCGTGATTTTACTCGACAAAAGTCACAATTTTATAAGAAAACATAAAAATGTCGGCAATATTATAATAATAATCTGAATTTTCCTTGGCAAAATTATGAATAATTTTACTTTAAAAAATGTCACTGTTTAAGAAGAACGACAAAAAAAATTGGCAATATTGTGATAAAAGTCAGAATTTTATATGACAAATTGTCATATGGATTGCATTAAAAAGTAATAATTTGACATAAAAAAGTAATAATTTTACGAGAAAATATTACAGAAACAGAAATAATACGAGAAATTGTTTCCAATTTTATAAGGAAAAAGTCGACACATTGTGAGAAAAAGACAAAGAAAAAAAAATATTTTTTACATTTTTGGTTTGTAATTGCTTTTTAATCTTCCTTATTTACTTCAAGTTATTACAGTATGTCTCCGTATACATATTTATTTGATCAATTTTGGCCAAAGCGGGCACATTTCAATTTCTTACACACACTTGTTATTTCATATGTTGACCAGAGGGGGAGCACTTTTAAAAGCGACACACAGTCAATGTAAAAAATCCCTCCTTTTGGGACCACCGTCATTTTCATAGTAGTCACCAGCAGGGGTGCAAATGAGACATTCTCTATTAGATGCAATGTTATTGGGACCATCGCACAAGAAAAATGTCACAATTTCCCAAGTAAAACTTAGAATTTTGGCAGTATTATAATAAAAGTCGTCATTTTACTCAACGCAAGTCAAAATTTGAGAAGAAAAACTGAACATTTGTCCAATATTATGATCGAAGTTGGAATTTTACTCAATAACAGTCGCAATTTTACAAGAAAAGCTTAACATTAAGGCAATTTTATGAATAGAGTCGTAATTTTACTCGACAAAAGTCATAATTTTATAAGAAAACTTTCACATTTTGGCAATATTATAATAATAATCGGAATTTTACTTGGTAGAATTATGGCAAAAGTCATCATTTTACTTAAAAATGTTTTCACTGTTTTACAAGAACGACAAAAAAGTGGGCAATATTGTGATAAAAGTCAGAATTTTATATGACAAATGTCACCGTTTTGCATTAAAAAAGTCATAATTTGACATAAAAGTCATAATTTTACGAGAAGATATTGCAATATTACAGAAACAGAAAGAATATGAGAAATTGTTCCCAATTTCATAAGGATAAAGTCGACACATTGTGAGAAAAAGACAAAGAAATTAAATGTTTTGTTTGTAATTGGTTCTTAATCTTCATTATTTACTTCAAGTTATTACAGTATGTCTCTATATACATATTTATTTTATTTTATTAATTTTGGCCAAAGGGGGCGCATTTCAATTTCTTACACACACTTGTTATTTCATATGTTGACCAGAGGGGGAGCACTTTTAAAAGCGACACACAGTCGATTTGAAAAATCCCTCCTTTTTGGGACCACCCTCATTTTGATAGTAGTCACCAGCAGGGGTGCAAATGAGACATTCTCTATTAGATGCAATGTTATTGGGACCATCGCACAACAAAAAGGTCACAATTTCACAAGAAAAACGTAGAATTTTGGCAGTATTATAATAAAAGTCGTCATTTTACTCAACGCAAGTCAAAATTTGAGAAGAAAAACTGAACATTTGTGCAATATTTTGATCGAAGTTGGAATTTTACTCATTAACAGTCGCAATTTTACAAGAAAAGCTTAACATTAAGGCAATTTTATGAAAGAGTCGTAATTTTACTCGACAAAAGTCACAATTTCATAAGAAAACTTTCACATTTTGGCAATATTATAATAATAATCGGAATTTTACTTGGCAGAATTTTGGCAAAAGTCATAATTTTACTTAAATTTTTTTTACTGTTTTACAAGAACGACAAAAAAATGGGCAATATTGTGATAAAAGTCAGAATTTTATATGACAAATGTCACCGTTTTGCATTAAAAAAGTCATAATTTGACATAAAAGTCATAATTTTACGAGAAGATATTGCAATATTACAGAAACAGAAAGAATATGAGAAATTGTTTCCAATTTTATAAGGAAAAAGTCGACACATTGTGAGAAAAAGACAAAGAAATTAAATGTTTTGTTTGTAATTGGTTCTTAATCTTCATTATTTACTTCAAGTTATTACAGTATGTCTCTATATACATATTTATTTTATTAATTTTGGCCAAAGGGGGCGCATTTCAATTTCTTACACACACTTGTTATTTCATATGTTGACCAGAGGGGGAGCACTTTTAAAAGCGACACACAGTCGATTTGAAAAATCCCTCCTTTTTGGGACCACCCTCATTTTGATAAATTTCACCACCAGGGGATGCAAATGAGATCTCTATTTATACATATTTATTTATTTATATCTCAAATACTTATTTATTTATATCTCTTTATTTATTTATTTATATCTCAAAGTGCGGCCCCTGTGCCGCACTTTGGGCAACCCAGCTGTAGAAGCTAACTGTTAATGGCCACTATAGTCTTAGTAGCGTAGTGTATTTGTTCACCCTATGCTCACATATGGGTTGTCTTACGTCAGCACAGGAAGTCGTAAAATCAGCTGTTCACCTGGCGGGTTTTTTTGGGGGGATGAACAGGGAAGTCCTTCTTTAGCTTTTTATTTATCATATATTACTGCCTTTGCACCTGTCAATGTTTACTTTTGTATGCACATTAAATCAACAACAAAAAAATGCTGACTTTGGAGCAATGTTCACGGACTCTAGTATTTGGCTCTCTATTAGATGCAATGGTTTTTCCGTATTGGGACCATGATTTATGTCCTAACTTGTTTACACCTCCTCATATGGAAGGTACTTTTCCTTGTTGATGTCTCAAGAAGGGTAGAAATACAAGAACAGACACACACACACACACACACACACAAACACACTCCCGCGCGTGCACACAACCTTGCATCCTTCCAGTGATGACAGCTCTGCTAACAACAAACTCTCCTTTCTTGCCCTCCCTTTTCACTCCCTCCCTCCTTGCCTTCAGCTCAGACGTGGGAGTGGAGGTGATGGGGTGGGGGCGGGGGCGGGTGGGAGGCGCAGAGAGGAGATAAGGGAGGGATGCATGAAGGCAGCAGCATGACTGAATATGGAAAAAAAAAAGGGAGCCGGCGTATGGCGGGGAGTGTAACCAGCAGGGGGGATGTCGGGTTTGCGAGGAAGCAAAAATAAGGGGAGTGAGGAGAAACAACACGATGCAGCGATGGTGGTGGGTTGGTTGGGTGGGTGGGGTGTTTTTGATCAGCAGCCAGCGTTTCATCACTGTCAGTCTGCGCGGAGTAGAGCAGGAACGGGAAGAGGGAGGGAGGGTGGAATGGATGGATGCGGGGAGGCCATTGCTGCCTGAATGCACCGATGCTCCCTGCTGAATGTCAGCATCTCCCCCGTCCTCGCCCCTCCCGTTTGACCTTCCTCTCTCATGCTGCAGTGTGGACGCTCCACCGGTAGAGAGCGTCTTTTTCTAAGAAACAGGCCCCACTTCTATTACCACACTGGTGCCTACATGGACCCAGTGGTGTGACGTCAGGGCCAGCAAGGCCTTCTCTGCTGGCCTAACAACCAGAAATCCTATTCTCTTCATGTCATGTTATGCTCTTTCCAGGAGGTTAGAGTTTGTATCCAATCAGAATGCAGCTAGCTTAACGTTGCCATGCTGTACCAAATCTGCCCGGGGGCCTTCAGAATCAACAGTGCGACAACATACAGTTGATAGACAGTTGCCATAGCCAATCACATCACGAGTTGTCGTCAGTAAGGCCTTCTAGCTGGCCTCACGCTGTGATTGGATACTCACTTGGGGGGTCCCAAGTGAGTATCCAATCACAAGTTGCGAAAACAGGAAGTGGCACCGGAGCCATAGAAAGCCTTGAGACCTCCAATATCGGGGGGGGGGGGGGGGGCGTGGTCGGGGGGTTGGGGGGGTGACGGGCGTGTTTGTATATATATATACATATATATATATATATATATATATATATATATATATATATATATATATATATATATAAATACTTGACTTTCAGTGAATTCTACCTATATATATATTTTTATTTTATTTTATTATACATATAAATAAAAGACATACTTGAATTTCAGTGTTCTGCAGGCTATCCAGTAGGTGGCAGTATTGTCCTGTTTAAGAGTGTCACAACATTGCTGTTTCCGGCGGACGAACTGCTTTACGGTAGGGGGGCGGGGGGGGCGTGGTCGGGGGGTTGGGGGGGTGACGGGCGTGTTTGGGGCGGGGGGGCGTGGTTAAGAGGGGAGTATATTTACAGCTAGAATTCACCAAATCAAGTATTTCATATATATATATATATATATATATATACATATATATATATACATATATATATATATATATATATATATATATACATATATATATATACATATATATATATATATATATATATATACATATATATATATACATATATATATATATATATATATATATATATATACATATATATATATATATATATATATATATATATATACATATATATATATATATATATATATATATATATATATATATATATATATATATATATATATATATATATATATATATATATATATATATATATGTATGAAATACTTGACTTTCAGTGAATTCTAGCTATATATATATTTTTATTTTATTTTATTATACATATAAATAAAAGACATACTTGAATTTCAGTGTTCTGCAGGCTATCCAGTAGGTGGCAGTATTGTCCTGTTTAAGAGTGTCACAACATTGCTGTTTACTGCAGACGAACTGCTTTACGGTAGACTAAACGTGACTGCTGTTGTTGTGTGTTGTTACCGCGCTGGGAGGACGTTAATGAAACTGCCTAACAATAAACCCACATAAGAAACCAAGAACTCTCTCTCCTTGTTGTGCACTCTACTCTCTAAAAGCCGTAGATGTTATGACATCATTGGGCAGGCAAGCTGCTGGGAAAGCGGACGTGAGAACGGCTGTCCCCACTCAGGTCCGCATTGAGCTGGAGGGGGCGTGGCCTCCATCTCCGGCTGAATACCGGGAGTTTGTCGGGAGAAAATCTCTGCCGGGAGGTTGTCGGGAGAGGCGCTGAATAACGGGACCCTCCCGCTAAAAACGGGAGGGTTGGCAAGTATGTTTCATAGCCACAGCTGCCCTGGGGTAGACTGACGGAAGCGTGGCTGCAATTTGCGCCAACGGCCCCTCCGACCACCACCTATCATTCATCATTCAATTCACCGGTGTGAGTGGCACCGGGGGCAAAGGGTGAAGTGTCCCGCCCAAGGACACAACGGAAGCGATTTTTTGGATGGTAAGAGGCGGGGAGCGAACCTGCAACCCTCAAGTTTTCTGGCACGGTTGCTCTACCCACTACCAATGGAACTGGTGCTTTACAGAGAGTAAATGGGACAATGAAAAAGGAGGATTACCTCCAAATTCTTCAGGACAACCTAAAATCATCAGCCCGGTGGTTGGGTCTTGGGCGCAGTTGGGTGTTCCAACAGGACAATGACCCCGAACACACGTCAAATGTGGTAAAGGAATGGCTAAATCAGGTTTTAAAATGGCCTTTCCCAAAGTCCTGACTTAAACATGTGGACAATGCTGAAGAAATAAGGCCATGTCAGAAAACCAACACATTTAGCTGAACTCCAAAAATTCAAGCAGAAGCTTGTGGATGGCTACCAAAAGTGCCTTATTGCAGTGAAACATGTAACCAAATATTAACATTGCTGTACGTATACTTTTGACCCAGCAGATTTGCTCACATTTTCAGTAGACCCATAACAAATTCATAAATGTTTTCTTCCCGGCCCTATGTTCTAATTTGTCAGCGAGAAGATCGTCCGAAAGCTGCTCATTTCAAATCTTGGACATGGTTTGCATTCATGTGCTTCATACCTCATGTTTGGGACATTTGATGGAGAAGTCGTCTTCATGGAATGTGCAACCTGCGAAAGAGAGGAAACTACATGATTTTCAGTATCAAATATTGAATACCGGACAACAATTGGAGCAACACACAAGTAGACAACAGCAAATTGTTATGGACCGTATGGACGGATGGATCCGCTAAAGCTGTGTGGAATAAAAGCACTGTTGTGTCCCATTGTACCTGTCTCTTTGGCGCAGGCATAGTGGTATTTACGAGAGCAGCTCCTCCAACAGCAACTGAGGGACGCCCCTGCAATCTGGCACTTGTAGCAGTTCTGAGGTTCATCAGACAGACATAATTGCCGTGACAGACCGAGGGCATATAAAAACAGAGGATACAAGTTTCAAAGTTAGCAGCAATATCTCAAAAAAGTTACTTTGTGTTATTTGCTCTCCTACCGTTAATGTAGAGTTATTGGCAGCCTCCTTGAGTCCGTATAACCTCCCAGACACCATAATCACCCCCTTGGTCCAGATAGCACAGTTTTCATGCGCCCAGTGCTCCCGTGCCTCTGCTTCCTGTTGAAGCCTTTGGAACGAGCCCTCTTGAACGTTGGAAAGGCCAGCCTGGAGCTGCTGCATCCTCCTTAGCCGCTCTCTGAGTGTTATTCTTCGAGGAACACCCTCCCGACATGTTCCTTCTCTTTTTCCTGCTCGTCTGTACGACCAGTGACGATGCCGGTTGCTACTACTTTCTTGTGGTGATTCCTCTGTGTTGCCTTCTTTCTCTTCGGTCTGTGAGGAAGAGCCTGGTTCTTCACCAGCGCTAACTTCTTCATGGTTCTCTGGAATTTTCTTGACGGGTTCTTTGGTCAACGTTTTCCGAGGAACTTCATCTTCTGAGTAATACGGGCCACACAAATCGCCCAGATCTCTGTAGTTTGCCGGCTTTCCACACAGGCAGCATGTAAGATGCCTACCACTAAGATATGTATTGACCGAGGGTCCTTGCAGCATGGCAGCTGTGTGCGGCGATACCTTTGCAACTGTGTAAGGATTCCTCATTCGGAGAATCCCCTTTTTTCGACGCCTCTGAAAAACCTGTGCCTCTTCAGGCTTGTTGACTATGGCACACCAAGAGGAAAAGTCTCTGGAGTTGTTGATCCGCACATAAGGACAGAAAGACATAGAGTGTTGCTGAATTGGCTTGTTTCGGATTCTCTTCACAAAAATAGCTTCACTCTGTGTCTCTGATATCGTCACCGCTGGACTTGGTAGAGAGTCATTGTCCTTTGCTTCACACATTCCGACTTCGTTCTCATGTTGTCCCTTTTCCTCTTTTTGAGCCTGTTCACACCCAGCAGCCCTTACCACCGCCTCAATGACCTCCAAAGCATCCTTCATTCCGGGTTTTGGCCCAGGCTTTTTGTAGACTTTCACCGGCTTGTCAGAAATCTTCTCAGATGAGGCTTTCCCCCGCTTCTGATTAGCTGGATTTTTGGATGGCTTTCTCCCTCTTCTGGATTTCTGAACGACATCTGTGCTGCCAATGTCGGGGCATTCTTTGATATCATTAGGACTAAATGGCAGTGTGGACTCTGAGTATGCTATCACCTCCTCTACTGCCTCTTCTACAGTTTCAACTTTGATCTCCTTGGCTGCCTTGGTTTCTTCTGGTGGAAGCGGACCTTTTTGCTTCCTCTTTTGCTTCAGGTGCATCTCGTGGTTGTTTTTGATGGCTTTCTGCTTGGCAAGTCTTGGTGTGGTGATTATTAGGTTGTCAGTTTCCAAAGCAACAACCGAAGCGTCTGTACTTTCCACCATTGCCCATCGCTTCCTTTTGGGGGACTTAGTCATAGATACATCTGCAGATAGAAGTGCTTGTGCCTGTTGGGTCCATTCTTCTCGACGGCCGAGATCTACTTGAGCCTCCATTTGGCTTCTGATATTCTGCACTGTCCCTTGTTTATGGTTTTCTTGTATTGTCTCATTACTAGTAATACCCTCCTCAACTACTGTGTCTCTCATCTTGTCTGGTAATGATGCATCTTGACTCATTTCCTGCTTCTCAGTCTCTTGTTTGACCTCTTTTTTCTGGACCCCTTCTAGAAGTTTCAGGGGTTCTTGTCTGCTTTTCTCTTCACTTTCCAGCATTTCAGTCCCATTAACAGGAATGCAAGTCTCCCCCTCTTTAAAACTCTGGAACGCAAAGTCTTTTGTTGTTGCCTCGTCAATGAGATTGATTTCGATCTGTGAAGTTTGGAGGTATTTCTTTGAGCTAGGCGATGTGATTTTCTGCACCATCGCCTCATATTTCTGTCCTCTGCCTTTCCGTGGAGGTAGAACTTTTGTTTTAGTTGGGCATTGTTGAGCCACTACAGGCACATCATTAGTATCAGCTTCATTGACATTAGGGGGGATGTCTTTGGGTGGGTGGTGCACCTCGGATTCCTTCGTGGGTGGTCTTCTCTTTTTTGGAGGCCCTTGAACATCCCCCTCTTTAAGTGTGGAGACAACTTGTTCCACCAGCGCCGTTTGAAGTTGCAGTTGTTTTGGTTTAGGCTTTGGACCCCTTTTCTTCTTTACTGGTATAGTTGAAATGTCCACGGATGACTGACATTTTGTAATTTCTTCTTTATTTTCACACAGAACTGATTGGGTGTGTTCTTCTGGAGTTGGAGCTATCTTTCTGACAATATCTGGAGTTTGTTGCACACTTAAACATTCCCCTCGTTTCAGACAAATGTCGACTGTTTCAATTTCTGTTACCACTGGGGTTAGACTTTTTTTGTCTATGATTTTTTCCTTCTCTTTCAATGATTTTGCCTGTAAGGGCTTCCTTGACCTCAAGATCATGTTCTTGTTTTCATTTTCTTGTGCTTTAATGTAATTTGGAGAATATTCTTCCTGGTGTATTTGTGATACAGTAGGCTTGGTGTTTTTCTTTCCCCTGACTTGTGGTTCTTTTAAATAATGACTTATATCTTCCTGTTCTAACTGCTTTGCTTTAGAAATTGAACCTTTGGGACAACCAGTGGGGGCTTTGATGGATATGTTTTCAGCAGGTGGCAAAACATCTGCAGACTTGAGTACAGGCTTTGGTCCTGGTTTTGGACACGGTTTAGAAACCGGTTTGGGGCCAGGTTTCGATCCAAGCTTTAAACTAGGCTTTGGCCCTGGTTTTCGTTTCCCTGTAGTCTCTGGTGGATCTGCCGTGCATGGCACAGCTTTTGGTCCTGGTTTAGGTCCTGGTTTTGGCCCAGGCTTAGGTCCAGGCTTTAGACTAGGTTTAGGACCTGGTTTAGATCCATTTTTTTGTTCTGGTTTGGGCCCAGGTTTTGGGCTTGCTTTCCTCTTCAATTGAGCCCCTACTTTGGATGGTAGGTCAGCTGCATTGAATGATCGTGTACACATTCTGGAAGTAAAACCTTCAGGTAGCATTTTGGGTGTCTGGGTCACTATTGATTCCTGATGGGTGAGGTCTGTTTGATCTGAGAATAACATAGTTTTGGGAAGCCTGCAGGGTTTCTGCAAAGCCAAAGGGTCTTCCTCTTTTTCATCATCTCTTTCCAAGTTTAGCTGCCGCCTGATTGCCGCAGCTGAATGTATCATTCTCCTTCTCCCCTTTGCATGCTTACGTCCAAATGCCCTCGGTTGAACAGATGGGGCCATGGGCTCTGGCTTGGCAAATGGGGTCACGGCACTGGAACAGCTGATGCCCGGCTCCATGTCCTCATCCCCTTTCTTTGGAGAAGGTGGTGTGTCTGCCCAGGAAGGGGCTGAGGGAAGTATTGACTTTCCTGGCAGCTGAGGAGAGTCTGGCTCCAGCACTTTGGCGTCACTGTGATCAATGTGATCCCTGGACTGAGCTGGAGTTGCTGTTGTTTTATCGTTAAGGGCTGAGAAGACTGGCATGGCAGATTGGGGCTGCGGAGCTGTGTCACCGATGGCTGACTCTCTTGAAGAAGCATCTGGGGCTGCTGTTGCTACATTCGGATGAGCAGGTACTCCTGCAAGCTCGTTGTCACTATGGAGCTCAGCCCTTTGATTCTCTTTCCTGTTGCAAAGGTCGGCCGATGGTTTCTCAAACCCTTGTCTATTATTCATGTGCTCACAAGTCGAAGACTGGCTAATGTCATCCTTCTCCAGTTCCTTTGTCACTTTATCAGATAGAGCAGGTGACCGAGGCTGTTGCATTTGTTCCTCTAACTCTTTTTCTTGTTCATCTGCTTCCGCCTCCCGTTCATCTTCCTCAATCAATTCTCTGCTCTCTGTCATGTTGGATTTTTTATTTTCCAAGGCCTCAATTTGAGGGGCGTCTGAGCTATCCTCCTTTTTAGTGGAGTATTGATCCTGTTCAAGGTCACTGGAAGGAATAGACTGCAATGTTTTCAAGGAACTCTCAGAAGCAACTGAAGATTCTGATTTGTATGAGTCTTCTTTCATCTCTTGGCCAAAATTGTGGCTGGAATCTGAGCAAGCGGCTGGAGACTGCTCAAGTAAATCTGGGTCATATTTTCTCTGGACCTTTTCGTACAAAGTATCGCCATAGCAAAAGTCCTTTTCTGCCCCCCCTTTGTTTACTTCGCTGTAGTGGAATTGGTCATCATCTGACAATTTCTCGTCTTTCTCTATAGTATTGGCTTCATCAACATCTCCTTCATAATCAATTGTTTGTTCTTTAGTCTCTGCATCTGCTGACTTCTCTGTCCAGGCAGATTCCTCAAAGTTTTCCTTAACAGGCTCATTGATATGCTGTACATCTAAAGATGAGTCATTGTCATGTTTCATTGGACTGGATATAGTAACGCTTATTGGAGACCTCTCATCGCCAACACTCTTCCCCGGAGTAGCATCTCCCCCTTGCACCACCTGACATCGAATTGGGTCAGGAGTAAAGTTGTGCAAACCTGAGTCTCCAGACCTTGTGGACACATCATCTGGAGATGTCATAGAACAGGAAGAGATTGTGTCCACATTAAGATGGGTGCTAGTAGGCTGAGCTGGACTCCTGCCCTGGCTTCCATGGTAGTAGGCCCTCTCCAATGGCTCATCGCTACTGCTGGAGTAACCTCCCTCATGTAGTTCCATAGGTATTGGCTGATGCTGTACAGTAGAGTAGAGGTCCTGCATAGGGCCGCCACTTACGCCACTTTCTGGGTATGAACTTTTGTACTCCTCGCCCTTTTTGGATGATGCTGCGCTTCCAGAACTACTGTTGCTTCCTCCACTGTTTCGCTTAGTGGCTTTCTTGTTGGCCACCAGTGCCTCTGAGAGCAGAAGCTGTTGGACATTGTTGGATATGTTTTCTACCTGAGAGGTGAGGGCATTCAGGCTCCACAGGCTCGGGTTTGAAAGCAACTTCTCTGAGAAGCGCTCCTTCATGGTAGGTCCCTGTAATGTGTTGGTGAAGCTGTGGGAGGTGGTGTGGGCAACATTGGGTGAAGGGTGCGAGCGAGGAGGCAACAACATAGCAGTGGAACCACCTTGCTCTTGCATGCTAGTTGAAGAGGAAGATGATGATGAGGCCGCCCCCGGGGTCATCGGTGGCTGTCCGTACTGGAATGACTCTGGATTGGTCATTAATGGTGAAGGGGTGGAGCTGTAGGAAGGGGAACGTCCTACTGAGCGTGCAGGAGAGTGGCTTGAGGAGGGGCTACATGTCTGATAATACTGTTCTGGGGACCTTACGGAGAGTTCGGAAAGGCAATAATTTTGTTGCGGTTGGCTGAAGTGTTGGTATTTTGGGTGCGCTTCCTGGGGGTTGCTCAAGGGTTGTATCGGGGGCTGTTGCTCATACCCTCTTGAGTGCTGGTAGTTGTAACTGTTCTGAGATGTCCTGTAGGCTGCTTGCTTCAGGTTACTGTGACTGCTTATTTGTCTACCATATTGGGAGGTTGGGGGCATGGTATAGCCTTTATAACAATGGGGCATGGGGCTACACTTTTCTATGTAAGATGAAGGTGAGGGGGACGGTTGGGGGTAGTGCAGGTGACCTTGCGGGTACATTAACGAAGAGGGGGAAGGGTTTGTTGTGTGTGGCTGGTGATGGGGGCTGGAATAAGATGGGTTGGAGGGCTGGTGACATTGGGCCTGGGAGTGGCCAAGCAAGGTCTGGTCCATGTACTGTGTAGAGTTAGGGGCTGAGGGACCGCCAGTTTCCATCCGCCCAACCATCTCTTGCTCATACTGCGTCATCTGAGCCGTCTCCTCCCATTTCTGCTGGAGTTGGCCCCCGCTCATATACTGAGCTGAATAGGCTCCAGTGCCCATGTGGTTACTGTAGTTCCCATGACTTTGTAGACTGGAATTTGGAGGATGAATTTTGCTTCCTCTGAAAGGTTTCTTTATTTGTAAGGGTGTGGAACCTCCATTTCCAATCACTCCACCATTTCCCAGGTAGCCAGGGTAGGCTTGCTGTTGGCTGTAACAGTCCTTAGGTGCTCCTCCTGTTACCGCTCCTGTAGCTGCAGACATACTTGCAGTGTTGACCAGTGAACGAGCCTCATAGGCTGACCTCAAAGGCCCCGGGCCCGGGCCTGGATGGGGACCAGGGCCCGGGTGGGGTAGTTGAGTGTGGGCATGATGCGGGTGTTGTCGGTACGTCTCCAGGCGTGATAATTCGTGGGGCTCCTGCTGGTAGCAGGGTTGGTTGTTGTGGTAACCGCCACCAGTGCGCTCACGGAAGGACTGCATGACTGGCTTCGTCTGTCAGCACAACAGGTAGGGGGGAGGTGAGATGGGAAAGAGGGGAAGGGGGTAAGGGTGCCTGAAGACAAGGATGAATGGGGGAAGGGAGGTAAAAACATCAGGAGGTTAGTTTGATACAAGATATTCAAATAAATAATTCAATCAATACACTCATTCTGTAGTCATGTTAAAACGATGTATTAGGTATGTACAGTCGCGATCAAAAGTTTACATACACTTGTAAAGAACATAATGTCATGGCTGTCTTGAGTTTCCAATCATTTCTACAACTCTTATTCTTTTGTGATGTAGTGATTGGAGCACATACTTGTTGGTCACAAAAAACATTCATGAAGTTTGCTTCTTTTATGAATTTATTATGGGTCTACTGAAAATGTGCTGGGTCAAAAGTATACATACAGTAATGTTAATATTTGCTTACATGTCCCTTGGCAAGTTTACCTGCAATAAGGCGCTTTTGGTAGCCATCCACAAGCTTCTGGTAGAATTTTTGACCACTCCTCTTGACAAAATTGGTGCAGTTCAGCTAAATTTGTTGGTTTTCTGACATGGACTTGTTTCTTCAGCATTGTCCAAACGTAAAGGCCATTCTAAAACCTTAATTCTAGCCTGATTTAACCATTCCTTTACCACTTTTGACGTGTGTTTGGGGTCATTGTCCTGTTGGAACACCCAACTGCGCCCAAGACCCAACCTCCGGGCTGATGATTTTAGGTCATACTTGCCAACCCTCCCGTTTTTAGCGGGAGAATCCCGGTATTCAGCGCCTCTCCCGACAACCTCCCGGCAGAGATTTTCTCCCGACAAACTCCCGGTATTCAGCCGGAGCTGGAGGCCACGCCCCCTCCAGCTCAATGCGGACCTGAGACTGAGTGGGGACAGCCTGTTCTCACGTCCGCTTTCCCACAAAATAAACAGCTTGCCTGCCCAATGACGTCATAACATCCAGGGCTTTTATAGAGTGCACAACTGCGCACACAACAAGGAGACGAAGCAGAAGAACGAGGAAATTACAGACATGGCGGCCGAAATTATATACTCATCATGAACGGAGAAGTTAAACAGGACAATACTGCCATCTAATGGATAGCCACCGGAACACTGAAATTCAAGTATATATATATTTTTTCTATGTAAATAAAATAAATAATATATATATATATATATATATATATATATATATATATATATATATATATATATATATATATATATAGCTAGAATTCACTGAAAGTCAAGTATTTCATATATATATATATATATGAAATATATATGAAATACTCGAGTTGGTGAATTCTAGCTGTAAATAACCACGCCCCCAACCCCCCCATAACCGACTAAGCCCCCCCACCCCCTACCCCCCACCTCCCGATATTGGAGGTCTCAAGGTTGGCAAGTATGTTTTAGGTTGTCCTGAAGAATTTGGAGGTAATCCTCCTTTTTCATTGTTCCATTTACTCTCTGTAAAGCACCAGTTCCATTGGCAGCAAAACAGGCCCAGAGCATAATACTACCACCACCATGCTTGACGGTAGGAGTGGTGTTCCTGGAATTAAAAGCCTCACCTTTTCTCCTCCAAACATATTGCTGGGTATTGTGGCCAAACAGCTCCATTTTTGTTTCATCTGACCACAGAACTTTCCTCCAGAATGTCTTATCTTTGTCCATGTGATGTCAGATGAAACCAAACACACGTCAAAAGTGGTAAAGGAATGGCTAGATCAGACTAGAATGAAGGTTTTAGAATGGCCTTCCCAAAGTCCTGACTTAAACGTGTGGACAATGCTGAAGAAACAACTCCATGTCAGAAAACCAACACATTTAGCTGAACTGCAGCAATTTTGTGGTCAAAATTCAACTAGAAGTTTGTGGATGGCTACCAAAAGTGCCTTATTGCAGTGAAACTTGCCAAGGGACATGTAAGCAAATATTAACATTGCTGTATGTATACTTTTGACCCAGCACATTTGCTCACATTTTCAGTAGACCCATAATAAATTCATAAAAGAATCAAACTTCATGAATGTTTTTTGTGACCAACAAGTATGTGCTCCAATCACTACATCACAAAAAAAATAAGAGTTGTAGAAATGATTGTAAACTCAAGACAGCCATGACATTATGTTCTTTACACGTGTATGTCAACTTTTGACCACATCCCTTTCTCTGAATAAACTTTGAATATTTGCAGGCAATTGATAATGTCCTGCTTTAAACATGATACGCCCTGTCAAATATTCTACTAAATCAGGACCTTTTTAACAGTTTTGACCTTTACAAATAAGCTATTTGTGCGCTCCTTGAACCCCACATTATGGATCATTCTAAGTCTGTTTAACAACAGTTTTGCTTCTGCTGCTGATTTAAGGACATTTGCATAAGGGACAAGCGGTAGAAAATGGGATGGTTGGATGCATGAGAACATTTTGTCGTAAACTGGGAGGTGTGTGTGTTAAAATCATGGTTGTTTTTACAAAATGATGACAGATGTGAACAAGAGCATGCATTGTGTGTGTTATGATGTAAAGGAGGGGTGCTTGTATTGTATAATAAGTAGAGATGTCGGCAGGCCGATATTATCGGCCGATATATGCGTTAAAATGTAATATCGGAAATTATCGGTATCGTTTTTTTTAATTATCGGTATCGTTTTTTAATTTTTTTTTTATTAAATCAACATAAAAAACACAAGATACTCTTACAATTAGTGCACCAACCCAAAAAACCTCCCCCATTTACACTCATTCACACAAAAGGGTTGTTTCTTTCTGTTATTAATATTCTGGTTCCTACATTATATATCAATACAGTCTGCAAGGGATACAGTCCGTAAGCACACATGATTGTGCGTACTGCTGGTCCACTAATAGTACTAACCTTTAACAGTTAATTTTACTCATTTTCATTCATTACTAGTTTCTATGTAACTGTTTTTATATTGTTGTACTTTCTTTTTTATTCAAGAAAATGTTTTTAATTTATTTATCTTATTTTACTAATTTTTAAAAAAAGTACCTTATCTTCACCATACCTGGTTGTCCAAATTAGGCATTATAATGTGTTAATTCCACGACTGCATATATCGGTTGATATCGGTATCGGTAATTAAAGAGTTGGACAATATCGGAATATCGGATATCGGCAAAAAGCCATTATCGGACATCCCTAATAATAAGTATGTGTCATTGAAAGGGCATTTTATGACTTTTCTCAATTTGATTACATGCTATAGTATAATTTTAATGTTATAATTTTATTGCATGATTTTTGTATCTCTTTAATGTAGGTAGCCAGGGGCTGCAGATGGAAATGAGCTACTTAGCTATAATGTGGTGCAGAACATGTATCTGTCTTTGAGCTTAATGTCTCCGTGCATTGTCCCTTCAAATAAAAACTAAACCAAACTAAGGACCACTGCTAAAATATTGCATTGTTTGCTGGATTTTTTTTAATGAAAGTTTTTGTTGGATTTTAATAACAAAAAGGCCTACGGGCTGCCAGGTAAATGGGGCCGCTGCAGGCCCCCGTATCCATTAACAGGCCTTTCGCAAAGCCTCATTTAGGAGCGCACATGCACACAAATGCATTTTTCGACATGAATAATGCCACTGGGGTGCACGTCGCTCCCCGGGGCGTGTTGGATGCTGGGGTACTGAAAAGACGCCGCACTGACAGACTCTCTCCAGGTGACTCTGTGTGTTCCTTTAATAGAGCTCCAGCCCTCTTTTTTTCATCCTCTTTTGGTAAGAAGCCCCCAAACATAAACACTTTAGCAGACAGAAACATTTCTGTGTGTACTACACTGGTGTAAATAGGCTAAATGCAAGCCAGTGTAGTACCAGAGTGACATGTAAAAAGGGTGTTTTGGGGTCTGTTTGTGGCAAAAAGGAGGTGAAGATAGAAGGAGGTGCAGGAGATATTTACTGTGGGCTCTTGGGAAATATGAGCTACAGGCCTGGTGGCTCCATGGAGCTTTTTCAAAAATGTATGAAAATGGAAAGAAAATGGGGTGAAAAATATTTGTTGTTGTTGTAATATGGTTTGTGTAGGAGGACAAACATGGCACAAATCTTCCTAATTGTTAGAAAGCCCACAGTTGAATATGTTTGTTGATGCTTCACTGGTGAGAGTATTTGGCGAGCGCCGTTTTTGTCCTACTAATTTCAGCGGCCCTTGAACTCACCGTCGCGTGGAACAGTTTGTTTACATGTACAACTTTCTCCGACGCTGCCACAGAAAGACGCTTTTTTTTTGTGCCACTCGTTCTTTTGTCTCATTTTGTCCACCAAACGTTTTATACTGTGCGTGGATGCACAAAGGTGAGCTTTGGTCATATTATTGACTTGTTTGAGTGCTAATCAGGCATATTTGGTCACCGCATGACTGCAAGCTAGTCGATGCTAACATGCTATTTAGGCTAGCTGTATGTACATATTGCATCATTATGCCTCGTTTGTAGGTATATTTGATTTCTGTGTATTTAATTTATATTTGACACATTATCTGTATGTTATATTGGCTGCATTTCTGCTAGTTGTTAGTGTGCCATGTTGTTCCAGACCACAGCAAATGTTACCCAGCTTGCAAAGATTGTAATAAATCCATTAGAAGAAGATTCTTTTACCTTGGACACACACATCTATACCGTTGGCCATTCTAAGACAGTCATTTCCAGGAGTTATCTCACCCTCTGAGAAGTTTTACTAATGTTGTAAAAATGTCTATAATAAATGTTATATTTCAACATTTCTGTCAACGAAGATTTGCGTCAGCCTGTGACACATAGTTATTTTGATAGTAGGCTATTATAGCTAATATAGACACTTACATCATGTGTTGTCTTCATTATAACACTTATATAAGACTTTTAAAGTCATTTTGATAGTAGGCTAATATAGACACTTACATCATGTGTTGTCTTCATTATAACACATATATAATACTTTTAAAGTCATTTTGATAGTAGGCTAATATAGACACTTACATCATGTGTTGCCTTCATTATAACACTTACAGTATATATTTTGCTTATGGTGAAGATTTACATCCAACTTGGAGAAGGCAAACCACCAAGTTTAATTAAATAGTGGTATTTCTGTATGAGCACATAATAAGATAAGGCCCCTTAGTTTGATAATCGCAAGTGGATTGGATGGACTTCTAGTAGGAAAGAGGCTCTAATTGGGACTTTAAATTGCAAAAGTGATAGCCCTATCCTTGAGAAGAGACTACCTGTCCAGCTCAACGCCAACATTTAAGTTATGCCTTAAAGCAGTTGTTTTCCAGACACTTACACGCGGACATCTCCTTTTATGGTCAGGAAAACATACAAAACCTTTATTTATTGAATCACAATTATTGAAATTCAACAATTTGGTGCATTTGCAAACAGCTAAAAGTAGTAGCACTTACCAGTGAGCTGCCTCTATTTTTTAAATTTTATTTATTTACTAGCAAGCTGGTCTCGCTTTGCTCAACATTTTTAATTCTAAGAGAGACAAAACTCAAATAGAATTTGAAAATCCAAGAAAATATTTCAAAGACTTGGTCTTCACTTGTTTAAATAAATTCATTATTTTTTTTACTTTGCTTCTTATAACTTTCAGAAAGACAATTTTAGAGAAAAAATACAACCTTAAAAATGATTTTAGGATTTTTAAACACATATACCTTTTTACCTTTTAAATTCCTTCCTCTTCTTTCCTGACAATTTAAATCAATGTTCAAGTAAATTTATTTTTTTATTGTAAAGAATAATAAATAAATTTTAATTTAATTCTTCATTTTAGCTTCTGTTTTTTCGACGAAGAATATTTGTGAAATATTTCTTCAAACTTATTATGATTAAAATTCAAAAAAATTATTCTGGCAAATCTAGAAGAAATAATGATTTGTCTTTGTTAGAAATATAGCTTGGTCCAATTTGTTATATATTCTAACAAAGTGCAGATTGGATTTTAACCTATTTAAAACATTTAATCAAAATTCTAAAATTAATCTTAATCAGGAAAAATTACTAATGATGTTCCATAAATTATTTTTTTAAATTTTTTTAAAAAGATTCGAATTAGCTAGTTTTTCTCTTCTTTTTTTCGGTTGAATTTTGAATTTTAAAGAGTCGAAATTGAAGATAGACTATGTTTCAAAATGTAATTGTCATTTTTTGTGTGTTTTCTCCTCTTTTAAACCGTTCAATTAAGTGTAAATATCATTCATTATTAATAATAACATAGAGTTAAAGGTAAATTGAGCAAATTGGCTATTTCTGGCAATTTATTTAAGTGTGTATCAAACTGGTAGCCCTTCGCATTAATCACTACCCAAGAAGTAGCTCTTGGTTTCCAAAAGGTTGGTGACCCCTGTTCTAAACAAAAGAGGAAAATCTAATTTAAAAAATGTGTATGCTCGTACGACACTTAAAACCTTTAGCATATCCGTATGTGGAATTCAATTATGGAATGGATTAACCAGAGAGATCAAAGAAAGTTTAAGAGACTGTTCAAACTACAAGTGTTCACAAAGTACACAGAACAAGAATACAGAACAGGGATGTGCTCTCCTGACTTAGCACACACACACACACACACACACACACACACACACACACACACACACACACACACACACACACACACACACACACACACACACACACACACACACACACACACACACACACACACACACACACACACACAAAGGAGGAAAATAAAACTAATGTTTTGGCTTCTCCAAGTTAGGGGAGACATATCTTTCACACACACACACACACACACACACACACACACACACACACACACACACACACACACACACACACACACACACACACACACACACACACACACACACACACACACACACACACACACACACACACACAAAGGAGGAAAATAAAACTAATGTTTTGGCTTCTCCAAGTTAGGGGAGACATATCTTTTTGTCGTCCTCCTCCAGGCGCTGCAGCCCTGTATAATGACATTCGCTTGTAATAAAGCAACTTTTGGTTCGGTAAAGCGTCTCCGACGTCTCTTTTGATCCGGCCGCACTGCCGTGTCGCCCTTCTGTCCGGACGAGGATGACAAGACCAGAAATACACATGTTTTCATGTTGTAAAGTCCACAAATAGCTTTATCTCCAGCTTGATGTGTAAATGATTGCTGTGGGCTGTGCACACGTCTCCCCGTTAACTAACATTTCTGTAAACCTAAACGCACTTTTTGGTGGGGGGGAGAGCACCGGAGATGACCTTTCCAGGAGTCCCATTCGAGCCTCTAAGCGCACAGCAAAGTGGGAAGCAAGAGAGGAGAAAATCAAATTGTTCAGCTGGATGCTTCATAATGTGTCGCGCTGCCACATGGTTACACTCCTCTCTTGGGCCCTCGCTCCTCTCGCTTTTCTTCAGAGAGCGTTTAAGACAGGATTTATCTTCCTTTGTCACAAACGCGCGCGCGCGCGCACCAAACGTCGCCTTATAGCATGCGTTTGCATGAAATATAAGGATTCGTTTGGTGAGGAATGGCTGCTGTCCTCATGCAAAGTGGTAGGAAGGGAGGGAGGGATGGAGCGTCACTCTGTGTGTTTACCCCCACCTCCCGCCCCCGGTCGTCCTTGTTAATCATGCATGCAGCTCCTTATAGCGAGGAGGCCGGGCAGCACGCCTACAAGCGAACGCACACTCTCGTCAGCAGAAAAAAATAACACCACACTAAGTCAGACAACATAACATCTACGCATGTGCATGCAACACTAAGCCACTCATTAGGCAGGGGAAATGGCGTTCGGCACACACCACACATCTCCTACTTCAGTGCAGGGACACTACTTCATGGTACACTTCAGTGCAGGAACACTACTTCATGGTACACTTCAGTGCAGGAACACTACTTCATGGTACACTTCAGTGCAGGAACACTACTTCATGGTACACTTCAGTGCAGGAACACTACTTCATGGTACACTTCAGTGCAGGAACAGTAAACCCTCTACTAGGGTTCTACAGCATGCCGGTACTAACAAATAAAAAAAAAAGGTACCGTATTTTACAGACAAAAAAAAGGAATTATGGGAAATCCGGGAATTTTTTTTAGAATTGTTGAAGTAGAGCACACAATTCCCGAACAGGCTGAATATTTTGAAGTTGGAACGGTTTGAATCAGATGAAAAATGTGGGAATTGTGGAACTTTGAAGAATGTGACATTGATTTCAATGGGAATTTCAGGAAAAATTGGGAATTTGGGGAAAAGCGGAATTTTTTTGGGAAAATAGTAAAAAACTTGAATGTTCTGAATGAGATGAAATGGTTGGTGTTGGAATTTTTCAAATCGGTCGAGAAATGTTGAAGTAGTAACATGTTGAATTGAGAAATGTTATTACGGAATTCCTGGAATTTTGGGAAAAACGGGAATTTTTGAAAGGAATGTTTTGATGGTGGAATGGTTGAAATGCGTTGAAAAATGCGGGAGGAGTAGTCGCCAGAAAAAAGGGTGGAAATAGGGTATTGGAAAAGCAGGGGTTCTGGAAAATCCTGGAATTTTTTTGAACTTGGAAAAATTATAGTTTGAATTTCCAGAATGCTGGAATATGTTGAAGGCGGAATAGTGTTAATCGTTTGAAGAATGTGGGAATTGCGGAAGTTTGAAAAATGGCCAATTCATTGAAAAGAAACTGGAAATTGTGATGTATCATGTTGTATGCTTGCATGTTCGAAATAAACTCAAACTCAAACTCAAAAAATGGGGAAAATGCAAAAAAAAAAAAAGGAATTATGGGAAATCCGGGATTTTTTTTTAGAATTGTTGAAGTAGAGCACACAATTCCTGAACAGGCTGAATATTTTGAAGTTGGAACGGTTTGAATCAGATGAAAAATGTGGGAGTTGTGGAACTTTGAAGAATGGGACATTGATTTCAATGGGAAATTTCAGGAAAAATTGGTAATTTCGGGAAAAGCGGGAATTTTTTGGGAAAATGGTAAAAAACTTGAATAGTCGGAATGAGTTGAAATGGTTGGTGTTGGAATCTTTGAAATCAGTCGAGAAATGTTGAAGTAGTAACATGTTGAATTGAGAAATGTTATTACGGAATTCCTGGAATTTCGGAAAAAAACTGAAATTTTTCCAGTT
This sequence comes from Entelurus aequoreus, assembly GCF_033978785.1. Taxonomy (NCBI): domain Eukaryota; kingdom Metazoa; phylum Chordata; class Actinopteri; order Syngnathiformes; family Syngnathidae; genus Entelurus; species Entelurus aequoreus. The sequence continues at coordinate 7,805,484 of NC_084755.1, forward strand.
CAAAAAACAAATTTGTTTTTTGTCCTGATTAAGAGGAATGTTTTGACGGTGGAACGGTTAGTCGAAAAAAGGGGGGAAATAGGGTATTTGGAAAAGCAGGAATTTTGAAAAATCCTGGAATTTTTTTGAGCTTAGAAAAATTATAGTTTGAATTTCCAAAATGGTGGGATATGTTGAAGGTGGAATGGTTTGAATCGGTTTGTTGGAATTTTTCAAATCGGTCGAGAAATGTTGAAGTAGTAACATGTTGAATTGAGAAATGTTATTACGGATTTCTGGAATTTCGGGAAAACTGGGAATTTTTTTTGAAAATGGTAAAAAACGTGAATAGTCTGAATGAGTTGAAATGGTTGGTGTTGGAATTTGTTAAATCATTCGACAAATGTTGAAGTAGTAACATGTTGAATTGAGAAATGTTATTACGGAATTTCTGGAATTTCGGGAAAAGCGGGAATTTTTTTTGAAAATGGTAAAAAAACTTGAATAGTCTGAATGAGTTGAAATGGTTGGTGTTGGAATCTTTGAAATCAGTCGAGAAATGTTGAAGTAGTAACATGTTGAATTGAGTAATGTTATTACGGAATTCCTGGAATTTCGGAAAAAAATGAAATTTTTCCTGTTCAAAAAACAAATGTGTTTTTTGTCCTGATTAAGAGGAATGTTTTGACGGTGGAACGGTTAGTCGCCAGAAAAAAGGGTGGAAATAGGGTTTTTGGAAAAGCAGGAATTCTGGAAAATCCTGGAATTTTTTTGAGCTTAGAAAAATTATAGTTTGAATTTCCAAAATGGTGGAATATCTTGAAGGTGGAATGGTTTGAATCGGTTTGTTGGAATTTTTCAAATCGGTCGAGAAATGTTGAAGTAGTAACATGTTGAATTGAGAAATGTTATTACGGAATTTCGGGAAAACTGGGATTTTTTTTTTTTTAAATGGTAAAAAACTTGAATAGTCTGAATGAGTTGAACTGCTTGGTGTTGGAATTTTTTAATTAATTCGACAAATGTTGAAGTAGTAACATGTTGAATTGAGAAATGTTATTACGGAATTTCTGGAATTTCAGAAAAAGCGGGAACTTTTTTTGAAAATGGTAAAAAACTTGAATAGTCTGAATGAGTTGAAATGGTTGGTGTTGGAATTTTTGAAATAATTCGACAAATGTTGAAGTAGTAACATGTTGAATTGAGAAATGTTATTACGGAATTCCTGGAATTTCGGGAAAAAAACGGAAATTTTTCCAGTTCAAAAAACAAATTTGTTTTTTGTCCTGATTAAGAGGAATGTTTTGACGGTGGAACGGTTAGTCGAAAAAAGGGTGGAAATTGGGTATTTGGAAAAGCAGGAATTCTGGAAAATCCTGGAATTTTTTTGAGCTTAGAAAAATTATAGTTTGAATTTCAAAAACGGTGGAATATGTTGAAGGTGGAATGGTTTGAATCGGTTTGTTTGGAATTTTTTAAATCGGTCGAGAAATGTTGACATAGTAACATGTTGAATTGAGAGATGTTATTACGGAATTCCTGGAATTTCGGAAAAACCGGGAATTTTTCCAGTTAAAAAAAACAATTTCGTTTTTTGTCCTGATTAAAAGGAATGTTTTGACGGTGGAATGGTTGAAATGCGTTGAGAAATGCGGGAGGAGTAGTCGCCAGAAAAAAGGGTGGAAATAGGGTATTGGAAAAGCAGGGATTCTGGAAAATCCTGGAATTTTTATGAACTTGGAAAAATTATAGTTTGAATTTCCAGAATGCTGGAATATGTTGAAGGTGGAATAGTTTTAATCGTTTGAAGAATTTGGGAATTGTGGAAGTTTGAAAAATGGCCAATTCATTTTGAATGGGGAAAATGCAAAAAAAAAAAAAAAGGAATTATGGGAAATCCGGGATTTTTTTTTTTAGAATTGTTGAAGTAGAGCACACAATTCCCGAACAGGCTGAATATTTTGAAGTTGGAACGGTTTGAATCAGATGAAAAATGTGGGAGTTGTGGAACTTTGAAGAATGTCCCATTGATTTCAATGGGAATTTCAGGAAAAATTGGGAATTTCTGGAAAAGCGGGATTTGTTTTTGAAAATGGTAAAAAACTTGAATGTTCTGAATGAGATGAAATGGTTGGTGTTGGAATTTTTCATATCGGTCGAGAAATGTTGAAATAGTAACATGTTGAATTGAGAGATGTTATTACGGAATTCCTGGAATTTCGGGAAAACCGGGAATTTTTCCAGTTCAAAAAACAATTTCGTTTGTTGTTAAAAGGAATGTTTTGACCGTGGATCGGTTGAAGTGGGTCGAAAAAGGCGGGAGGAGTAGTTGCCAGAAAAAAGGGTGGAAATAGGGCTTTGGAAAAGCAGGAATTCTGGAAAATCTTGGAATTTTTTTTATTGGAAAAATGATAAGTTTGAATTTCCAGAATGCTGGAATGTGTTGAAGGTGGGATGGTTTGAATCGGTGGAAAAATGTGGGAATTGTGGAAGTATGAAAAATGGCCAATTCATTTTGAATGGGAAAAAATGCAAAAAAAAAAAGGAATTATAGGAAATCCTGGAATTTTTTTTGGAATTGTTGAAGTAGAGCACACAATTCCTGAACAGGCTGAATATTTTGAAGTTGGAACGGTTTGAATCAGATGAAAAATGTGGGAGTTGTGGAACTTTGAAGAATGTCCCATTGATTTCAATGGGAATTTCAGGAAAAATTGGGAATTTCTGGAAAAGCGGGATTTTTTTTTGAAAATGGTAAAAAACTTGAATGTTCTGAATGAGATGAAATGTTTGGTGTTGGAATTTTTCATATCGGTCGAGAAATGTTGAAATAGTAACATGTTGAATTGAGAGATGTTATTACGGAATTCCTGGAATTTGGGGAAAACAGGGAATATTTCCAGTTCAAAAAACAATTCTGTTTTTTGTTAAAATGAATGTTTTGATGGTGGAACAGTTGAAGTGGGTCGAAAAAGGCGGGAGGAATTGTTGCCAGAAAAAAGGGTGGAAATAGGGCTTTGGAAAAGAAGGAATTCTGGAAAATCCTGGAATATTTTTGAACTTGGAAAAAGGATATGTTTGAATTTCCAGAATGGTGGAATATGTTGACGGTAGAATGGTTTGAATTGGTTGAAGAATGTGGGAATTGTGGAAGTTTGAAAAATGGCCAATTCATTTTTAATGGGAAAAATGAAAAAAAAAAAAAAAAAAAAAAGGAATTATGGGAAATCCGGGAATTTTTTTTTTTTAGAATTGTTGAAGTAGAGCACACCATTCCTGAACAGGCTGAATATTTTGAAGTTGGAACAGTTTGAATCAGATGAACAAGGTGGAATGGTTTGAACAGGTTAAAAAATGTAGAAATGGTTCAAGTTTGAAAAATGGCCAATTCATTTTGAACGGGATAAAAATGTCCCGGAAAACCTGGAATTCTGGGAAATCTGGGAGTTTTTGGAATTTGTCAATGAACATGTGGAATGTGGAAGGTAGAGCGCGCCAAAATCTGGAGAATAATAATAATAATAAGTTGAATAAATAGATGAATTTTGGTGTAGAAAACCAATATGTTACTTTTTGTCAAGTTTATGTGGACATTTTGACATCCATGACTTTATTCTTACACAATTTGCTTGCAGTTTTTCCCCCTCATATTCATTGTTAAAATCCCAAAAATTTACGACCACAGAGTAGTGTGTCAGAATAATTGTATCTAAGTTATCACAACACTTTGTGTTGCCATGAGTTCCCGGCGAGAGGACAAAAGCTGTCTTTGATCCTACCTAGCAAAAGGCTTGTAAAAACTTTTGTAAAACAAAAAAGATTTTGTCTTGACCCGAGATCTACAAAGCAGAGAGTAAGCAGGACCTGACTCCCCTCCAGGCACCTTTTCTTTGAACTGTTTTGCAACCAAAGGCGATGGCTGTTTACGACCCCCCTCCCTTAGAAACAGCTGTCGCCATGTAATCAGGGAAAGTCCAAATAAAAGAGGAGGTCGTACAATCTTTCGTCAGAGCGTGGTGGGACTGTAAGTCCAGACGTTTCTCCTCAATTGAGCCAAATTTAATTCAGTCTCTGTTTAATTCCTTGCTTCTTGTCTTGTTTAATAGATGTCATCAGTGTTTGAACCTGACAAAGTGACTGTTTGGTTCAACTCTGCTACTGCAGTGTTGTTTTTGTTTGTGTGATCCCTGTGTGCACTATGTTTAGGAGTGCTGGTAGACATTCGTCTGGAGTGAACGGGTTACACTTGTATAGCGCTTTTCTACCTTTCAAGGTACTCAAAGCGCTTTGACACTATTTCCACATTCACCCATTCACACACTGACGGCGGGAGCTGCCCTAGCCACGACCAAGCAAGGGTGAAGTCACTTCACCCCTGCGAGGTTCGTGCCCCCGGGATGCAAACGGACCGCTCTGGACAGGACGTGCAGGTAGGAACACTTCACTGAAGTGTCTCGCTCAAGGACACGACGAGGTTGGTAGAAGGTGGCGATCGAACCAGGAACCCTCAGGTTTGCTGGCGCGGCCACTCTCCCGGCCGAGTGTCATCGTCATCAGTGTCGGAGCGGGAAGTCATGTCTGTGAACGTGGATGAGTCATCCTACACCCCAGAGATGAGACAATAGCATCTCTCTCCGACACACACACACACACACACACACACTGACACACAATCGCACGTTAAGCAGCCTCACAGAACTAAAACTGCTCTCCTAAAAATCGAGCGGAGCAAAGCTGAGTTTCCCCACTATTAGATGCTATTGAGCCATTCCAGCCTCCCAGTAGCGTCACACACCCTCCAACAAATACGCCATTTACTGGATTTAATCAAGTGGAAGCGAGAAGGGAAGAAAAAAAAACAGAGGGACTTTAATATCCACTCAAAAAGGCTTTCGGCTCCTGTACCCACAAAGGAAATTTGCCGGAATCAAGATGATGTTTTCTGAAGGTCGGCACCGACCTTATGATCCACGACCTTCATCACTAAACCCACATTTTCATTCTGGATGCAAGCAATCAAAACCTAATTAAGTTTCGACATAAAACAACCTGACCTGATCAAAAATATACTGTCTAACATTATAAAAAAATTCAGCAAAAATTTAAACAATTTCACAAAATAGATCGACATCAAAGATTGTGTTGTATTCTGGCGAAAAAAAGCCTTTTTCAACAGTGACATGTAAACTTGATCAGATCCGGATCAAACGAGACTGAAACCTAAAGAAACAGCCGTATAAAATATGCTAACCATGTTAATGTTGCCTTCCACATTCCACATGTTCAGCCTTGACACATTCCAAAACACATCCAAGGTTTCCCAGAATTCCTGGTTTTCCGGGACATTTTTATCCCCATTCAAAATGAATTGGCCATTTTTCAAACTTGAACCATTTCCACATTTTTCAACCTATTCAAACCATTCTACCTTCAACATATTCCACCATTCTGGAAATTCACACTATCATTTTTACAAGTTCAAAAAAAATTCCAGGATTTTCCGGGACATTTTTATCCCATTCAAAATGAATTGGCCATTTTTCAAACTTGAACAATTTCCACATTTTTCAACCTATTAACCATTCTACCTTCAACATATTCCACCATTCTGGAAATTCACACTATCATTTTTACAAAATCAAAAAAAATTCCAGGATTTTCCAGAATTCCTGGTTTTCCGGGACATTTTTTCCATTCAAAATGAATTGGCCATTTTTCAAACTTGAACCATTTCCACATTTTTCAACCTATTCAAACCATTCTACCTTCAACATATTCCACCATTCTGGAAATTCACACTATCATTTTTACAACTTCAAAAAAAATTCCAGGATTTTCCGGGACATTTTTATCCCATTCAAAATGAATTGGCCATTTTTCAAACTTGAACCATTTCCACATTTTTCAACCTATTAACCATTCTACCTTCAACATATTCCACCATTCTGGAAATTCACACTATCATTTTTACAAAATCAAAAAAAATTCCAGGATTTTCCAGAATTGCTGGTTTTCCGGGACATTTTTTCCCATTCAAAATGAATTGGCCATTTTTCAAACTTGAACCATTTCCACATTTTTCAACCTATTAACCATTCTACCTTCAACATATTCCACCATTCTGGAAATTCACACTATCATTTTTACAAGTTAAAAAAAAATTCCAGGATTTTCCAGAATTCCTGGTTCTCCGGGACATTTTTATCCCATTCAAAATGAATTGGCCCTTTTTCAAACTTGAACCATTTCCACATTTTTCAACCTATTCAAACCATTCTACCTTCAACATATTCCACCATTCTGGAAATTCACACTATCATTTTTACAAGTTCAAAAAAAATTCCGGGATTTTCCAGAATTCCTGGTTTTCCGGGACATTTTTTCTCATTCAAAATTAATTGGCCATTTTTCAACCTATTCAAACCATTCTACCTTCAACATATTCCACCATTCTGGAAATTCAAACTATCATTTTTACAAGTTCAAAAAAAATTCCAGGATTTTCCAGAATTCCTGGTTTTCCGGGACATTTTTATCCCATTCAAAATGAATTGGCCATTTTTCAAACTTGAACCATTTCCACATTTTTCAACCTATTAACCATTCTACCTTCAACATATTCCACCATTCTGGAAATTCACACTATCATTTTTACAAAATCAAAAAAAATTCCAGGATTTTCCAGAATTCCTGGTTTTCCGGGACATTTCTTCTCATTCAAAATTAATTGGCCATTTTTCAAACTTGAACCATTTCCACATTTTTCAACCTATTAACCGTTCTACCTTCAACATATTCCACCTTTCTGGAAGTTCTCACTATCATTTTTACAAGTTCAAAAAAAATTCCAGGATTTCCCAGAATTCCTGGTTTTCCGGGACATTTTTTCCCATTCAAAATGAATTGGCCATTTTTCAAACTTGAACCATTTCCACATTTTTCAACCTATTAACCATTCTACCTTCAACATATTCCACCATTCTGGTAAATTCACACTATAATTTTTACAAGTTAAAAAAAAATTCCAGGATTTTCCGGGACATTTTTTCCCATTCAAAATGAATTGGCCATTTTTCAAACTTGAACCATTTCCACATTTTTCAACCTATTCAAGCCATTCTACCTTCAACATATTCCACCATTCTGGAAATTCACACTATCATTTTTACAAGTTCAAAAAGAATTCCAGGATTTTCCATAATTCCTGGTTTTCCAGGACATTTTTATCCCATTCAAAATGAATTGGCCATTTTTCAAACTTGAACCATTTCCACATTTTTCAACCTATTCAAACCATTCTACCTTCAACATATTCCACCATTCTGGAAATTCACACTATCATTTTTACAAGTTCAAAAAAAATTCCAGGATTTTCCAGAATTCCTGGTTTTCCGGGACATTTTTTCCCATTCAAAATGAATTGGCCATTTTTCAAACTTGAACCATTTCCACATTTTTCAACCTATTCAAACCATTCTACCTTCAACATATTCCACCATTCTGGAAATTCAAACTATCATTTTTACAAGTTCAAAAAAAATTCCAGGATTTTCCAGAATTCCTGGTTTTCTGGGACATTTTTTCCCTTTCAAAATGAATTGGCCATTTTTCAAACTTGAACCATTTCCACATTTTTCAACCTATTAACCATTCTACCTTCAACATATTCCACCATTCTGGAAATTCAAACTATCATTTTTACAAGTTCAAAAAAAATTCCAGGATTTTCCAGAATTCCTGGTTTTCCCGGACATTTTTTCCCCATTCAAAATGAATTGGCCATTTTTCAAACTTGAACCATTTCCACATTTTTCAACCTATTCAAACCATTCTACCTTCAACATATTCCACCATTCTGGAAATTCACACTATCATTTTTACAAGTAAAAAAAAATTCCAGGATTTTCCAGAATTCCTGGTTTTCCGGGACATTTTTTCCCATTCAAAATGAATTGGCCATTTTTCAAACTTGAACCATTTCCACATTTTTCAACCTATTCAAGCCATTCTACCTTCAACATATTCCACCATTCTGGAAATTCAAACTATCATTTTTACAAGTTAAAAAAAAATTCCAGGATTTCCCAGAATTCCTGGTTTTCCGGGACATTTTTTCCCATTCAAAATGAATTGGCCATTTTTCAAACTTGAACCATTTCCACATTTTTCAACCTATTCAAGCCATTCTACCTTCAACATATTCCACCATTCTGGAAATTCACACTATCATTTTTACAAGTTCAAAAAAAATTCCAGGATTTTCCATAATTCCTGGTTTTCCAGGACATTTTTATCCCATTCAAAATGAATTGGCCATTTTTCAAACTTGAACCATTTCCACATTTTTCAACCTATTCAAACCATTCTACCTTCAACATATTCCACCATTCTGGAAATTCACACTATCATTTTTACAAGTTCAAAAAAAATTCCAGGATTTTCCAGAATTCCTGGTTTTCTGGGACATTTTTTCCCATTCAAAATGAATTGGCCATTTTTCAAACTTGAACCATTTCCACATTTTTCAACCTATTCAAACCATTCTACCTTCAAAATATTCCACCATTCTGGAAATTCAAACTATCATTTTTACAAGTTCAAAAAAAATTCCAGGATTTTCCAGAATTCCTGCTTTTCTAAAGCTCTATTTCCACCCTTTTTTCTGGCGACTACTCCTTCCACATTTTCAATGTATTTCAACCGTTCTACCGTCAAAACATTCCTCTTAATTAGGACAAAAAACAAAGTTGTTTTTTTGAACTGGAAAAATTCCCGGTTTTCCCGAAATTTCAGGAATTCCGTAATACAATTTCTCAATTCAACATGTTACTACATCAACATTTCTCGACCGATTTGAAAATGTTCAACATCAACCATTCAAGTTTTTTTTTTTTACCATTTTCAAAAAAATTCCCGCTTTTCCTAAAATTCACAACTTTTCTGAAATTCCCATTGAAATCAATTGGACATTCTTCAAAGTTCCACAATTTTAAAATTTTCATCTGATTCAAACCGTTCCAACTTCAATATTCAGCCTGTTCAGGAATTGTGTGCTCTACTTCAACAATTCTTAAAAAAAATTCCCGGAATTCCCGTAATTCCTTTTTTTGTTTGTTTGCATTTTCCCTATTCAGAATGAATTGGCCATTTTTCAAACTTTCACCATTTCCACATTTTTTAACCTATTCAAACCATTCTACCTTCAACATATTCCACCATTCTGGAAATTCAAACTATCATTTTTCCAAGTTCAAAACAAATTCCAGGATTTTCCAGAATTCCTGGTTTTCCAATTTCCACCCTTTTTTAACCTATTCAAACCATTCCACCTTGTTCATCTGATTCAAACCGTTGTAACTTCGAAATATTCAGCCTGTTCAGGAATGGTGTGCTCTACTTAAACAATTCTAAAAAAAAATTCCCGGATTTTCCAAAATTCCTTTTTTTTTGTTGCATTTCCCCCATTCAAAATGAATTGGCCATTTGTCAAACTTCCACAATTCCCACATTTTTCAACCCATTCAAACCATTCTGGAAATTCAAACTTATCATTTATTCCAAGTTCAAAAAAATTCCAGCATTTTCCAGAATTCCTGCTTTTCCAAAGCCCTATTTCTACCCTTGTTTTTGGCGACTACTCCTCCCACATTGTTCGACCCACTTCAACTGTTCCACCGTCAAAACATTCCTCTTATCAACAGTGATATGTAATCTTGATCGGATCCGGATCAAATGAGATTGAAACCTGATGAAACAGCCGTATAAAACATGCTAACCATGTTAATGTGGAGTTTGTCTTGCTGAAATAAGCAGGGGCGTCCATGGTAACGTTGCTTGGATGGCAACATATGTTGCTCCAAAACCTGTATGTACCTTTCAGCATTAATGGTGCCTTCACAGATGTGTAAGTTACCCATGTCTTGGCCACTAATACACCCCCATACCATCACACATGCTGGCTTTTACACTTTGCGCCTAGAACTTTCCGGATGGTTCTTTTCCTCTTTTGGTCCGGAGGACACGACGTCCACAGTTTCCAAAAACAATTTGAAATGTGGACTCGTCAGACGACAGAAAACTTTTCCACTTTGTATCAGTCCATTTTGGATGAACTCAGGCACAGTGAACTGGGTGTTGTTGATTCGCTTTGCATAGTTGAGTTTCAACTTGCACTTACAGATGTAGCGACCAACTGTAGTTACTGACAGTGATTTTCTGAAGTGTTCCTGCGCCCATGTGGTGATATCCTTTACACACTGATGTCGGTTTTTGATGGGATCGAAGGTCACAGACCTTCAATGTTGGTTTTCAGCCTTGCCGCTTATGTGCAGGATTTCTCCAGATTCTCTGAACCTTTTGATGATATTACGGAGCGTAGATGGTGAAATCCCTAAATTCCTTGCAATAGCTGGTTGAGAAATGTTGTTCTTAAACAGTTTTCTCACACATTTGTTGACAAAGTGGTGACCCTCGCCCCGTCCTTGTTTGTGAATGACTGAGCATTTCATGGAAGCTGCTTTTATACCCAATCATGGCACCCACCTGTTCCCAATTAGCCTGTTCACCTGTGGGATGTTCCAAATAAGTGTTTTGACGAGCATTCCTCAACTTCCTCAGTCTTTTGTGCCACTTGTGCCAGCTTTTTAAAAACATGTCGCAGGCATCAAATTCCAAATGAGCTAATATTTGCAAAAAATAACATTTTCCAGTGTGAACATTAAATATTGTGTCTTTGCAGTCTATTCAATTGAATATACGTTGAAAAGGATTTGCAAATCATTGTATTCTGTTTTTATGTACTTCACTGGTTTTCGGTTTTGTATGATCAAATCTTACATTTTATGAAATTAAGGCCATAATATGAGGAGCAAAATATCGGCTTGTATCGGATTAAAAGGCATGAAAAGTCTGTAAAAGTAAAAACAATTCGCAACAATTAGTTCCCAATTAGCCTGTTCACCTGTGGGATGTTCCAAATAAGTGTTTTGATGAGCATTCCTCAACTTCCTCAGTCTTTTTTGCCACTTGTGCCAGCTTTTTTGAAACAGGTCGCAAGCATCAAACTCCAAATGAGCTAATATTTGCAAAAAACATGGTCCAAAATAAATTAGAGATGTCCAATAATGGCTTTTTTGCCGATATCCGATATTCCGATATCGTCTAGCTCTTAATTACCGATTCCGATATCAACCGATACCGATATATACAGTCGTGGAATTCACACATTATTATGCCAAATTTTGTTGTGATGCCCCGCTGGATGCATTAAACAATGTAACAAGGTTTTCCAAAATAACTCAACTCAAGTTATGGAAAAAAAAAATGCCAACATGGCACTGCCATATTTATTATTGAAGTCACAAAGTGCATTATTTTTTTTAACATGCCTCAAAACAGCAGCTTGGAATTTGGGACATGCTCTCCCTGAGAGAGCAGGAGGAGGTTGAGGTGGGCGGGGTTGAGATTTAGCGGGGGGGTGTATATTGTAGCGTCCCGGAAGAGTTAGTGCTGCAAGGGGTTCTGGGTATTTGTTCTGTTGTGTTACGGTGCGGATGTTCTCCCGAAATGTGTTTTTCATTCTTGTTTGGTGTGGGTTCACAGTGTGGTGCATATTTGTAACAGTGTTAAAGTTGTTTATACGGTCACCCCTCAGTGTGACCTGTATGGCTGTTGACCAAGTATGTTTGCATTCACTTGTGTGTGTGTGTGAAAAGCCGTAGATATTATGTGATTGGGCCGGCACGCAAAGGCAGTGCCTTTAAGGCAGGGGTGTCCAAAGTGCCGCCCGGGGGCCATTTGCGGCCCGCAGCTAATTGTTTACCGGCCCCCCACACATTCTGCAAAAATTGCAAAATTGATAATATTGCAAAAATTTTAAAAAAACATTTAAAAAAAGTGGAATGAGGTGAAATCTAACTTCCGGTTCCGGTTCACCGTGCGTGACTGCTCGCCGTCTGTTCGCTGTTGCGAAAAAGCTAAGTAGCGCTCTATCTGTGTGCTTTTAATTGTTCTACAGCTTTCTTTATCACTTCTCAAACATTTTTAGTGGTACTATTTAACTTGCAAATCACCCGATCTCTGTCCCACCACCCTTTCCTCAGCTAGCCAGCTGCTAAGCTAGCGCGGAGAAAGGCAGCGCCGGTCAGTAAGAAGCTACTCCTACAGACCGCGACCACTTCCCTGAGGACAGCAGGAACTTCACTCGGTGACAGAAAACACTGTGAGTAATGGCTTCCTGCGCGTCTTGCACCATACTCACGGAGAGGTTGGCTCTGCTAGAGGGCCGTGTCCGCCAGTTAGAGCAGAGTAATGTCGTAACTTTAGATGTTGCGGACACATCTGCTAGCGTTAGCTGTAGCGAGCTAACTAGCCCAGCTTGTAGCAGTCCTAAGCGGCCTACAAGCTACGGTGTACCGGTTGAGACGCATAATAGATTTAGCTCTTTAGCTAGTCCTACACCCCAGTCTACCGGGCACCACACCTTAGTTATAGGGGACTCCATCACCCGAAACATAAAGCTTAGCAAACCAGCCACAATAAAGTGTATCCCCGGGGCCAGAGCACCTGACATTGAAGCTAATCTTAGGGAGCTAACTCGCAACAGGCCTAGTAAACACGTACGACAGGCTAATCGCACCACTAATTATGCGAATATAGTTGTACACGTTGGCTCCAATGACACTAGAATGAGACAGTCAGAGATTACAAAGAGAAACATAGCCAGGACTTGTGATCTCGCCAGAAAGATGTCCAGGCATCGAGTAATTGTCTCTGGCCCCCTGCCTGCGAGAGGCAATGATGAGAGATATAGCAGATTAGTCTCGCTTAACAAGTGGTTGGCTAGCTACTGTAGGACGCAGGGACTAACGTTTATTGATAACTGGCCCTCTTTCTGGGGCAAACCAGGCTTGCTGATGAGAGACGGCCTTCACCCTAACCAGGAAGGCGCCATCATCCTGTCTAGAAACATAGACTACTATTTAAGTCTCACTTGACTGACTACACTAGAGCAAGCCCGGTCACAGGCAATTACAATGTCTGTTAGTCCGGGTGAGGAGTCAGTTAAGCTAGAACTAGCCAGCGCCAGGCTGGATAATCCATGTACGCATAGCAATTCTCTTAGAATAATACACAATTCACATAATGTTTTTTCTGTTGTGTCTGTGCCAGAGGTGGACATGCATTCTACTGAGGTGGCAAATTATGATATGTCCAGTCTATTGCAGCACCAAGCAAACAATCGGAAAATTCCCGTCATATCAATTCCTAGATATGGTCGAAACTATTTAAAGTGCACTACGCATAATAAACGCAACATTGTTAATATTGCCACTACGGATAATCTTAACAAAAACTCGTCAAAACAGCCCAATACCTATAATATGGGCTTTTTAAACATAAGATCATTGTCTCCCAAGGCGTTATTGGTTAATGAGGTCATTAGAGACAACAATCTTAACGTCATTGGTCTTAGCGAAACCTGGCTCAAACCGGACGAATTTTTTGCGCTCAATGAGGCATCTCCTCCTAACTATACGAATGCGCATGTTGCCCGCCCTCTTAAAAGGGGAGGGGGTGTCGCACTAATATACAATGAAAATTTCAACCTTACCCCTAACCTAAATAATAAATATAAATCGTTTGAGGTGCTTACTATGAGGTCCGTCACACCGCTACCTCTCGACCTGGCTGTTATCTACCGCCCCCCTGGGCCCTATTCGGACTTTATCAGTGAATTCTCAGAGTTCGTTGCTGATCTAGTGACGCACGCCGACAATATAATCATAATGGGGGACTTTAATATCCATATGAATACCCCATCGGACCCTCAGTGCGTGGCGCTCCAAACCATAATTGATAGCTGTGGTCTTACACAAATAATACATGAACCCACGCATCGCAACGGTAATACAATAGATCTAGTGCTTGTCAGGGGTGTCACCACCTCCAAAGTTATGATACTTCCATATACTAAAGTAATGTCCGATCATTACCTTATAAAATTTGAAGTTTTGACTCTTTGTCAACAAGCTAATAATAATAATAACTGCTATAGCGGCCGCAACATTAATGCTGCCACAACGATGACTCTTGCTGACCTACTGCCTTCGGTAATAGCACCATTCCCAAATTATGTCGGCTCTATTGATAAACTCACTAACAACTTTGACGATGCCTTGCGCGAAATTATTGATAGTATAGCACCGCTAAAGCAAAAAAGGGCCCCTAAAAGGCGCACCCCATGGTTTACAGAAGAAATTAGAGCTCATAAATTATCATGTAGAAAACTGGAACGCAAATGGCGCGCGACTAAACTTGAGGTTTTCCATCAAGCATGGAGTGATAGTTTAATAACTTATAAACGCATGCTTACCTTAGCTAAAGCTAAATACTACTCAAATCTCATCCGCCTCAACAAAAACGATCCTAAATTTCTGTTTAGTACAGTAGCATCGCTAACCCAACAAGGGACTCCTCCCAGTAGCTCCACCCACTCGGCAGATGATTTTATGAATTTCTTTAATAAGAAAATTGAACTCATTAGAAAGGAGATTAAAGACAACGCATCCCAGCTACAACTGGGTTCTATTAACACAAATACGACTGTATATACGACGGACACTGCCCTCCAAAATAGTCTCTCTATTTTTGATGAAATAACATTAGAGGAATTATTACAGCGTGTAAGTGGGATAAAACAAACAACATGTTTACTTGACCCACTTCCTGGGAAACTTATCAAGGAACTGTTTGTATTATTAGGTCCATCAGTGTTAAATATTATAAACTTATCACTTTCCTCCGGCACTGTTCCCCTAGCATTCAAAAAAGCGGTTATTCATCCTCTGCTCAAAAGACCTAACCTCGATCCTGACCTCATGGTAAACTACCGACCGGTCTCCCACCTTCCGTTTATTTCCAAAATTCTCGAAAAAACTGTTGCACAGCAGCTAAATGAACACTTAGTGACTAACAATCTCTGTGAACCTTTTCAATCCGGTTTCAGGGCAAATCACTCTACGGAGACAGCCCTCGCAAAAATGACTAATGATCTATTGCTAACGATGGATTCTGATGCGTCATCTATGTTGCTGCTTCTTGATCTTAGCGCCGCTTTCGATACCGTCGATCATAATATTTTATTAGAGCGTATCAAAACACGTATTGGTATGTCAGACTTAGCCTTGTCTTGGTTTAACTCTTATCTTACTGACAGGATGCAGTGCGTCTCCCATAACAATGTGACCTCGGACTATGTCAAGGTAACGTGCGGAGTTCCCCAGGGTTCGGTTCTTGGCCCTGCACTCTTTAGTATTTACATGCTGCCGCTGGGTGACATCATACGCAAGTACGGTGTTAGCTTTCACTGTTATGCTGATGACACTCAACTCTACATGCCCCTAAAGCTGACCAACACGCCGGACTGTAGTCAGCTGGAGGCGTGTCTTAATGAAATTAAACAATGGATGTCCGCTAACTTTTTGCAACTCAACGCTAAGAAAACGGAAATGCTGATTATCGGTCCTGCTAGACACCAACATCTATTTAATAATACCACCTTAACATTTGACAACCAAACAATTAAACAAGGAGACTCGGTAAAGAATCTGGGTATTATCTTCGACCCAACTCTCTCGTTTGAGTCACACATTAAGAGTGTTACTAAAACGGCCTTCTTTCATCTCCGTAATATCGCTAAAATTCGTTCCATCTTGTCCACTAGCGACGCTGAGATCATTATTCATGCGTTCGTTACGTCTCGTCTCGATTACTGTAACGTATTATTTTCGGGCCTCCCTATGTCTAGCATTAAAAGATTACAGATGGTACAAAATGCGGCTGCAAGGCTTTTGACAAAAACAAGAAAGTTTGATCATATTACGCCTATACTGGCTCACTTGCACTGGCTTCCTGTGCACTTAAGATGCGACTTTAAGGTTTTACTACTTACGTATAAAATATTACACGGTTTAGCTCCAGCCTATCTCGCCGATTGTATTGTACCATATGTCCCGACAAGAAATCTGCGTTCAAAGAACTCCGGCTTATTAGTGATTCCCAGAGCCAAAAAAAAGTCTGCGGGCTATAGAGCGTTTTCTATTCGGGCTCCAGTACTCTGGAATGCCCTCCCGGTAACAGTTAGAGATGCTACCTCAGTAGAAGCATTTAAGTCCCATCTTAAAACTCATTTGTATAATCTAGCCTTTAAATAGACCCCCCCTTTTTTAGACCAGTTGATCTGCCGTTTCTTTTCTTCTCTCCTCTTCTCCCCTGTCCCTTGCGAGGGGGAGTCGCATAGGTCCGGTGGCCATGGATGAAGTGCTGGCTGTCCAGAGCCGGGACCCCGGGTGGACCACTAGCCTGTGCATCGGTTGGGGACATCTCTGCGCTGCTGACCCGTCTCCGCTCGGGATGGTTTCCTGTTGGCCCCGCTGTGGACTGGACTCCCGCTGATGTGTTGGATCCACTGTGGACTGGACTTTCACAATGTTATGTCAGACCCACTCGACATCCGTTGCTTTCGGTCTCCCCTAGAGGGGGGGGGGTTACCCACATATGCGGTCCTCTCCAAGGTTTCTCATAGTCATTCACCGACGTCCCACTGGGGTGAGTTTTTCCTTGCCCGTATGTGGGCTCTGTACCGAGGATGTCGTTGTGGCTTGTACAGCCCTTTGAGACACTTGTGATTTAGGGCTATATAAATAAACATTGATTGAAGAAAAAGTTGCAATGTTGACACAAAGCTGCCATGCAGGCTGTTTTTTCTGTTTATTTTTGATTATTTATTTTTCTTTTTTTTGCCATTGCTAAAAAAAAAAAACTGTTATAATGAATTATTACTTAAAAAATATCACTTTAAAATTTTTTATGTGGAAAAAATATTGCATATATTGTGTGGTTGCCATATAAAAACATCAAAGTTTTATTTGACAAAAGAGCATAACACAAACAAAATAATAGTTCAAACGTAAAATCGACAGATATATCTAAAGTTGATCTCGTAATTTAAGTGTTAAAAGTAAAAAAAAAATAAAAAAATGTATCACTTTATGAGTGGGGGACCTTATTTTGTTTTGAAGGAGGAATAGCAAACTTCCTGTAGATTTTTGAAGGATGTCAATCTATGAAATGTAGGTCTAGGCGAGACCTACATAGAGGTATTTGTTTCATGTCTCTAAGACGTTCCTACCGGAAGTTACAAGCAGTTTTGTCTGAGTTTTCCTCTGAGGAGCAGTTTTTTCTCTGTTTTTTGCAAAAATTATGTAGAGCACAATTTTGAGTTTTGGGGTTCGGTTTTTTTTTTAGATCGCAATCGCAATTTCCACCAGTCCCGATGTGTGTGAGAAGTTTGGTGGGGTTTGAAGTATTTTAAGGCAGTCAAATTAGAGGTCAAAGACGTAAAAAGCAGTGTTTTTAGTACATTTTTGTCTGAAATGGGAAATTGCCAACTTCCTGTTGGTTTTTGCCCAAGGATGTGAAATTATGAATTGTAGGCCTAAGTGAGACCTACATAAAGGTTTTTGTTTCATGTCTCTACGACCTTCCTAGTGGGAGTTACAGGCAGTTTGTTGTTGTTTTTTCCTAGAGGGCGCTAGAGCGCAATTTTGATTTTTGGGGTTAGGTTTTTTGTACTAAAGTGGGCTGTCACAGTTTTTCTATGTGTGTGTAAAATTGGGTGAGTTTTGAAGCATGTTAAGGGGGGCAAAGTAGTGCGCAAAGCTGCGGAAGAAAGAATAATAATAATAATAATAATAATAATAATAAACATTAAAAATTCAATAGGTTCCTTTGTAACCTGTACAAAGGACTCCCTGTGGGAGTCCTTTATACAGGGTACATGCGGACCCTAATAATAATAATAATAATAATAATAATAATAATAATAATAATAATAATAAACATTACAAATTCAATAGGTTCCTTTGTAACCAGTACAAAGGACTCCCTGTGGGAGTCCTTTATACAGGGTACATGCGGACCCTAATAATAATAATAATAATAATAATAATAATAATAAACATTACAAATTCAATAGGTTCCTTTGTAACCTGCACAAAGGACTCCCTGTGGGAGTCCTTTATACAGGGTACATGCGGACCCTAATAATAATAATAATAATAATAATAAACATTACAAATTCAATAGGTTCCTTTGTAACCTGTACAAAGGACTCCCTGTGGGAGTCCTTTATACAGGGTACATGCGGACCCTAATAATAATAATAATAATAATAATAAACATTACAAATTCAATAGGTTCCTTTGTAACCAGTACAAAGGACTCCCTGTGGGAGTCCTTTATACAGGGTACATGCGGACCCTAATAATAATAATAATAATAATAATAATAATAATAAACATTACAAATTCAATAGGTTCCTTTGTAACCTGTACAAAGGACTCCCACAGGGAGTCCTTTGTACAGGGTACATGCGGACCCTAATAATAATAATAATAATAATAAACATTACAAATTCAATAGGTTCCTTTGTAACCAGTACAAAGGACTCCCACAGGGAGTCCTTTATACAGCGTACATGCGGACCCTAATAATAATAATAATAAACATTACAAATTCAATATGTTCCTTTGTAACCTGTACAAAGGACTCCCTGTGGGAGTCCTTTGTACAGGGTACATGCGGACCCTAATAATTTGACCTTTTTTTAACAGTTTAATGACTAAAACCCTTTATAGTCCCAGGGAGCCCTAAACGTTAAAAAAAAAAAAAAAAAAGTCCATATATTTTGTTAAGGTTTGAAAATGAAAAATATCAAAATGCCCCCCCCGCATGCTTAAATTTTTCCGTGTGCGGCCCTCAGTGGAAAAAGTTTGGACACCCCTGCTTTAAGGTTTATTGGCGCTCTGTACTTCTCCCTACGTCCGTGTACACAGCGGCGTTTTAAAAAGTCACACATTTTACTTTTTGAAACCGATACTGATAATTTTGGAACCGATACCGATAATTTCCGATATTACATTTTAAAGCATTTATCGGACATCTCTAAAATAAACCATATTGAAACCTGTTCAAACAGCCTTTGACTCAATGTTAAGCCTTTTTATACTTGCAACTGGATCAAACCAAATGGACACCAGGTAAAAAAAAAAGCCTTCCCAGATATGCTAATAGCCCTGATGGAGGTAATGAGGTATGCACCCACACTCCAAGTGCTCACACATCAATCCTTGACTGGCAGCCAATGCTTGCCACTTCATTGGCTGGGCCGTCCACAAAGCTCGGTTCTGCCATCTGTCCGTCTGAGAGCGTCAATAGCCTCGTCTCACTGCCTTCTGCATGCCGTCATGTCTTCTACGTGACCGGCTGCCAATGACCTCTCCTGACCTCCGGCTGATCTCCATGACAACGGGGACGTTACAAATGTCACCGTCGATATTGGCTGGCCTGCCCTTGGGGTGGAAACTCACCCATAGCGCCTGGTCAGACGTCGTGGATGAGTGGACCAATGTCTGCCTGTCTGTCTGCCTGCCTGTCTGTCTGTCTGTCTGTCTGCTCTTTGACCGACATTTCCTTGACATTTTACTGTGAATTCCGAGTTCTGGAACATTCCGGCTTCTAAGAGTCTACATCAGGGGTCACCAACGCGGTGCCCGCAGGCACCAGGTAGCCCGTAAGGACCAGATGAGTAGCCCGCTGGCCTGTTCTAAAAATAGCTCAAATAGCAGCACTTACCAGTGAGCTGCCTCTATTTTTTAAATTGTATTTATTTACTAGCAAGCTGGTCTCGCTTTGCCCGACATTTTTAATTCTAAGAGAGACAAAACTCAAATAGAATTTGAAAATCCAAGAAAATATTTGAAAGACTTGGTCTTCACTTGTTTAAATAAATTCATTAATTTTTTTTACTTTGCTTCTTATAACTTTCAGAAAGACAATTTTAGAGAAAAAATACAACCTTAAAAATGATTTTAGGATTTTTAAACACATATACCTTTTTACCTTTTAAATTCCTTCCTCTACTTTCCTGACAATTTAAATCAATGGTCAAGTAAATTAATTGTTTTTATTGTAAAGAATAATAAATACATTTTAATTTAATTCTTCATTTTAGCTTCTGTTTTTTCGACGAAGAATATTTGTGAAATATTTCTTCAAACTTATTATGATTAAAATACAAAAAAATTATTCTGGCAAATCTAGAAAATCTGTAGAATCAAATTTAAATCTTACTTCAAAGTCTTTAGAAATTCTTTTAAAATTTTTGTTCTGGAGAATCTAGAAGAAATAATGATTTCTCTTTGTTAGAAATATAGCTTTGTTTGTTATATATTCTAACAAAGTGCAGATAGGATTTTAACTTTTTTAAAACATGTCATCAAAATTCTAAAATTAATCTTAATCAGGAAAAATTACTAATGATGTTCCATAAATTATTTTTTAAATGTTTTCAAAAAGATTCGAATTAGCTAGTTTTTCTCTTCTTTTTTTCGGTTGAATTTTAAAGAGTCGAAATTGAAGATAAACTATGTTTCAGAATTAAATTGTAATTTTTTTTGTGTTTTCTCCTCTTTTAAACCGTTCAATTAAGTGTAGATATCATTCATTATTAATAATAACATAGAGTTAAAGGTAAATTGAGCAAATTGGCTATTTCTGGCCATTTATTTAAGTGTGTATCAAACTGGTAGCCCTTCGCATTAATCAGTACCCAAGAAGTAGCTCTTGCTTTCAAAAAGGTTGGTGACCCCTGGTCTACAGTATTTGTGTGCAAGTTGCCAGTTTGTCTTGTCTCTGCATGATTCGGTTTTTAAGGGTATTTGTTTGACTGTTGAACGAAAATGTAATATTCTTTTTTGGCACATGTGTTCTTATCTCCCCATTCCACGCACGAAGACGACAACAACAACAACAAAACAACTTAATTAGGCGAGACGTGCAAGATTAACACTTTCTCTTCCTGACAGGCTGGTGATGCCTTGTGACCTTTACCAGAGCAGAGGAACACAAGACACACACACACACACACACATTCATGTCTTGCCTACTTTGTGTGGACCCACGTTTGGTCAGTAGGTTGTGAGGGCCCCCCTTTCCACTATAGCTAGAGGGATGAAAAAAATAACACACACACACACACACACACACACACACACACACACACACACACACACACACACACACACACACACACACACACACACACACACACACACACACACACACACACACATTCATGTCTTGCCTACTTTGTGTGGACCCACGTTTGGTCAGTAGGTTGTGAGGGCCCCCCTTTCCACTATAGCTAGAGGGATGAAAAAAATAACACACACACACACACACACACACACACACACACACACACACACACACACACACACACACACACACACACACACACACACACACACACACACACACACACACACACACACACACACACACACACTCATGTCTTGCCTACTTTGTGTGGACCCACGTTTGGTCAGTAGGTTGTGAGGGCCCCCCTTTCCACTATAGCTAGAAGGATGAAAAAAATAACACACACACACACACACACACACACACACACACACACACACACACACACACACACACACACACACACACACACATTCATGTCTTGCCTACTTTGTGTGGACCCACGTTTGGTCAGTAGGTTATGAGGGCCCCCCTTTCCACTATAGCTAGAAGGATGAAAAAAATAACACACACACACACACACACACACACACACACACACACACACACACACACACACACACACACACACACACACACACACACACACACACACACACACACGTCTTGCCTACTTTGTGTGGACCCACGTTTGGTCAGTAGGTTGTGAGGGCCCCCCTTTCCACTATAGCTAGAAGGATGAAAAAAATAACACTCACACACACACACACACACACACACACACACACACACACACACACACACACACACACACACACACACACACACACACACACACACACACACACATTCATGTCTTGCCTACTTTGTGTGGACCCACGTTTGGTCAGTAGGTTATGAGGGCCCCCCTTTCCACTATAGCTAAAAGGATGAAAAAATAACACACACACACACACACGCACACAAAAACACACACACACACACACACACACACACACACACACACACACACACACACACACACACACACACACACACACACACACACACACACACACACACACACACACACACACACACACACACACACACACTCACACACACACACACACACACACACACACACACACACACACACACACACACACACACACACACACACACATTCTTGTATTTCGTACCTTCTGGAGACCTGAGAAAAATGCCTACCTCTTTAGGACCAGCCTTTCTAGATATATAAAGATGTGTATTTACAACATGAATAATATATACATACTATGCAAATATAAAAAAAGCTTGTTGTGAAAAATGAGTTGGAATTTCACAAGAAAAACGTAGAATTTTGACAGTGTTATAATAAAAGTCGTCATTTTACTCAACGCAAGTCAAAATTTGACAAGAAAAACTGAACATTTGTGCGATGTTATGATAAAAGTTGGAATTTTACTCGATGACAGTCGCAATTTATAAGAAAAGCTTAAAATTTTGGCAATTTTATTAAAAAGAGTCGTAATTGTACTCGACAAAAGTCACAATTGTATAAGAAAACTTTCAAATTTTGGCAATGTTATATTAATAATTGGAATTTTACGCAACAAAATGATGACAAAAGTCATAATTTTACTCAAAAAATGTCACTGTTTTACAAGGACAACAAAAAAATGGCAATATTGTGATAAAGGTCAGAATTTTATATGACAAATGTCACCGTTTTGCATTAAAAAGTAATAATTTTACATAAAAAAAAGTAATAATTTTACAAGAAATAATTGCAATATTACAGAAACAGAAAGAATATGAGAAATTGTTCCCAATTTTAAAAGAAAAAAGTTGACACATTGTGAGAAAAAGACTGTTTTTAGTCATTTTTAAAAAATTTTCTCATTTGTTTGTTCGTAATTGGTTTTTAATCTTCATTATTTACTTCAAGTTATTGCAGTATGTCTCTATATACATATTTATTTTATTTATTATTATACATTTTTGCCAAAGCGGGCGCATTTCAATTTCTTACACACACTTGTTATTTCATATGTTGACCAGAGGAGGGAGCACTTTTAAAAGCGACACACAGTCAATGTGAAAAATCCCTCCTTTTTGGGACCACCCTCATTTTGATAGTAGTCACCAGCAGGGGTGCTAATGAGACATTCTCTATTAGATGCAATGTTATTGGGACCATCACTTGTTCACACCTCCTCATGTGGAAGATACTTTTCCTTCTTCGTGTCTCAAGAAGGCGAGAAATACAAGAACACACACACACACACAGGCACGCACGCACGCACGCACAGGCAGTGACAGGTCACGAGCCATGGAAGAACAACAACAATAACAACATAAAGAGGAGAGTCAGCTGTCACCATGGCAACGGGAGAGCCATTCAGTATGCCCGTGGCATGGAGATAGGATGCAAGTGTCACCCAGGGAATACATCTGGCTTCCATATAGTGTGTGTGTGTGTGCTTGTATTTCTAGCCTTCTTGAGACACGAAGAAGGAAAAGTATCTTCCATATGAGGAGGTGTGAATAAGTGATGACATAAATCATGGTCCCAATAACATTGCATCTAATAGAGAATGTCTCATTTGCACCCCTGCTGGTGACATCTATCAAAATGAGGGTGTGTCGCTTTTAAAAGTGCTCCACCTCTGGTCAACATATGAAATAACAAGTGTGTGTGAGAAATTGAAATGCGCCCCCTTTGGCCAAAATTAATAAAACTAATAAAATAAATATGAAATATAGAGACATACTGTAATAACTTGAAGTAAATAATGAAGATTAAAAAACAATTACCAAGAAAAATAAAAAATAAATAAAAAATAACTAAAAGCAGTCTTTTTGTCACAATGTGTCGACTTTTTTTCTTATAAAATTGGGAACAATTTCTCATATTCTTTCCGTTTCCGTAATATTGCAATATTTTCTCGTAAAATTATTACTTTTTTAATGCAAAATTATTACTTTTTAATGCAAAATGGTGACATTTGTCCTATAAAATTCTGACTTTTATCACAATATTGCCCATTTTTTGGTTGTTCTTGTAAAATAGTGATGTTTTTTTGGAGTAACATTATGACTTTTGTCATAATTTTGCCAAGTATTATATATTATAATATTGCCAAAATTTTAAAGTTTTCTTACAAAATTGTGACTTTTGTCGAATAAAACTACGACTTTTTTCATAAGATTGCCAACATTTTAAGCTTTTCTTGTAAAATTGCGACTGTTATTGAGTCAAATTCCAACTTTTATCATAATATCGCACAAATGTTCAGTTTTTCTTGTAACATTTTGACTTGCGTTGAGTAAAATGACGACTTCTATCACAGTACTAGAGGTAGGCATTTTTCGGAGGTCTCAAGAAGGTAACAAATACAATAGTGTGTGTGTGTGTGCGCGTGTGTGTGATCAAACTTGTATTTCTAGCCTTCTTGAGACATGAAGAAGGAAAAGTATCTTCCATATGAGGAGGTGTGAACAAGTGATGGTCCCAATAACATTGCATCTAATAGAGAATGTCTCATTAGCACCCCTGCTGGTGACATCTATCAAAATGAGGGTGTGTCGCTTTTAAAAGTGCTCCCCCTCTGGTCAACATATGAAATAACAAGTGTGTGTGAGAAATTGAAATGCGCCCCCTTTGGCCAAAATTAATAAAACTAATAAAATAAATATGTAATATAGAGACATACTGTAATAACTTGAAGTAAATAATGAAGATTAAAAAACAATTACCAAGAAAAACAAAAAAAAACAAAAAAAAACCTAAAAGCAGTCTTTTTATCACAATGTGTCGACTTTTTTTCTTATAAAATTGGGAACAATTTCTCATATTCTTTCTGTTTCTGTAATATTGCAATATTTTCTCGTAAAATTATTACTTTTTTAATGCAAAATTATTACTTTTTAATGCAAAATGGTGACATTTGTCCTATAAAATTCTGACTTTTATCACAATATTGCCCATTTTTTGGTTGTTCTTGTAAAATAGTGGTTTTTTGGAGTAACATTATGACCTTTGTCATCATTTTGCCAAGTATTATATATTATAATATTGCCAACATTTTAAAGTTTCCTTACAAAATTGTGACTTTTGTCGAATAAAATTACGACTTTTTTCATAAGATTGCCAACATTTTAAGCTTTTCTTGTAAAATTGCGACTGTTATTGAGTCAAATTCCAACTTTTATCATAATATGGCACAAATGTTCAGTTTTTCTTGTAACATTTTGACTTGCGTTGAGTAAAATGACGACCTCTATCATAGTACTAGAGGTAGGCATTTTTCGGAGGTCTCAAGAAGGTAACAAATACAATAATGTGTGTGTGTGCGCGTGTGTGTGATCAAACTTGTATTTCTAGCCTTCTTGAGACACGAAGAAGGAAAAGTATCTTCCATATGAGGAGGTGTGAACAAGTGATGACATAAATCATGGTCCCAATAACATTGCATCTAATAGAGAATGTCTCATTAGCACCCCTGCTGGTGACATCTATCAAAATGAGGGTGGTCCCAAAAAGGAGGGATTTTTCACATTGATTGTGTGTCGCTTTTAAAAGTGCTCCCCCTCTGGTCAACATATGAAATAACAAGTGTGTGTAAGAAATTGAAATGCGCCCCCTTTGGCCAAAATGTATTAAAAAAATAAATAAATATGTAATATAGAGACATACTGTAATAACTTGAAGTAAATAATGAAGATTACAAAACAATTACCAATTGCTGGTGAGATTTTTCAAATTGACTTGTGTGTCTCTTTTAAAAGTGCTCCCCCTCTGGTCAACATATGAAATAACAAGTGTGTGTAAGAAATTGAAATGTGCCCCCTTTGGCCACAATTAATAAAAAAAAAAGTAAAAAAAAAAATGTATATAGAGACATACTGCAATAACTTGAAGTAAATAATGAAATAATGAAGATTAAAAAAAACAATTACAAACAAAAAATAAAAATAACATAAAGAATGAACTAAAAGCTTACCTTTTTTATATTTGCATAGTATGTATATATTATCAATGTTGTAAATACAAATCTTTAGAAAAGGTGGTCCTAAAGAGGTAGGCATTTTTTCGGAGGTCTCAAGAAGGTAACAAATACAAGAATGTGTGTGTGTGAGTGTGTGTGTGTGTGTGTGTGTGTGTGTGTGCGTGTTTGTGTACATGCACAACATGGCATTATCAATTAAATCAAATAAAGTGGCCCCAAATCAGAAGCAGGTGCATACATGTGTGTGTGTGTGTGTGTGTGTGTGTGTGTGTGTGTGTGTGTGTGTGTGTGTGTGTGTGTGTGTGTGTGTGTGTGTGTGTGTGTGTGTGCATGTCGACTAACAGGATGGAATACACGGGAGAGGCCCAGCAGGGATGTAACACCAAACTGCGGCCAGCAATTTCCTGGAAAGGGCAGGTGTGTGTGTGTGTGTGTGTGTGTGTGTGTGTGTGTGTGTGTGTGTGTGTGTGTGTGTGTGTGTGTGTCTAGGCTAGGCCGGAAGTGAAAATGGGTCGCTGTCACTTCAGACCATTCCAGTCCTTCATTTTTATTTTTTTCCCTGTTTTCATTTTCTATCGTCGACGTGAGTCACACGCAAATATTTTGACTCGGGGGCCACATTGGGAGAAAAAATTGTGTCTGGGGGGGGCCAATGTGTGTGTGTGTGTGTGTGTGTGTGTGTGTGTGTGTGTGTGTATAAATAATGTATACACTTTTAGCTGTATGTGTGTTTGGGTCCCTTTTTTACAGGTGCACTAACACCAAAAGTCACAATGTGCGACAGAGTTCTAAAAAGGTTATGACAGACCACCTCGAAATAGTGAAGTGAATTATGTTTATATAGCGCTTTTCTCTAGTGACTCAAAGCGCTTTTACATAGTGACACCCAATATGTAAGTTACATTTAAAGCAGTGTGGGTGGCACTGGGAGCCGGTGGGTAAAGTGTCTTGCCCGAGGACACAACGGCAGGGACGAGGATGGCGGATGCGGGGATCGAACCTGGAACCCTCAAACCAACCGAGCCATACCGCCCCAAAAATAAAAAAAAGAATGGTATTTTACAGTTTTTTACTGAAGGGGACACCCAAAATGTACATGAAAATAAAGAAAGTGGGATTTACAATATTAACTATGAACAATAAAACACTGAATATTAACAACATGTGAACATCTTTTACTTCTCAGTCATCTTTTATAATCAAGCAAAACACAAGAAAATGTAAAAAAAAAGCAAAATAAGAATGCAAAGTGTAATAAACACCTACAATATGATATATTATCATGTAAAAATCTGCTTCCGCGTCGGTTCCTGACACACGCGTTTTGAAAACAAGCCCCGCCCACTCTGCCTTGTTCCTGGTCTGAGCTGCTGTGACCGAGATCACCGTAATAACTCCTGTAACACCCAATAGTGCAGATTTCTACCTTTGGAATACTTTCTATAGTTCAAGACTGACGCTCATTTAAACAGATTCAGTGACCACAGATGAGGTGCTAGCTGTCCAAAGTGGAGGATCCAGGTTGGACGTCGTTGTGGATTTAACATAATATTGTGAGAGTCCAGTCCATAGTGGATCTAACATAATAGTGAGAGTCCAGTTCATAGTGGATCTAACATAATAGTGTGAGAATCCAGTCCATAGTGGATCTAACATAATAGTGAGAGTCCAGTCCATAGTGGATCTAACATAAGAGTGTGAGAGTCCAGTCCATAGTGGATCTAACATAATAGTGTGAGAGTCCAGTCCATAGTGGATCTAACATAATAGTGTGAGAGTCCAGTCCATAGTGGATCTAACATAATAGTGTGAGAGTCCAGTCCATAGTGGATCTAACATAATAGTGTGAGAATCCAGTCCATAGTGGATCTAACATAATAGTGAGAGTCCAGTCCATAGTGGATCTAACATAAGAGTGTGAGAGTCCAGTCCATAGTGGATCTAACATAATAGTGTGAGAGTCCAGTCCATAGTGGATCTAACATAATAGTGTGAGAGTCCAGTCCATAGTGGATCTAACATAATAGTGTGAGAGTCCAGTCCATAGTGGATCTAACATAATAGTGTGAGAGTCCAGTCCATAGTGGATCTAACATAATAGTGTGAGAGTCCAGTCCATAGTGGATCTAACATAATAGTGAGAGTCCAGTCCGTAGTGGATCTAACATAGTAGTGAGAGTCCAGTCCATAGTGGATCTAACATAGTAGTGTGAGAGTCCAGTCCATAGTGGATCTAACATAATAGTGTGAGAGTCCAGTCCATAGTGGATCTAACATAATATTGTGAGAGTCCAGTCCATAGTGGATCTAACATAATAGTGAGAGTCCAGTCCATAGTGGATCTAACATAATAGTGAGAGAGTCCAGTCCATAGTGGATCTAGCATAATAGTGAGAGTCCAGTCCATAGTGGATCTAGCATAATAGTGACAGTCCAGTCCATAGTGGATCTAACATAATAGTGTGAGAGTCCAGTCCATAGTGGATCTAACATAATAGTGAGAGTCCAGTCCATAGTGGATCTAACATAATAGTGTGAGAGTCCAGTCCATAGTGGATCTAACATAATAGTGTGAGAGTCCAGTCCATAGTGGATCTAACATAATAGTGAGAGTCCAGTCCATAGTGGATCTAACATAATAGTGTGAGAGTCCACTCCATAGTGGATCTAACATAATAGTGAGAGTCCAGTCCATAGTGGATCTAACATAATAGTGAGAGTCCAGTCCATAGTGGATCTAACATAGTAGTGTGAGTCCAGTCCATAGTGGATCTAACATAATAGTGAGTGTCCAGTCCATAGTGGATCTAACATAGTAGTGAGAGTCCAGTCCATAGTGGATCTAACATAATAGTGAGTGTCCAGTCCATAGTGGATCTAACATAATAGTGAGAGTCCAGTCCATAGTGGATCTAACATAATAGTGTGAGTCCAGTCCATAGTGGATCTAACATAATAGTGAGTGTCCAGTCCATAGTGGATCTAACATAGTAGTGAGAGTCCAGTCCATAGTGGATCTAACATAGTAGTGAGAGTCCAGTCCATAGTGGATCTAACATAATAGTGAGAGTCCAGTCCATAGTGGATCTAACATAATAGTGAGAGTCCAGTCCATAGTGGATCTAACATAATAGTGAGAGTCCAGTCCATAGTGGATCTAACATAGTAGTGAGAATCCAGTCCATAGTGGATCTAACATAATAGTGAGAGTCCAGTCCATAGTGGATCTAACATAGTAGTGAGAGTCCAGTCCATAGTGGATCTAACATAAGAGTGTGAGAGTCCAGTCCATAGTGGATCTAACATAATAGTGTGAGAGTCCAGTCCATAGTGGATCTAACATAATAGTGTGAGAGTCCAGTCCATAGTGGATCTAACATAATAGTGTGAGAGTCCAGTCCATAGTGGATCTAACATAATAGTGAGAGTCCAGTCCATAGTGGATCTAACATAAGAGTGTGAGAGTCCAGTCCATAGTGGATCTAACATAATAGTGTGAGAGTCCAGTCCATAGTGGATCTAACATAATAGTGTGAGAGTCCAGTCCATAGTGGATCTAACATAATAGTGTGAGAATCCAGTCCATAGTGGATCTAACATAATAGTGAGAGTCCAGTCCATAGTGGATCTAACATAAGAGTGTGAGAGTCCAGTCCATAGTGGATCTAACATAATAGTGTGAGAGTCCAGTCCATAGTGGATCTAACATAATAGTGTGAGAGTCCAGTCCATAGTGGATCTAACATAATAGTGTGAGAGTCCAGTCCATAGTGGATCTAACATAATAGTGTGAGAGTCCAGTCCATAGTGGATCTAACATAATAGTGTGAGAGTCCAGTCCATAGTGGATCTAACATAATAGTGTGAGAGTCCAGTCCATAGTGGATCTAACATAATAGTGAGAGTCCAGTCCGTAGTGGATCTAACATAGTAGTGAGAGTCCAGTCCATAGTGGATCTAACATAGTAGTGTGAGAGTCCAGTCCATAGTGGATCTAACATAATAGTGTGAGAGTCCAGTCCATAGTGGATCTAACATAATATTGTGAGAGTCCAGTCCATAGTGGATCTAACATAATAGTGAGAGTCCAGTCCATAGTGGATCTAACATAATAGTGAGAGAGTCCAGTCCATAGTGGATCTAGCATAATAGTGAGAGTCCAGTCCATAGTGGATCTAGCATAATAGTGACAGTCCAGTCCATAGTGGATCTAACATAATAGTGTGAGAGTCCAGTCCATAGTGGATCTAACATAATAGTGAGAGTCCAGTCCATAGTGGATCTAACATAATAGTGTGAGAGTCCAGTCCATAGTGGATCTAACATAATAGTGTGAGAGTCCAGTCCATAGTGGATCTAACATAATAGTGAGAGTCCAGTCCATAGTGGATCTAACATAATAGTGTGAGAGTCCACTCCATAGTGGATCTAACATAATAGTGAGAGTCCAGTCCATAGTGGATCTAACATAATAGTGAGAGTCCAGTCCATAGTGGATCTAACATAGTAGTGTGAGTCCAGTCCATAGTGGATCTAACATAATAGTGAGTGTCCAGTCCATAGTGGATCTAACATAGTAGTGAGAGTCCAGTCCATAGTGGATCTAACATAATAGTGAGTGTCCAGTCCATAGTGGATCTAACATAATAGTGAGAGTCCAGTCCATAGTGGATCTAACATAATAGTGTGAGTCCAGTCCATAGTGGATCTAACATAATAGTGAGTGTCCAGTCCATAGTGGATCTAACATAGTAGTGAGAGTCCAGTCCATAGTGGATCTAACATAGTAGTGAGAGTCCAGTCCATAGTGGATCTAACATAATAGTGAGAGTCCAGTCCATAGTGGATCTAACATAATAGTGAGAGTCCAGTCCATAGTGGATCTAACATAATAGTGAGAGTCCAGTCCATAGTGGATCTAACATAGTAGTGAGAATCCAGTCCATAGTGGATCTAACATAATAGTGAGAGTCCAGTCCATAGTGGATCTAACATAGTAGTGAGAGTCCAGTCCATAGTGGATCTAACATAAGAGTGTGAGAGTCCAGTCCATAGTGGATCTAACATAATAGTGTGAGAGTCCAGTCCATAGTGGATCTAACATAATAGTGTGAGAGTCCAGTCCATAGTGGATCTAACATAATAGTGTGAGAGTCCAGTCCATAGTGGATCTAACATAATAGTGAGAGTCCAGTCCATAGTGGATCTAACATAAGAGTGTGAGAGTCCAGTCCATAGTGGATCTAACATAATAGTGTGAGAGTCCAGTCCATAGTGGATCTAACATAATAGTGTGAGAGTCCAGTCCATAGTGGATCTAACATAATAGTGTGAGAATCCAGTCCATAGTGGATCTAACATAATAGTGAGAGTCCAGTCCATAGTGGATCTAACATAAGAGTGTGAGAGTCCAGTCCATAGTGGATCTAACATAATAGTGTGAGAGTCCAGTCCATAGTGGATCTAACATAATAGTGTGAGAGTCCAGTCCATAGTGGATCTAACATAATAGTGTGAGAGTCCAGTCCATAGTGGATCTAACATAATAGTGTGAGAGTCCAGTCCATAGTGGATCTAACATAATAGTGTGAGAGTCCAGTCCATAGTGGATCTAACATAATAGTGTGAGAGTCCAGTCCATAGTGGATCTAACATAATAGTGAGAGTCCAGTCCGTAGTGGATCTAACATAGTAGTGAGAGTCCAGTCCATAGTGGATCTAACATAGTAGTGTGAGAGTCCAGTCCATAGTGGATCTAACATAATAGTGTGAGAGTCCAGTCCATAGTGGATCTAACATAATATTGTGAGAGTCCAGTCCATAGTGGATCTAACATAATAGTGAGAGTCCAGTCCATAGTGGATCTAACATAATAGTGAGAGAGTCCAGTCCATAGTGGATCTAGCATAATAGTGAGAGTCCAGTCCATAGTGGATCTAGCATAATAGTGACAGTCCAGTCCATAGTGGATCTAACATAATAGTGTGAGAGTCCAGTCCATAGTGGATCTAACATAATAGTGAGAGTCCAGTCCATAGTGGATCTAACATAATAGTGTGAGAGTCCAGTCCATAGTGGATCTAACATAATAGTGTGAGAGTCCAGTCCATAGTGGATCTAACATAATAGTGAGAGTCCAGTCCATAGTGGATCTAACATAATAGTGTGAGAGTCCACTCCATAGTGGATCTAACATAATAGTGAGAGTCCAGTCCATAGTGGATCTAACATAATAGTGAGAGTCCAGTCCATAGTGGATCTAACATAGTAGTGTGAGTCCAGTCCATAGTGGATCTAACATAATAGTGAGTGTCCAGTCCATAGTGGATCTAACATAGTAGTGAGAGTCCAGTCCATAGTGGATCTAACATAATAGTGAGTGTCCAGTCCATAGTGGATCTAACATAATAGTGAGAGTCCAGTCCATAGTGGATCTAACATAATAGTGTGAGTCCAGTCCATAGTGGATCTAACATAATAGTGTGAGAGTCCAGTCCATAGTGGATCTAACATAATAGTGTGAGTCCAGTCCATAGTGGATCTAACATAATAGTGTGAGTCCAGTCCATAGTGGATCTAACATAGTAGTGAGAGTCCAGTCCATAGTGGATCTAACATAATAGTGAGAGTCCAGTCCATAGTGGATCTAACATAATAGTGAGAGTCCAGTCCATAGTGGATCTAACATAGTAGTGAGAATCCAGTCCATAGTGGATCTAACATAATAGTGAGAGTCCAGTCCATAGTGGATCTAACATAGTAGTGAGAGTCCAGTCCATAGTGGATCTAACATAAGAGTGTGAGAGTCCAGTCCATAGTGGATCTAACATAATAGTGTGAGAGTCCAGTCCATAGTGGATCTAACATAATAGTGTGAGAGTCCAGTCCATAGTGGATCTAACATAATAGTGTGAGAGTCCAGTCCATAGTGGATCTAACATAATAGTGAGAGTCCAGTCCATAGTGGATCTAACATAAGAGTGTGAGAGTCCAGTCCATAGTGGATCTAACATAATAGTGTGAGAGTCCAGTCCATAGTGGATCTAACATAATAGTGTGAGAGTCCAGTCCATAGTGGATCTAACATAATAGTGTGAGAGTCCAGTCCATAGTGGATCTAACATAATAGTGTGAGAATCCAGTCCATAGTGGATCTAACATAATAGTGAGAGTCCAGTCCATAGTGGATCTAACATAAGAGTGTGAGAGTCCAGTCCATAGTGGATCTAACATAATAGTGTGAGAGTCCAGTCCATAGTGGATCTAACATAATAGTGTGAGAGTCCAGTCCATAGTGGATCTAACATAATAGTGTGAGAGTCCAGTCCATAGTGGATCTAACATAATAGTGTGAGAGTCCAGTCCATAGTGGATCTAACATAATAGTGTGAGAGTCCAGTCCATAGTGGATCTAACATAATAGTGTGAGAGTCCAGTCCATAGTGGATCTAACATAATAGTGAGAGTCCAGTCCATAGTGGATCTAACATAGTAGTGAGAGTCCAGTCCATAGTGGATCTAACATAGTAGTGTGAGAGTCCAGTCCATAGTGGATCTAACATAATAGTGTGAGAGTCCAGTCCATAGTGGATCTAACATAATATTGTGAGAGTCCAGTCCATAGTGGATCTAACATAATAGTGAGAGTCCAGTCCATAGTGGATCTAACATAATAGTGAGAGAGTCCAGTCCATAGTGGATCTAGCATAATAGTGAGAGTCCAGTCCATAGTGGATCTAGCATAATAGTGACAGTCCAGTCCATAGTGGATCTAACATAATAGTGTGAGAGTCCAGTCCATAGTGGATCTAACATAATAGTGAGAGTCCAGTCCATAGTGGATCTAACATAATAGTGTGAGAGTCCAGTCCATAGTGGATCTAACATAATAGTGTGAGAGTCCAGTCCATAGTGGATCTAACATAATAGTGAGAGTCCAGTCCATAGTGGATCTAACATAATAGTGTGAGAGTCCACTCCATAGTGGATCTAACATAATAGTGAGAGTCCAGTCCATAGTGGATCTAACATAATAGTGAGAGTCCAGTCCATAGTGGATCTAACATAGTAGTGTGAGTCCAGTCCATAGTGGATCTAACATAATAGTGAGTGTCCAGTCCATAGTGGATCTAACATAATAGTGTGAGAGTCCAGTCCATAGTGGATCTAACATAATAGTGAGTGTCCAGTCCATAGTGGATCTAACATAATAGTGAGAGTCCAGTCCATAGTGGATCTAACATAATAGTGTGAGTCCAGTCCATAGTGGATCTAACATAATAGTGAGTGTCCAGTCCATAGTGGATCTAACATAGTAGTGAGAGTCCAGTCCATAGTGGATCTAACATAGTAGTGAGAGTCCAGTCCATAGTGGATCTAACATAATAGTGAGAGTCCAGTCCATAGTGGATCTAACATAATAGTGAGAGTCCAGTCCATAGTGGATCTAACATAATAGTGAGAGTCCAGTCCATAGTGGATCTAACATAGTAGTGAGAATCCAGTCCATAGTGGATCTAACATAATAGTGAGAGTCCAGTCCATAGTGGATCTAACATAGTAGTGAGAGTCCAGTCCATAGTGGATCTAACATAAGAGTGTGAGAGTCCAGTCCATAGTGGATCTAACATAATAGTGTGAGAGTCCAGTCCATAGTGGATCTAACATAATAGTGTGAGAGTCCAGTCCATAGTGGATCTAACATAATAGTGTGAGAGTCCAGTCCATAGTGGATCTAACATAATAGTGTGAGTCCAGTCCATAGTGGATCTAACATAATAGTGAGAGTCCAGTCTGTAGTGGATCTAACATAATAGTGTGAGAGTCCAGTCCATAGTGGTTTTAGCATAATAGTGAGAGAGTCCAGTCCATAGTGGTTTTAGCATAATAGTGAGAGTCCAGTCCATAGTGGATCTAACATAATAGTGAGAGAGTTCTTAGAACGTAGATTTCTTGCAGGGATTGTGTAGTATTTTATACATAAGTAGTAAAACCTTAAAGTCACATCTTAAGTGCACAGGAAGCCAGTACAGGTGAGCCAGTATAGGCCTAATATGTATTTATATATACAGTATAGACCTAATATGTATTTATATATACAGTATAGACCTAATATGTATTTATATATACAGTATAGGCCTAATATGTATTTATATATACAGTGTAGGCCTAATATGATCAAACTTTCTTGTTCTTGTTCTAGACCAAATGCAACTTTTTTTTCTTTCTTTTTTTTCCTACAACTCCTTTCTATCGCCTCATGTTGCAGAACGTAGCCCAAACTATTCCGCTCTGCACGCCTTTTGTCGTCTGCCCTCATCTAATCTCCCCCCCCCCCCCCCCCCCACCCCCCTCTGCATTGTTTCTATCTGCTGCTCTCTCACTGATGGAATACCAAGTAGCACTGCAGCCCACTTTGCAGGACCTTCACTCCCCGGTGTGTACGGGTGTTGTGTGTGTGCCAGAGAGAGAGACACACAGAGAGAGAGAGAGAGAGATGCATGGGTAAAAAAAAAAAAGGAGGTAGAGGACATGAGTGGGCAAGGATGAGGTTATCAGCCTTTTTTTGTGTGTGTGTTGTTTTGCTGTCTCCTTAGGTGTCACATGACCATTGTCCACCCGAGGTCACCAGCTACCGACATCATGACACCTGGCACTCATTTGCACCATTTTCACGTCTTCCTACACGTCCTCATTCTCCTCACGCGCCCACAGGTATCCACGACAACGTGGTCACGTGAAGGGGGGGGGAGGGGGGGCGACAAACACATACGGGATACGTCCCCCCAGTACCCATCGCCCCGTTGCCATGTCGACAAAGCCAGGTTCAGTCCTTCAAAGGGCAACGCTCGGCAGCTGCCCGTTGGAGGTGACCGCGCTCGAAGGGAGAGAAAAAAAAAAAAAAGATGGACGAGCGAGACGGAAAAAAATATGCTTTTTGTGTGGATTTGTCTCCTTAACGAGAGGTGTTCCTAATAATCTGTCCCCTCTCAAGCAGCTAAAAAGTGCAACCATAATTAAGGATTATTGGTTGTCACCTTGTGTAAATGGTAAATAAAAACAAAATACAATGATTTGCTAATCCTTTTCAACTTATATTCAATTGAATGGACCGCAAAGACAAGATATTTAACGTTCGAACTGAGAAACTTTGTGATTTTTTTGCAATGATGAGCTCATTTGGAATTTGACGCCCGCGACACGTTTCGAAAAAGCTGGCACAAGTGGCAAAAAAGACGGAGAAAGTCGAGGAACGCTCATCAAAACACGTATTTGGAACATCCCACGGGTGAACAGGCTGATGGGGAACAGGTGGGTGCCATGATTGGGTATAAAAGCAGCGTCCGTGAAATGCTCAGTCATTCACAGACGAGGACGGGGGCGAGGGTCGCCACTTTGTCAACAAATGCGGGAGAAAATTGCCCAACAGTTTCTCAACCCGCTATTGCAAGGAATTTAGGGATTTAATGATATCATCAAAAGGTTCAGAGAATCTGGAGAAATCACTGCACGTAAGCGGCAAGGCTGAAAACCAACATTGGATGCCCGTGACCTTGGATCCCTCAGGCGGCACGGCATCAAAAAGCCACATCGGTGTGTAAAGGATATCACCACATGGGCTCAGGAACACTTCAGAAAACCACTGTCAGTAACTACAGTTCGTCGCCACATCTGTGAGTGCAAGTTAAAACTCTACTACGCAAAGCCAAAGCCATTTATCAACAACACCCAGAAACGCCGGCCGGCTTCGCTGGGCCCGAGCTCATCTAAGACGGACTGATGCAAAGTGGAAAAGTGTTCTGTGGTCCGACGAGTCCACATTTAAAAAAACAACAACGTAAAGTCTTGTCCAGCTCTTTAGTAACGTATGTACTGTTCATGTTTAGCAAAATTTTACTGCAAGTAAATATCGGCTCCAAACATCGGTTATCGGCCTTCTTGACGACCAATAATCGGTATCTGTCCATATACAGTATCTGTCCATCTCTAACCGAAATATTAGGTACACATCTTAGTATGATGCAATATAGTTATGCAATGATAAAGTTATTGCTAAAGAATTTAGCAAAACAAATCCGCATTATTATAGTGTGCATTATTATAGTGTGCATTATTATAGTGTGCATTATTATAGTGTGTATTATTATAGTGTGCATTATTATAGTATATATATATATATATATATATGTACACTACCGTTCAAAAGTTTGGGGTCACATTGAAATGTCCTTATTTTTGAAGGAAAAACACTGTACTTTTCGATGAAGATAACTTTAAACTAGTCTTAACTTGAAAGAAATACACTCTATACATTGCTAATGTGCTAAATGACTATTCTAGCTGCAAATGTCTGGTTTTTGGTGCAATATCTACATAGGTGTATACAGGCCCATTTCCAGCAACTATCACTCCAGTGTTCTAATGGTACAATGTGTTTGCTCATTGGCTCAGAAGGCTAATTGATGATTAGAAAAGCCTTGTGCAATCATGTTCACACATCTGGAAACAGTTTAGCTCGTTACAGAAGCTACAAAACTGACCTTCCTTTGAGCAGATTGAGTTTCTGGAGCATCACATTTGTGGGGTCAATTAAACGCTCAAAATGGCCAGAAAAAGAGAACTTTCATCTGAAACTCGACAGTCTATTGTTGTTCTTAGAAATGAAGGCTATTTCACAAAATTGTTTGGGTGACCCCAAACTTTTGAACGGTAGTATATATATATATATATATATATATATATATATATATATATATATATATATATATATATATATATATATATATATATATATATATATATATATATATATATGTATGCCTAATAAAGTGACCAAAAGTGTGATGTCAGTGCGACCATATACATGATCAACTTTATACACACACACACACACACACACACACACACACACACACACACACACACACACACACACACACACACACACACACACACACACACACACACACACACACACACACACACACACACACACACACACACACACACACACACTATTGTATTTAGTACCTACTTGAGACCTGAGAAAAATGCCCACCTCTTTAGGACCAGCCTTTCTAGATATATAAAGATGTGTATTTACAACATTAATAATATATACATACTATGCAAATATATAAAAGGTAAACTTTTAGTTCATTTATTTTTTTAATGTTTTGTTTGTAATTGTTTTTTAATCTTCATTATTTACTTCAACTTATTACAGTATGTCTCTATGTACATATTTATTAAATTTTTTTGAATTAATTTTGGCCAAAGGGGGCGCATTTCAATTTCTTACACACACTTGTTATTTCATATGTTGGCAAAATCCCTCCTTTTTGGGACCACCCTCCTTTCGATAGATTTCACCACCAGGGGTGCAAACGAGACATTCTCTACTAGAGGCAATGGTTTTTCAGTATTCCTGACTTTGGAGCAATGTTCACGGACTCTAGTATTTGGCTCTCTATTAGATGCAATGTTATTGGGACCGTGAATTCGGTCTTAACTTGTTCACACCTCCTCATGTGATAGCTACTTGTCCTTGTTGATGTCTCAAGAAGGGTAGAAATACAACACACACACACACACACACACACACACACACACACACACACACACACACACACACACACACACACACACACACACACACACACACACACACACACACACACACACACACACACACACACACACACACACACACACACACACACACACACACTGTTCAATCTCCTCTCAGTGTCCCCTAAGTAATAAGGTGTCCACCATCTTTGCTTAACCTTTATTTCCACATTGCCATGCACAATGCAGCAGAGAATGTGTGTGTGTGTGTGTGTGTGTGTGTGTGTGTGTGTGTGTGTGTGTGTGTGTGTGTGTATGAGTGACCTTGTCTTCGTGAAAGAGTCATTTTGAGTCCAGAAAACAAATCTATTTTGAGCCGCAAAAAAATAAAAGCCTTTTATAAGCCTTATAATGAAGGCAACACGTGTAAAAGTGCATAAACTGGCGGGCACTAGGACCCAGGTGTCACACCCGGGAGTCCTAAGGTGGGGGCGTGGCTTCATTGTTTCAGGCGTGCAATATATACAGAGGCACCTTTAAGCACTTCCCTACCTCCTCTGCGGGCTGGTCCTCCTGCGACGTGCTCTTATTACTGATGTGCAAATCAATACTAAAATATCGATACCAGATCTTCATGCTATGATATCGATTCTCCAATCAAAAATATTGCTACTTTAGTTATTTGGGATCACCAACAGCAACACAGTGTAAAGTAACTTGACAAACAAGATCTTGTCTAAATGAAACATGATTGGCGGGAGCCGCACCTCGGTAAGTACTAGGGTTGTACGGTATCAGTATAGTACCGCAATACTAATGAATCATATTCGGTCGTGTCATTGCTGGTTTTACCAGCAGAGGAGCATGTTCGGCAGTGCACACACACAGAGTACTTACAAGCAGACACAGTGTGTAGACAGAAAAGGGAGAATGGACGCATTTTGGCTTGAAAAGTAAAGATACACACAAAGTAAGATTCTTACAAGTATCATTATCACTGGAGGACGAGGAATAGCTAAACATGCTTCACTACACACCGTAGCTCACCGGCCTCACAATGTAAACAAACGCCATGGGTGGACCTACACCTGACATCCACTGTAATGATACCAAGTACAGGAGCGTATCTAGTCGATACTACTATGATTACATCAACATTTTTTAGCATCACAAATTTTTTTTTATTGATATTATGTTTATAAACTCAGTAAATACGTCCCTGGACACATGAGGACTTTGTATATGACCAATGTATGATCCTGTAACAACCTGGTATCGGATCGATACTTAAATGTGTGGTATCATCCAAAACTAATGTAAAGTATCCAAACAATGGAAGAATAAGTGATTATTACATTTTAACAGAAGTGTAGATAGAACATGTTAGAAGAGAAAGTAAGCCGACATTAACAGTAAATGAACAAGTAGATTAATAATAATTTTTTACAGCTTGTCCTTCATAATTTTGACATGATAATAAATAATAAATAAATAAATAATAAATAAATAAATAATAAATAATAAATAATAAATAAATAATAAATAATAAATAATAAATAAATAATGAATAATAAATAATAAATAAATAATAAATAAATAATAATAATAATAATAAATAAATAAATAATAAATAATAGAGTGATAAATGACACAATATATGTTACTGCATATGTCAGCAGACTAATTAGGAGTCTTTGTTTGTTTACTTACTACTAAAAGACAAGTTGTCTAGTATGTTCACTATTTTATTTAAGGACAACAATGCAATAATAAACATATGTTTAATGTACATTAACATTTTTGGTTAAAATAAAACCAATAATGCAATTCTTTGTGGTCCCCTTTATTTAGAAACTATCGAAAAGTATCAAAATACATTTTGGCACCGGTACCAGTGCTAAAATATTGGTATCGGGTTGAGGGTTCCAGGTTCGATTCCCGCTTCATGCCATCCTAGTCACTGCCGTCGTGTCCTTGGGCAAGACACTTTAGTGCCCACCACACTGGTTTAAATGTAACTTAAATATTGGGTTTCACTATGTAAAAGCGCCTTGAGTCACTAGAGCAGGGGTGGCCAAAGTGCGGCCCGCAGGTCATTTTTTAACGGCCCTACGGCACATTTTAAAAATACGATTGAAAAAAATTTAAACCATAAAAAGTGGTACCAAAGAGCAATCAGGTGAAATGTAACAAGAAAATGTCACAATGTTTACTCTAATAACACAAAGCTGCCATGCAGGCTGTTTCTTTCTGTAAAAAATAATAATGAATCAAAATCAATGTCATTAAATATTCCACTTTGAGATATTTCTTGGGGAAAATGTTGCATATTTTGTGTTTGCCATATAAAAAACTGAGCTGTCTTTTTTTTTTTTTTTTTTTTTTTTTTAAAGAAGGGCCTAAAACGAACAAACAAAAAACATAAACAACAACAAAACTTAAAAATGACGGATAGATCAGAAGTTGATCTCGAAATGATTGTGTTAAAAGTAAACAGTAAAAGAAATGTATAATTTATTTTTTTAACACTTTAATAAGTAGGACCCTTTTGGATCCCCAATAATTTTAGTATGTTTTGTTTTTAAGTGTCATTTTTTTTATTTTTTTTTAATAATAATGAATTAAAATCAATTATGAGTTATTGACCTTTTTAAGGCTCCAATTATTATATAATCTCAAATAGGGATGTCCTGCCGATATTATCGGCCGATAAATGCGTTAAAATGTAATATCGGAAATTGTCGGTATCGGTTTTTTTAATTATCTGTATCGTTTTTTTAATTTTTATTTTTTTAATTTTTTATTTTCTATTAAATCAACATAAAAAACACAAGATACACTTACAGTTAGTGCACCAACCCAAAAAACCTCCCTCCCCCCATTTCTTTCTGTTATCAATATTCTGGTTCCTACATTATATATCAATATATATCAATACAGTCTGCAAGGGATACAGTCCGTAAGCACACATGATTGTGCGTGCTGCTGCTCCACTAATAGTACTAACCTTTAACAGTTAATTTTACTCATTTTCTTTAATTACTAGTTTCTACGTAACTGTTTTTATATTGTTTTACTTTCTTTTTTATTCAAGAAAATGTTTTTAATTTAGTTATCTTATTTTATTATTTTTTTTAAAAAAAGTACCTTATCTTCACCATACCTGGTTGTCCAAATTAGGCATAATAATGTGTTAATTCCACGACTGCATATATCGGTTGATATCGGTATCGGTTGATATCGGTATCGGTAATTAAAGAGTTGGACAATATCGGAATATCGGATATCGGCAAAAAGCCATTATCGGACTTCCTAATCTCAAATATTCCACTTAAAAATTTTATTGGATGAAAATATTGCATATTTTTTTATTTTTTACATAAAAAAACAGGGTTTTCCTTGACAAAAAGAGCATACAACTTAAATCTTTAAAACCGTTATATTGACAGATAGACCTAATGTTGATCTAGAGATTTAAAACTTGAACAATAATAAAAATAATAATACTGAATAATGACATATTTTTTATATTTTTTTGACCAAAACCCTTTGGGTTGAGTGGACGCCTGAATGTATATTTTTTTATACATATATTGTATTGGTTTTTAAAATAAAAAATATCAAAATGGCCCCCGCTTGCTTTGATTTTTCAGTGTGCGGCCCTCGGTGGAAAAAAGTTTGGACAACCCTGCACTAGAGAAAAGCGCTATATAAATCACTTCACTAACACTAGTTTGAACAGTAACACTGCGTGTGGATTTTTTATTGATTCTTTGGCGTACCACTAGATGGAGCCCAAACCATTGGTGGTGCCACAGTTTGAGAATCCCTGATCGATGGTTTTGTGTGCAGACAAACATCAATGCGTATTTTGGAGGATGGGAAGCAGTTTTGATCCCCGACAGGTTTGGGGACGAGAGTGAGGGGGGAAGAAAAAAAAGGGTACCAGAGAGGTGGGATGGAGGAAGTGACTTATTAAATGGAGGGGTGGATTTAAAGGGCCGGTGCAATAAGCAACGACAGGAGATAAAGGCGGCAAAGTGGAGAAAAATGGAGGCGGATGCAAGAGGAAGGGAGGGAAGGGGAAAAGGGGGACAAAGATGAAGATCAAGGCAGACGTGAGGAAGGAGGACAGCAAGCAGTAGAGAGCGAGAGAGAGAGAGAGAGAGAGAGAGAGAGAGAGAGAGAGATAAAGAAAGAGAGAGAGAGAGAGAGACCATGCAGAGGGAGATCGTTATCGCGTGCTGGCTATTGATTTGCTGCCGCTGTTGTCTCCAGCGGCTGAAACAACAAAGTCTTCACAGGAAGTGTGTGTGTGTGTGTGTGTGTGTGTGTGTGTGTGTGTGTGTGTGTGTGTGTGTGTGTGTGTGTGTGTGTGTGTGTGTGTGTGTCTTG
Organism: Entelurus aequoreus; assembly: GCF_033978785.1. Classification (NCBI taxonomy): domain Eukaryota; kingdom Metazoa; phylum Chordata; class Actinopteri; order Syngnathiformes; family Syngnathidae; genus Entelurus; species Entelurus aequoreus. Next base: position 7,848,524 of record NC_084755.1, read on the forward strand.
GTGGTTATTATTAAAAAACCAGAAGGACACTTAGTAGGGCGCATCAATCTACTCTTGCCGGGGACAATGCTGGGGAAAGTTGAAAAAATAGTCGTTCTGAGTAGTCAGCGTACAGCTCATGCGTGCGCATAATGCACGCGCCGTGTATGAGTCATGCAACTCATGTGAGCCCTGCTCCTGTCGGTCATGAGGGTTGACCGCCACCTTCAATAGTAACGACAGGATGACACAAAATAATCCATAAAGTAAAAAAAAAACACGCAACGTCACAATACGTCATTATATGAGTCACTCCTCCGGCCAGTTATTAAGGGTAATCCTTAATAACTGGCCGGAGGAGTGACTCATATGATGACGTATTGTGTAATGAAATAAACAGGATGACTCAAAATACTCCAAAACCTCAAAGCATCTGGCACAATTGCTCACGCGTAAGCACACGCAGTGGTACATCATTATATGAGTCACTCGGAGGAGTGACTCATAAGGGTAACTGCCACCTTGAATAATAACAACAGGATGACACAAAATAATCCATAAAGTAAAAACACATGCAATTTCACAATTGCTCATTCGTAAGTACATGCAGTGGTTTATCATTATATGAGTCACTCCTCCGTCCAGTTATTAAGGGTAACTGCCACCTTGAATAATAACAACAGGATGACACAAAATAATCCACAAAGTCATAGCAACGTCACAATTGCTCAGGCGTAAGCACATGCACATGCAGTGGTATATCATTAGATGAGTCACTCCTCCTGCCAGTTATTAAGGGTAACTGCCACCTTGAATAATAACAACAGGATGACAAAAAATAATCCATAAAGTAAAAACACATGCAATGTCACAATTGCTCATGCGTAAGCACATGCAGTGGTATATCATTATATGAGTCACTCCTCCGGCCAGTTATTAAGGGTAACTGCCACCTTGAATAATAACAACAGGGTGACACAAAATAATCCATAAAGTAAAAACATGTGCAATGTCACAATTGCTCACACATAAGAACATGCAGTGGTATATCGTTATATGAGTCACTCCTCCTGCCAGTTATTAAGGGTAACTGCCACCTTGAATAATAACAACAGGATGACACAAAATAATCCATTAAGTAAAAACACATGCAATGTCACAATTGCTGACGCGTCATCACATGCAGTGGTACATCATTATACAAGTCACTCCTCCGGCCAGTTATTACGGGTAACTGCTACCTTGAATAATAACAACAGGATGACACAAAATAATCCACAAAGTCATAGCAACGTCACAATTGCTCATGTGTAAGTACATGCAGTGGTATATCATTGTATGAGTCACTCCTACGGCCAGTTATTAAGGGTAACTGCCACCTTGAATAATAACAACAGGGTGACACAAAATAATCCATAAAGTAAAAACACATGCAATGTCACAATTGCTCATTCGTAAGTACATGCAGTAGTATGTCATTGTATGAGTCACTCCTACGGCCAGTTATTAAGGGTAACTGCCACCTTGAATAATAACAACAGGATGACACAAAATAATCCACAAAGTCATAGCAACGTCACAATTGCTCAGGCATAAGCACATGCAGTGGTACATCATTATATGAGTCACTCCTCCTGCCAGTTATTAAGGGTAACTGCTACCTTGAATAATAACAACAGGATGACACAAAATAATCCATTAAGTAAAAACACATGCAATGTCACAATTGCTGACGCGTCATCACATGCAGTGGTACATCATTATATGAGTCACTCCTCCGGCCAGTTATTAAGGGTAACTGCTACCTGGAATAATAACAACAGAATGACACAAAATAATCCACAAAGTCATAGCAACGTCACAATTGCTCAGGCGTAAGTACATGCAGTGGTATATCATTAGATGAGTCACTCCTCCTGCCAGTTATTAAGGGTAACTGCCACCTTGAATAATAACAACAGGATGACACAAAATAATCCAAAACGTCAAAGCATCTGGCACAATTGCTCACGCGTAAGTACATGCAGTGGTATATCATTATATGAGTCACTCCTCCTGCCAGTTATTAAGGGTAACTGCCACCTTGAATAATAACAACAGGATGACACAAAATAATCCAAAACGTCAAAGCATCTGGGACAATTGCTCATGCGTAAGCACATGCAGTGGTATATCATTATATGAGTCACTCTTCCTGCCAGTTATTAAAGGTAACTGCTACTTTGAATAATAAGAATAGATGACACAAAATAATCCATAAAGTAAAAACACATGCAACGTCACAATTGCTCACGCGTAAGCACATGCAGTGGTATCTCATTTTATGAGTCACTCTTCCTGCCAGTTATTAAGGGTAACTGCTATCTTGAATTATAAGAATAGATGACACAAAATAATCCACAAAATCATAGCCAAGCAGCAGCACAGTCGCTCATGCACGACCACATACAGTGGTATATAATCATAGCAGTTGCGACTCTTGCCAGTTACAAAGGGTAACTGCCACCTTGTAAAATGAAACAAAGAGAATGACAAAAAAATATCCACTAAGTCAAAGCGTCTGGCACAATTGCTCACGCACGAGGACATGCAGTGGTATATAATCATAGCAATCGCTCCACCTGTCAGTTATTAACGGTAACTGCAACCTTGTATAATGAAATAAAGAGGATGACACAAAATAATCCATCAAGTAAAAAACATGCAACGTTAAAATTGCTCACGCGTAAGCACATGCAGTGGTATATCATTAGATGAGTCACTCCTCCTGCCAGTTATTAAGGGTAACTGCTATCTTGAATAATAAGAATAGAAGACACAACAGGATGATACAAAATAATCCACAAAGTCATAGCCAAGCAGCAGCACAGTTGCTCATGAACGACCACATACAGTGGTAAATAATCATAGCATACATCTGTCTGTTTATTTGGGGGACCGGTACTTTTTAGAGGCAGTATAGTACCGAATATGACTCATTAGTATCTTGGTACTATACTAGTACTAGTATACCAGTACTATACTAGTACTAGTATACCAGTACTATACTAGTACTAGTATACCAGTACTATACTAGTACCAGTATACCAGTACTATACTATTACCAGTATACCAGTACTATACCAGTACCAGTATACCAGTACTATACTAGTACCAGTATACCAGTACTAAACTATTACCAGTACTACACTAGTACCAGTATACCAGTACTATACTAGTACCAGTATACCAGTACTATACTAGTACCAGTATACCAGTACTATACTATTACCAGTACTACACTAGTAGCAGTATACCAGTACTATACTAGTACCAGTATACCAGTACTACACTAGTACCAGTATACCAGTACTACACTAGTACCAGTACTATACTAGTACCAGTATACCAGTACTACACTAGTACCAGTATACCAGTACTACACTAGTACCAGTACTACACTAGTACCAGTATACCAGTACTACACTAGTACCAGTATACCAGTACTATACTATTACCAGTACTACACTAGTACCAGTATACCAGTACTACACTAGTACCAGTATACCAGTACTATACTATTACCAGTACTACACTAGTACCAGTATACCAGTACTACACTAGTACCAGTATACCAATACTATACTAGTACCAGTATACCAGTACTATACTATTACCAGTATACCAGGACTATACTAGTACCAGTATACCAGTACTACACTAGTACCAGTATACCAGTACTATACTATTACCAGTACTACACTAGTACCAGTATACCAGTACTACACTAGTACCAGTATACCAGTACTATACTAGTACCAGTATACCAGTACTATACTATTACCAGTATACCAGGACTATACTAGTACCAGTACTATACTAGTACTAGTATACCAGTACTACACTAGTACCAGTATACCAGTACAACAATAACCCAGGAAAATATTGACTTGTTACATAAAGGATATGACGTCATACTATTAGTACATTAAACCATGCATCATTATTATTATCTAATTATTCATGGTGATCATGTGACCTCGCAGGTGTGTTCTTACACGGCCACCAACGCAGGATCAAGTTGGCTCCTCCCC
>NC_084755.1:7857575-7890075 GCF_033978785.1 Entelurus aequoreus
AAGAGGGAGGCATTTTTCTCAGGTCTCGAGAATGTAGGAAATACAAGAATGTGTGTGTGTGTGTGTGTGTGTGTGTGTGTGTGTGTGTGTGTGTGTGTGTGTGTGTGTGTGTGTGTGTGTGTGTGTGTGTGTCCCACCGGGGAGCAGGCAAGTGTGAATATGGCGGTGGAAGTGTGCCAACGGAGCGGCGGAAGGAGGATGAGGGAGGAAGGAGAGAGGAGGGAGGAAGAGGAGGGAGGAAGAGGAAAAAAGGGGGAAGACTCCATCCTTTGTTCTTTGTTGATGAAAGCAGGAAGTGGATCAGCGACTCCCACTCTCTGCCTTCTCTCTCTCTCTCTCTGTGTGACCGGCCTTGATGTGTGAGGGCGAGCGAGGGAGCAGAAGACACACACACACACACACACACACACACACACACACACACACACACACACACACACACACACACACACACACACACACACACACACACACTCACTCAACTGAGACCCAAATGACTCCTCGCTCACTAATTAAACTTTAATCTGCAATAGCGCGCAAATTACCTGCCACACAGCTGAGCGCCAAACTACGGGGATGTGAGTTAGAGGGGAGGATGGACAGATGCATGAGAGAGAGAGAGAGAGAGAGAGAGAGAGAGAGAGGAGAGAGAGAGAGAGAGAGAGAGAGAGAGAGAGAGAGAGAGAGAGATAGGAAGGTCACACTCCACCTGCAAGTAGAAAAACTCCCTGCTTTTTTTTTGAGCTGTTGAAAGAACATATGTGTTTACACCTATAGTGCAAACACACACACACACGCACACGCACACGCACACACACACACACACACACACACACACACACACACACACACACACACACACACACACACACACACACACACACACACACACACACACACACACACGTATTTTTTACATTCTTGAGACCTGAGAAAAATGCCTCCCTCCTTAGGACCAGCCTTTCTAGATATATAAAGATGTGTATTTACAACATTAATAATATATACATACTATGCAAATATAAAAAAAGCTTGTTGTGAAAAATGAGTTGGAATTTCACAAGAAAAAGGTCACAATTTCACAAGTAAAACATAGAATGTTGGCAGTAATATAATTAAAGTCGTCATTTTACTCAACGCGAGTCAAAATTTGACAAGAAAAACTGAACATTTGTGCAATGTTATGATAAAAGTTGGAATTTGACTCAATAACAGTCGCAATTTTGCAAGAAAACCTTAAAATTTGGGCAATTTTATGAAAAGAGTCGTAATTTTACTCGACAAAAGTCACAATTTTACAAGAACATTTTAAAATGTTGGCAATATTGTAATAATAATGGGAATTTTACTCGGCAAAATTATGACAATAGTCATCATTTTACTCAGATAAGGTCACTATTTTACAAGAACGACAAAACGATTGGCAATATTGTGATAAAAGTCAGAATTTTATATGACAAATGTCGCCGTTTTGCATTAAAAAGTAATAATTTTACATAAGTCATGATTTTACGAGAAAATATTGCAATTTTACAGAAACAGAAATATGAGAAATTCTTCCCAATTTTATAAGAAGTCGACATATTGTGATAAAAAGACTGCTTTTAGTTCATTAAAAACATTTAAAAAAAAAAAACTTTTTGTTTTAATTGGTTTTTAATCTTCATTATTTACTTCAAGTTATTACAGTATGTCTCTATATATATATTTATTTGATTAATTTTGGCCAAAGGGGGCACATTTACATTTTTCTTACACACACTTGTTATTTCATATGTTGACCGGAGGGGAAGCACCATGATTTATGTCCTCACTTGTTCACACCTCCTCATATGGAAGCTACTTTTCCTTGTTGATGTCTCAAAAAGGGTAGAGATACAAGAACACACACACACACACACACACACACACACACACACACACACACACACACACACACACACACACACACACACACACACACACACACACACACACACACACAAAGAGCTGAATCTTCGCATTTTCTTGGGACCACCAAAATATAATTTTCCTCAACGCGAGTCAAACTTTGACAAGAAAAACAGAACAATTGTGCAATATCATGATAAAAATTGGAATTTTACAAGAAAAGCTTAAAATTTTTGCAATTTTATGAAAAGAGTCGTAATTTTACACGACCAAAGTCACAATTTTATAAGAAAACTTAAAAATGTTGGCAATGTTATCATAATAATCAGAATTTTACTCTGCAAAAATGATGACAAAAGTCATCATTTTACTCAAAAAATGTCACTGTTTTACAAGAACGACAAAAAAAACTGGCACTATTGTGATAAAAGTCTGAATTTTATATGACAAGAGTCACCATTTTGCATTAAAAAGTAATAATTTTACATTAAAAAGTCACGATTTTAAGAGAAAATATTGCAATATTACAGAAACAGAAAGAATATGAGACTTTGTTCCCAATTTTATAAGAAAAAAGTCGACACATTGTGAGAAAAAGACTGTGTTTGGACTCAATTGGAATTTCAATTCTACTTCCTTTAATTATATATTCTCAACGCAGTCCCAATTTTTGTACAAGCTTGATGAGAACCAACACAAATGACCTCTCTTTTCCTATACCTGATGCTGTGTTTATGCATGCACACTTGCACACGTCTCTCTCTCTCTGTGTGTGTGTGTGTGTGTGTGTGTGTGTGTGTGGTCAGGCTCAGCGGCAGGCTGCTACAACTCCAAATGTCAACACCGCTTTGTTAAACATTGCCATCAACATGATGTATTGCATTGTGACGGAACTGGACTTTGCCATCCTCCATGATTAGATATCACTTTTTTTTCCAAATAAAATCAAAATTGTACAAACCCCAAAAGCAGTGAAGTTGTCACGTTGTGTAAATGGTAAATAAAAACAGAATACAACAAATCCTTTTCAACTTATATTCAATTGAATAGACTGCAAAGACAAGATATTTAACGTTCGAGCTGGAAAACGTTATTTTTTGCAAATATTAGCTCATTTGGAATTTGATGCCTGCAACATGTTTCAAAAAGGCTGGCACAAGTGGCAAAAAAGACTGAGAAAGTTGAGGAATGCTCATCAAAACACTTATTTGGAACATCCCACAGGTGGACAGGCTAATTGGGAACAGGTGGGTGCCATGATTGAGTGTAAAAGCAGCTTCCATGAAATGCTCAGTCATTCACAAACAAGCTTAAAATTGCCAACATTTTAAGCTTTTCTTGTAAAATTGTGACTGTTATTGAGTAAAATTCCAACTTTTATCATAATATTGCACAAATGTTCAGTTTTTCTTGTAACATTTTGACTTGATTTGAGTAAAATTACGACTTTTATTATAATACTGCTAAAATTCTAAATTTTTCTTGTGAAGTTGTGACCTTTTTCTTGTGAAATTGCGACTGTTATTGAGTAAAATTCCAACTTTTATCATAATATTGCACAAATGTTCAGTTTTTCTTGTCAAATTTTGACTTGTGTTGAGTAAAATTACGACTTTTATTATAATACTGCTAAAATTCTAAGTTTTTCTTGTGAAATTGTGACCTTTTTCTTGTGAAATTGCGACTGTTATTGAGTAAAATTCTAACTTATATCATAATATTGCACAAATGTTCTGTTTTTCTTGTAACATTTTGACTTGTGTTGAGTGAAATTACGACTTTTATTATAATACTGCTAAAATTCTAAATTTTTCTTGTGAAGTTGTGACCTTCTTCTTGTGAAATTGCGACTGTTATTGAGTAAAATTCAAACTTATATCATAATATTGCACAAATGTTCAGTTTTTCTTGTCAAATTTTGACTTGCGTTGAGTGAAATTACGACTTTTATTATAATACTGCTAAAATTCTAAGTTTTTCTTGTGAAGTTGTGACCTTTTTATTGTGAAATTGCGACTGTTATTGAGTAAAATTCTAACTTATATCATAATATTGCACAAATGTTCAGTTTTTCTTGTAACATTTTGACTTGCGTTGAGTGAAATTACGACTTTTATTATAATACTGCTAAAATTCTAAGTTTTTCTTGTGAAGTTGTGACCTTTTTCTTGTGAAATTGCGACTGTTATTGAGTAAAATTCCAACTTTTATCATATTATTGCACAAATGTTTAGTTTTTCTTGTAAAATTTTCACTTGTGTTGAGTAAAATTACGACTTTTATTATAATACTGCTAAAATTCTAAGTTTTTCTTGTGAAATTGTGACCTTTTTATTGTGAAATTGCGACTGTTGAGTAAAATTCTAACTTGTATCATAATATTGCACGAATGTTCAGTTTTTCTTGAAACATTTTGACTCGCGTTGAGTAAAATTACGACTTTTATTATAATACTGCTAAAATTCTAAATTTTTCTTGTGAAGTTGTGACCTTTTTCTTGTGAAATTGCGACTGTTATTGAGTAAAATTCAACTTATATCATAATATTGCACAAATGTTCAGTTTTTCTTGTAACATTTTGACTTGCGTTGAGTAAAATTAGACTTTTATTATAATACTGGCAAAATTCCAAGTTTTTTTTGTGAAATGATTACCTTTTTCTTGTGAAATTCCAACTCATTTTTCACAACAAGCTTTTTTTTATATTTGCATAGTGTGTATATATTATTAATGTTGTAAATACACATCTTTATATATCTAGAAAGGGTGGTCCTAAAGAGGTAGGCATTTTTCGGAGGTCTCAAGAAGGTAACAAATACAAGAAGGTGTGTGTGTGTACGTGTGTGTGTGACATTTCTCAACCAGCTATTGCAAGGAATTTAGGGATTTCACCATCTACGCTCCGTAATATCATCAAAAGGTTCAGAGAATCTGGAGAAATCACTGCACGTAAGCCATGATATTACGGACCTTCCATCCCTCAGGCGGTACTGCATCAAAAAGCGACATCAGCGTGTAAAGGATATCACCACATGGGCTCAGGAACACTTCAGAAAACCACTGTCAGTAACTACAGTTGGTCGCTACATCTGTAAGTGCAAGTTAAAACTCTACTATGCAAAGCCAAAGCCATTTATCAACAACACCCAGAAACGCCGCCGGCTTCACTGGGCCCGAGCTCATCTAAGATGGACTGATGCAAAGTGGAAAAGTGTTCTGTGGTCTGACGAGTCCACATTTCAAATTGTTTAAGGAAACTGTGGACGTCGTGTCCTCCGGACCAAAGAGGAAAAGAACCATCCGGATTGTTCAGAAGCCAGCATCAGTGATGGTATGGGGGTGTATTAGTGCCCAAGACATGGGTAACTTACACATCTGTGAAGGCACCATTAATGCTGAAAGGTACATACAGCTTTTGGAGCAACATATGTTGCCATCCAAGCAACGTTATCATGGACGCCCCTGCTTATTTCAGCAAGACAACGCCAAGCCACGTGTTACAACAGCGTGGCTTCATAGTTCATGGCTTCATTGAAAATGTGTGGCGCATTATGATCATGATCCGTAGTCTTTTTAATGACAAAAAGGTTCCAAAATGTAAAAAAAATCTACTTTTTCCAGCAGACTTGTGCCTGCCTCTATTTTTAGGTCCTCCGGGCACAACCTTTACTTTGATGTGCACACAAATGTCGAGCGTTACCCAAATGAGTCATCATGGGGCCTTATTTTAGAGACTGACTGACTGCTGCACCCCTAATGAAGGATCCCCGCATGGAGTGAGCGTGCTTTCATCTCGCACGCCACACGCCATGTGGCGTATTCTTAGATCTGCGGTCACCGTCAGGACTGCTTGCACCATCCTGAAAGTGAAAGCAGGCTTCACTGTGAATATTACCCACAGTCGGCGGCCAGGTGCACTGTGGGTAACATGAGGGGACAATCAAGGATATGTCCGTCATGCAAGGCTGGCTGGCGTCGTGTGTGTGTGTTCTTGTATTTCTACCCTTCTTGAGACATCAACAAGGAAAAGTACCTTCCATATGAGGAGGTGTGAACAAGTTAGGATGGAAAACCATTGCATCTAATAGAGAGCAAAATACTAGAGTCCGTGAACATTGCTCCAAAGTCAGGATTTTGTTGTTGTTGATTTAATGTGCATACAAAAGTAAACATTGACAGGTGCAAAGGCAGCAATATATGATCAAACAAGCTAAAGAAGGACTTCCCTATTCATCCCCGAAAAAAAACACCAGGTGAACAGCTGATTTTACGACTTCCGGTGCTGACGTAAGACAACCCATATCATATATGGGTTGACTCTTCATAAAATTTCACACATTTTAAGCTTTTCTTGTAAAATTGTGACTATTAATCAGTAAAATTCCAACTTTTATCATAATATTGCACAAATGTTCAGTTTTTCTTGTAAAATTTTGACTTGCTTTGAGTAAAATTACGACTTTTATTATAATACTGCTAAAATTCTAAGTTTAACTTGTGAAATTGTGACCTTTTTCTTGTGAAATTGCGACTGTTATTGAGTAAGATTCCAACTTTTATTATAATATTGCACACATGTTCAGTTTTTCTTGTCAAATTTTGACTTGATTTGAGTAAAATTACGACTTTTATTATAATACTGCTAAAATTCAAAATTTTTCTTGGGAAGTTGTGACCTTTTTCTTGTGAAATTGCGACTGTTATTGAGTAAAATTCCAACTTTTATCATAATATTGCACAAATGTTCCGTTTTTCTTGTAACATTTTGACTTGCGTTGAGTAAAATTACGACTTTTATTATAGTACTGCTAAAATTCTAAGTTTTTCTTGTGAAATTGTGACCTTTTTCTTGTGAAATTGCGACTGTTATTGAGTAAGATTCCAACTTTTATTATAATATTGCACACATGTTCAGTTTTTCTTGTCAAATTTTGACTTGATTTGAGTAAAATTACGACTTTTATTATAATACTGCTAAAATTCAAAATTTTTCTTGGGAAGTTGTGACCTTTTTCTTGTGAAATTGCGACTGTTATTGAGTAAAATTCCAACTTTTATCATAATATTGCACAAATGTTCCGTTTTTCTTGTAACATTTTGACTTGCGTTGAGTAAAATTACGACTTTTATTATAGTACTGCTAAAATTCTAAGTTTTTCTTGTGAAATTGTGACCTTTTTCTTGTGAAATTGCGACTGTTATTGAGTAAAATTCCAACTTATATCATACAATTGCACAAATGTTCAGTTTTTCTTGTAACATTTTGACTTGCGTTGAGTAAAATTACGACTTTTTTTATAATACTGCTAAAATTCTAAATTTTTCTTGTGAAGTTGTGACATTTTTCTTGTGAAATTGCGACTGTTATTGAGTAAAATTCCAACTTATATCATAATATTGCACAAATGTTCAGTTTTTCTTGTAACATTTTGACTTGCGTTGAGTAAAATTACGACTTTTATTATAATACTGGCAAAATTCAAAGTTTTTCTTGTGACATGATGACCTTTTTCTTGTGAAATTCCAACTCATTTTTCACAACAAGCTTTTTTTTATATGTGCATAGTATGTATATATTATTAATGTTGTAAATACACATCTTTATATATCTAGAAAGGCTGGTCCTAAAGAGGGAGGCATTTTTCGGAGGTCTCAAGAATGTTAAAAATTACAAGAATGTGTGTCTGTGTGTGTGTGTGTGTGTGTGTGCAGAAAACATCGCACAGGGCGATGTGATGCGTCTAGTGCAGTAGCCTTGGAGTAGTAGTACCTGTAGTTAGTGCATGCTGCATGCCGCTTTTGCTTGCTATGCTGCATGCTGCTTCTGCCTGATACTCATTGCTTTCAGCTAGTGCCGCCGGCTAGCCCTCTGTCTCAGAGGGCGAAAAGAGGAGCCGAGTGCATAAGCCTCCTCAGCCGGTACATAGCCTCTCCATTGTCAAGACTCGTACATGCCTCCTCGTGGCCACACACGGTAACTGGAACCTCGCGGTTCCAGGCTAAGTTGTACGGGATCTCGGAGCAGCAGGGGGCCCCAGAGACGGGGCATGCAGGCCCACCGGTGTGTGGACATGCCCTGGTGCCCAGTCAACCCCTGTCCCAGCTATGGGTAAATAACCCCAGCTATGGGCGAATAGTGAAAACCGCCTCAACGGTGGACCAGGCGGAAGATGGCGGCAGCGGAATGCACCACAACGGCTGGGAAGGCGGATGAAGGCTGCAGCAAAGACGGGTCCCCAGTCGTCTTGGTTTCCATGCCACTGGACCCTGGCCCGCTCAATGCCAAGGACTGTGTGGTGGCTGACCGTGCACCAGTCTCCCCACATTAAAAGATTCCACGCACAGGCGTCCTCCATATAGGGAATCCACCCTAACATCCCGGATTAAGTCCTATGGCGACCAGCGAATGGCGACGGGGGTAGGATTGTGAGATCTGGAAGCCTCCAGTCAAAAACTGGCACATAAGGCGGTGGGTGCAAGATTCAGTCGCTGGGCTCTTGGAATGAGGCAGAAAGAGCCCTTCGGCAGCTACACTCACGACTGAGCAGTCCTCTTTAGGATCCACTCTGCTCACCCCACCTGGGGAAGGGGCTAGAAAAGGTGCCCTAAAAATAGCCTGCCTCTAACCTCCCGACTGGACTACCGCATCCAGAGGGATCACCATATGCGGTCGAAAAACACGAAATATGAATTTTGGAGCGTGGAATGTACGCACAATGATGGATAATACGGCCAGCGACAGACCAGAGAGGAGAACTGCGATCATTGCCAGGGAACTGCAGAGATGCCGGATAGACATAGCTGCACTTTCCGAAACCCGACGTGCAGACGAAGGACAACTGAAGGAGGAAAAGGGTGGCTACACTTTCTTCTGGAAAGGAAAAGCCTCCGATGAGCCCAGAATCCATGGGGTTGGATTTGCCATCAGAAACCAGCTTGTTAGTCACCTCTCTGAACTTCCCGTGGGGATTAGTGAACGTCTCATGACTGTCCGTCTGGTGCTCACCAACAACCAGATGGCAACAGTTATCAGCGCCTATGCCCCTACTTTAGACTCTGAAGACGAAGTAAAAGAGACCTTCTACGCCTGCTTAGATGAGACACTGTCTAGGATCCCAAAGGAGGATAAGATTATTCTCCTAGGTGACTTTAATGCCAGGGTCGGCCGGGACCAACACCTCTGGAAGGGCACTATAGGGAAGGAAGGCATCGGGAACATCAACTCCAATGGAATCCTGCTTCTCAGCAAATGTTCACAGCACAACCTCACAATTACCAACACTCTCTTCCGCCAGAAAAACAAACTGAAGGCATCTTGGAGGCATCCTCGATCCAAACAATGGCATCTCATTGACTATGTCATTGTGCGAGCCAGGGACCGTTGTGATGTGAACATCACAAGGGCCATGTTGGACACAGATGCCTGTTGGACAGATCACCGCCTCATTCGCTCCACAATGTCCATCAGACTTAAGAGGAAAAGGAGGGTTCAAAAGAAGCAGATCCGGCCAAGGCTGAACCTCGAAGGCCTGAATGAAACTGCCACCCAGCAGCAACTTCAGACATCCCTTGAGGAAAGCCTCCAGCAGGAATACCCTGATAACATCGAAGAACACTGGAACCTGCTCAAATCAACCATCCTCGTTACCTGTAAAACCACCCTTGGGTACAAGTCCAGAAAACACCAGGACTGGTTTGATGAGAACGACACAGAGATAGAACAGCTCATCTCCAAAAAACGGAGTGCCTTTCACACCTGGCAGAATGATGTGACCTGTAAAGCCAAAAGAATAGCTCACTCGAGAGCCAAGGCAGATGTTCAGAGCCGGGTAAGGGAGCTTAAGAACTCCTGGTGGACTGAAAGGGCTCTGGAGATCCAGAGACTAGCAGACTCAGGGGACACCAGAGGCTTTTTTAGTGCTACCAAGGCTGTCTATGGGCCAACTTACCGCGGCCTAAACCCCCTGCGCTCAAATGATGGGCAGCAGCTGCTAAAGGACAATGAGTCCATTAATGCCCGATGGAAGGAGCACTTTCAGGAACTCCTCAATCGTGACAGCACAGCTGAACCAGACATCACCAACCACATCCCCCAGAGTCCCATCAGGGAAGATATGGGGGAACCCCCCACCATAACAGAGGTTCAAGATGCCATCAGGAGTCTAAGGAACAACAAGGCTGCCGGACCAGATGGGATCCCAGCGGAGATCCTAAAGGAAGGTGGAAGAAAGCTCCTGTATCAAATCCACACCCTACTTCTCAAGGTCTGGGAAAAAGAAGAACTCCCCTCAGAGCTCAGGAACGCTCTTATTGTGACCATATTCAAGAAGGGGGACAAGGCTGACTGTGGAAACTACAGGGGCATCTCACTCCTGTCAACAACTGGCAAAATCTTAGCTCGTGTCCTTGCAAATCGATTGCTACCACTATCTGAGGAAGCACTCCCAGAATCACAGTGTGGCTTTCGCCCAGCTAGAGGCACAGCCGACATGATTTTTACAGCCCGCCAACTCCAGGAAAAATGTCGTGAACAAAGACAGCCTTTGTACATGGCCTTCATAGACCTGACAAAGGCCTTTGACACGGTAGACCGTCAGGCTCTGTGGAGTGTGCTGTCGAGGTGCGGCTGCCACGATAAATTTATCAGAATAGTGAGGCTTCTACATGATGGCATGGCAGCCACAGTGCTCAGCAACAGCGGCTCCGAGTCTGAGCCTTTCACTGTGGAGACGGGTGTCAAGCAAGGGTGTATCATAGCTCCCACCCTGTTTGCCATCTTTATTGGTGCTATACTGCACCTCATTGGCAAAGAGTTGCCACAGGGGATCCCCATCCTGTATAGAACCGATGGCAGGCTCTTTAACCTTAACAGGTTCAAAGCCAAGAGCAAAGTTAGAAACACCACTATCATGGAGCTTCAGTACGCGGACGACAACGCCATCGCAGCACACTCAGCAGAAGAACTTCAGGGTATCTTGAATGCCTTTGCTAAGGCATACAGAGCCCTGGGCCTTGCCCTCAACATCAAGAAGACCCAGGTCCTACATCAACCTCCACCCAACCAGCCAACTAATCAGCCCGCCATAAACGTGGACAACACCCCCCTTGAAAACGTTGACCACTTCCCATACCTCGGCTGCATCCTCTCCTCCAAAGCGGACATTGACTCAGAGGTCAACCATCGCCTGAGCTGTGCCAGTGGAGCCTATGCCAGACTCAGGAGGAGAGTCTTTGAGGACCGGGATCTAAGGGCTCAAACAAAGCTCCTGGTCTACAGAGCTGTTGTCATCCCCACCCTGCTGTATGGGGCAGAGTCATGGACTACTTACAGTAGGCACCTGAGAGCCCTGGAACAACATCACCAGCGATCCCTACGGAGGATTTTGAGGATCAGTTGGGAGGACAGACGCACCAACATCAGCGTCTTGGAGGAAGCCAACATGCCCAGCATCACCACCACAATTATGCAGCACCAACTCCGCTGGACTGGTCACGTCATCCGCATGTCCAACACACGTCTTCCCAAACAGGTCCTTTACTCCCAGTTGAAGGAAGGTCAGCGTGCCCCTGGTGGGCAAAAGAAACGTTTCAAGGATAACATCAAGACCAGCTTAAAGCATTTCCACATCCCCATGAACAACTGGGAGGAAATAGCACTGGACAGGCCTCGCTGGAAGAAATCCGTACAAGAAGGTGCAGCACTCTATGAGATGGAACTCCGCCGTATCGCAGACACAAAGCGACAACACCGCAAGGAAAGACAGAAGAAGGCTCCCCCCCCATCAACCACTCCCATTTTCCCCTGCCCACATTGCACCAAAATATGTGGATCACGGATTGGCCTACACAGCCATCTACGGATCCACAAATAGACGACCCTACGGAGGGCAGTCATACTCGTTTCGAGTGACCGCCGATGATGATGTGTGTGTGTGTCCACCAAGAGTGCTGGTGTGACTCATTTTCATTGAGGGCCACATCGCAGTAATGGCTGCTTTCAGAGGGCCGTTTTGTTTTTAAATTAAGTTACATTATACATGCAGGTAATAATGGCATGATCAGCGTGAAAGTTTAAAATATGCATTTTTTCTGTCAAAATTTAAATAACAAATGCATTTAGTTTAACAAAAAAAAGAAAAAAAAAGAAAAAAGGATTTCATTGAAACCCATTTTTTCCAGGCTTTCAAGGGCCACATAGAATGATGTGGCCGGCCAGAACTGAAAAAACTTTTCGAGTTTGACACCAGTGATTTAGTGGAACGCAAACGACCAATACAACAAACTATAAAATCATAAATCTGTATGACTTTAAAGTAACTCTAAAATAGTCCACAAAATCAAAGGAGCCCATGCGCTCGCTTGCAAAAAAACGCACATACCACAGGTGTGGTATAATTTATACGATTGCTCCTCGCCACTTAATAATAATAACACCAACACAATTTGACCTGACCTGGGGCTGTATGATTAGTCACATAGCTGAATTAAAGACACTATAGCAGTGGTCCCCAACCTTTTTGTAGCTGCGGACCGGTCAGCGCTTGAAAATTTGTCCCACGGACCGGTGGAGGGGGGGGGGGGGGGGGGGGTGTATTTTTAAAAATTTTTGTTATTTTTTTTTATTTTTATTTTTTTACATAAATAAATACAATCATGTGTGCTTAAGGACTGTATCCCTGCAGACTGTATTGATCTATATTGATATATAATGTATATATTGTGTTTTTCATGTTGATTTCATTTAAAAAAAAAATATATATATATATATATTTTTTTTTTAAATTTTTTTTAATTTCTTGTGCGGCCTGGTACCATTCGGTCCGCGGACCGGTACCGGGCCGCGTCCCGGTGGTTGGGGACCACTGCACTATAGGATAAATGTGACACTCACTGTAGACAATGAACCCTTCCACTTACCTCAACTCTTTTTTTTTTGTTCTTATCCAGGGATATTTCTCTGTATGTTTGTGTTCTTTTGTTGTTGTTTTTTGTAATATTTATTTATATTTATGTTTGGTAATTTTTGTATTTTTTTAAATTTTATTTTGGGTATTTTTATTTAAATTTTGTAAAATTTTTTTTTTAAGGGGCAGGGGACAAAAACGTGTCTGTTTTCTCAGTGCCTGTATTATTATTTCCCTATCAAATGAATAAATAAATATAAAAAAAAATGATAATAATAATGATAACCACACACTTCGCACAATGGAAATAAACAGAATGACTCGAAATGAGCCAAAAAGGTCAAAGCCCATTTTACGCCTGCTTTGCACGAACACATGTGCACAAAACTTATATGTGAATATTATCTTCGGTCCTTTTACTGGTTATCAATGATAATGAATACAACTAAACAGATGACTCAAAATAATCCACATGCTACGCTTGCGTGTAAACGAGCGCACACACACAACGTAATGTACAGTGCATCCGGAAATGATTCACTTTTTACACATTGTTATGTTACAGCTAGGGATGTCCGATAATATCGGCCTGCTGATATTATCGGCCGATAAATGCGTTAAAATGTAATATCGGAAATTATCGGTATCGTTTTTTTTATTATCTGTATCGTTTTTTTAAATTTTTTTTAATTTATTTTTTTATTAAATCAACATAAAAAACACAAGATACACTTACAATTAGTGCACCAACCCAAAAAACCTCCCTCCCCCCACTTCTTTCTGTTATCAATATTCTGGTTCCTACATTATATATCAATATATATCAATACAGTCTGCAAGGGATACAGTCCGTAAGCACACATGATTGTGCGTGCTGCTGCTCCACTAATAGTACTAACCTTTACAGTTAATTTTACTAATATTCATTAATTACTAGTTTCTATGTAACTGTTTTTATATTGTTTTACTTTCTTTTTTATTCAAGAAAATGTTTTTAATTTAGTTATCTTATTTTATTATCTTTTTTTAAAAAAGTACCTTATCTTCACCATACATGGTTGTCCAAATTAGGCATAATAATGTGTTAATTCCACGACTGCATATATCGGTTGATATCGGTATCGGTTGATATCGGTATCGGTAATTAAAGAGTTAGACAATATCGGAATATCGGATATCGGCAAAAAGCCATTATCGGACATCCCTAGTTACAGCCTTATTCCAATATGGAATACATTTATTTTTGTCCTCAAAATTCTACACACAATACCCCATTTTTTTTTTTAAAGAAAATGTTTTCATATTTATATAACATATAAAAAAAATAAAAAAAATAATGATAACCACACACTTCGCACAATGGAAATAAACAGAATGACTCGAAATAAGCCAAAAAGGTCAAAGCCCATTTTACGCCTGCTTTGCACAAACACATGTGCACAAAACTTATATGTAAATATTATCTCCGGTCCTTTTATTGGTTATCAATGATAATGAATACAACTAAACAGATGACTCAAAATAATCCACATGCTACGCTTGCGTGTAAACGAGCGCACACACAACGTACTGCACAGTGCATTCGGAAATGATTCACTTTTTACACATTTTGTTATGTTACAGCCTTATTCCAATATGGAATACATTCATTTTTGTCCTCAAAATTCTACACACAATACCCCATTTTTTTTTTTTTTAAAGAAAATGTTTGCATATTTATATAACATATAAAAAAAATAAAAAAAATAATGATAACCACACACTTCGCACAATGGAAATAAACAGAATGACTCAAAATAAGCCAAAAAGGTCAAAGCCCATTTTACGCCTCCTTTGCACGAACACATGTGCACAAAACTTATATGTAAATATTATCTCCGGTCTTTTTACTGGTTATCAATGATAATGAATACAACTAAACAGATGACTCAAAATAATCCACATGCTACGCTTGCGTGTAAACGAGTGCACACACACAACGTACTGCACAGTGCATTAGGAAATTATTCACTTTTTACACATTTTGTTATGTTACAGCTATGGTTCGATAAATGCGTTAAAATGTAATATCGGAAATTATCGGTATCGTTTTTTTTATTATCTGTATCATTTTAAAAAAAAATTTTTTAATTTTTTTTTATTAAATCCACATAAAAAACACAAGATACACTTACAATTAGTGCACCAACCCAAAAAACCTCCCTCCCCCCATTTCTTTCTGTTATCAATATTTTGGCTCCTACATTATATATCACTATATATCAATACAGTCTGCAAGGGATACAGTCCGTAAGCACACATGATTGTGCGTGCTGCTGGTCCACTAATAGTACTAACCTTTAACAGTTAATTTTACTCATTTTCATTAATTATTAGTTAATATGTAACTGTTTTTATATTGTTTTACTTTCTTTTTTATTCAATAATTTTTTTTAAATTTAGTTATCTTATTTGATTATCTTTTTTTAAAAAAAGTACCTTATCTTCACCATACATGGTTGTCCAAATTAGGCATAATAATGTGTTAATTCCACGACTGCATATATCGGTTGATATCGGTATCGGTAATTAAAGAGTTGGACAATATCGGAATATCGGCAAAAAGCCATTATCGGACATCCCTAGTTACAGCCTTATTCCAATATGGAATACATTCATTTTTGTCCTCAAAATTCTACACACAATACCCCATAATGACATAGTGAAAACTTTTTTTTTTTTTTTTTTTTAAGAAAATGTTTGCATATTTATATAAAATAAAAAACTAAGAAATCACATAAGTGAGCTCAGGTGCATCCTGATCATCCTACAGCAAAATTGGAGTCCACCTGCGGTGAATTCAGTTGATTGGCCATGTTTTGGAAAGACACACACTTGACCGTGCGTGGCAAAGCAACAAACCAAGCATGAAGTCGAAATAATAGTCCGTAGACCTCCGAGACAAGATAGTCTCGGGGCACAAATCTGGTGAAGGCTACAGAAAACTATCTGCTTTCTTGAAGGTCCCAATGAGCACACGAGGTCTCCATCATTCATAAACGGAAGACATTCGGAACCACCAGGACTCTTCCGGGACTTGGCCGGCCGTCTAAACTGATCGATTGGGGGACACGGGCCCGAGTCAGGGAGGTGACCAAGAACCAGATGGTCAGCTACAGCATCCGTCTGTGGAGGGAGGAGAACCTTCCAGAAGGACAACTTATTTATTCTGCAGCAATTCAACAGCAAAGTATGGTAGAGTGGCCAGAAAGAAGCCATTCTTTTGCTAAAAGTTTGCCAAAATGCACCCGAAAGACTCTCAGACCATAAGAGACTAAATTCTCCGGTCTGATGAGACTCTTTGGCGTGAATACCAGGCGTCATGTTTGGAGGAAACCAGGCACCGCTCATCACCAGGCCAATACCCGCAGTGAAGCATGGGTGTGGCAGCATCATGGTGTGGGGGACTAGTCAAGATAGAGGGAAAGATGAATGCGGCAATGTACAGAGACATCCTGGGTGAAAACCTGCACCGGAACGCTCGAAGCTCATAGCCAAGATATCAAAGGAATAATTCATGATAACCATCCACTTGCACAATAGAACTAAACAGAAAGACACAAAATAATCCCCAAAAGTCAAAGCTCAAACTGGGTCGTCTGAAGCTTGTGTTCGCAACATACATGACATATTGTGTAATCAATGCGCCTGCCGCCAGTTATGAATGATAACCACCACCGTGCGTACTGGAAATGACAGAAACATTGAAATAATCCACAAAGTTAAAACCCATGGTATGCTCACTCATGCACGAGCACATGTGCAAGCAATGTATGTGTTTTATTAATATTATGATCGGGTCTTCCCACCAGTTATTAATGATAACCACCATCCACTTGCACAGTTGAACTAAACAGAAAGACACAAAATAATCCCCAAAAGTCAAAACTCAAACTAGGTTGTCTGAAGCTTTTGTTCGCAAAATACATGACATACTGTATAATTAATGCGCCTGCCACCAGTTATGAATGATAACCCCCACCGTGCGCAATAGAAATAAACAGAAACAGTGAAATAATCCACAAAGTTAAAGCCCATGGTAAACTCACTCATGCACGAGCACATGTGCAAGCAATGTATGTGTTTTATTAATATTATGATCGGGTCTTCCCTCCAGTTATTAATGATAACCATCCACTTGCACAATAGAACTAAACAGAAAGACACAAATTAATCCTCAAAAGTCAAAACTCACACTAGGTTGTCTGAAGCTTTTGTTCGCAACATACACGACATACTGTGTAATTAATGCGCCTGCCACCAGTTATGAATGATAACCACCACTGTCCATAATAGAAATAAACAGACATATTGAAATAATCCACAAAGTTAAAGCCTATGGTAAACTCACTCATGCACGAGCACATGTGCAAGCAATGTATGTGTTTTATTAATATTATGATTGGGTCTTCCCTCCAGTTATTAATGATAACCATCCACTTGCACAATAGAACTACACAAAAATACACAAAATAATCCCAAAAAGTCAAAACTCACTCAAAGTCGTCTGAAGCTTTTGTTCGCAAAATACACGACATGTGGATAACCATCCACTTGCACAAGAGAACTAAACAGAAAGACACAAAATAATCCCCAAAAGTCAAAGCGCAAACTAGGTTGTCTGACGCTTGTGTTCACAACAAAAAAGACATACTGTGTAATTAATGCGCCTGCCACCAGTTATGAATGATAACCACCACCGTCCATAATAGAAATAAACAGACATTGAAATAATCCACAAAGTTAAAGCCCATGGTAAACTCACTC
Organism: Entelurus aequoreus; assembly: GCF_033978785.1. Lineage (NCBI taxonomy): Eukaryota > Metazoa > Chordata > Actinopteri > Syngnathiformes > Syngnathidae > Entelurus > Entelurus aequoreus. The sequence continues at coordinate 7,875,176 of NC_084755.1, forward strand.
ATGCACGAGCACATGTGCAAGCAATTTTATGTGTTTTATTAATATTATGATCGGGTCTTCCCACCAGTTATTAATGGTAACCATCCACTTGCACAATAGAACTAAACAGAAAGACACAATATAATCCCCAAAAGTCAAAACTCAAACTAGGTCGGCTGAAGCTTTTGTTCGCAACATACATGACATACTGTATAATTAATGCGCCTGCCACCAGTTATGAATGATAACCCCCACCGTGCGCAATAGAAATAAACAGAAACAGTGAAATAATCCACAAAGTTAAAGCCCATGGTAAACTCACTCATGCACGAGCACATGTGCAAGCAATGTATGTGTTTTATTAATATTATGATCGGGTCTTCCCACCAGTTATTAATGATAACCATCCACTTGCACAGTTGAACTAAACAGAAAGACACAAAATAATCCCCAAAATTCAAAACTCACACTAGGTTGTCTGAAGCTTTTGTTCACAACATACATGACATACTGTACAATTAATGCGCCTGCCACCAGTTATGAATGATAACCACCACCGTGCGTACTGGAAATGACAGAAACATTGAAATAATCCACAAAGTTAAAGCCCATGGTAAACTCACTCATGCACGAGCACATGTGCAAGCAATGTATGTGTTTTATTAATATTATGATCGGGTCTTCCCTCCAGTTATTAATGATAACCATCAACTTGCACAATAGAACTAAACAAAAAGACACAAAATAATCCACAAAAGTCAAAGCTCAAACTGGGTCGTCTGAAGCTTTTGTTCGCAACATACATGACATACTGTATAATTAACGCGCCTGCCACCAGTTATGAATGATAACCACCACCGTGCGCAACAGAAATAAACAGAAACAGTGAAATAATCCACAAAGTTAAAGCCCATGGTATGCTCACTCATGCACGAGCACATGTGCAAGCAATGTATGTGTTTTATTAATATTATGATTGGGTCTTCCCACCAGTTATTAATGATAACCATCCACTTGCACAATAGAACTACACAAAAATACACAAAATAATCCCAAAAAGTCAAAACTCACTCAAAATCATCTGAAGCTTTTGTTCGCAACATACATGACATACTTTACAATTAATGCGCCTGCCGCCAGTTATGAAAGATAACCACCACCGTGTGTAATAGAAATAAACAGAAACATTGAAATAATCCACAAAATTAAAGCCCATGGTAAACTCACTCATGCACGAGCACATGTGCAAGCAATATATGTGTTTTATTAGAATTATGATCGGGTCTTCCGTCCAGTTATTAATGACAACCATCAACTTGCACAATAGAACTAAACAGAAAGACACAAAATAATCCACAAAAGTCAAAACTCACACTAGGTCGTCTGAAGCTTTTGTTCACAACATACATGACATACTGTATAATTAATGCGCCTGCCACCAGTTATGAATGATAACCACCACCGTGCGTACTGGAAATGACAGAAACATTGAAATAATCCACAAAGTTAAAGCCCATGGTAAACTCACTCATGCACGAGCACATGTGCAAGCAATGTATGTGTTTTATTAATATTATGATCTGGTCTTCCCACCAGTTATTAATGATAACCATCCACTTGCACAATAAAACTAAACAGAAAGACACAAAATAATCCCCAAAAGTCAAAGCTCAAACTAGGTCGTCTGACGCTTGTGTTCGTAACATACATGACACACTGTGTAATTAATGCGCCTGCCACCAGTTATGAATGATAACCACCACCGTGCGTACTGGAAATGACAGAAACATTGAAATAATCCACAAAGTTAAAGCCCATGGTAGACTCACTCATGCACGAGCACATGTGCAAGCAATGTATGTGTTTTATTAATATTATGATCGGGTCTTCCCTCCAGTTATTAATGAAAACCATCCACTTGCACAATAGAACTAAACAGAAAGACACAAAATAATCCCCAAAAGTCAAAACTCACACTAGGTTGTCTGAAGCTTTTGTTCATAACATACATGACATACTGTATAATTAATGCGCCTGCCACCAGTTATGAATGATAACCACCACCGTGCGTACTGGAAATGACAGAAACATTGAAATAATCCACAAAATTAAAGCCCATGGTAAACTCACTCATGCACGAGCACATGTGCAAGCAATGTATGTGTTTTATTAATATTATGATCGGGTCTTCCCTCCAGTTATTAATGATAACCATCCACTTGCACAATAGAACTAAACAGAAAGACACAAAATAATCCTCAAAAGTCAAAACACACACTAGGTTGTCTGAAGCTTTTGTTCACAACATACATGACAAACTGTATAATTAATGCGCCTGCCACCAGTTATGAATGATAACCACCACCGTGCGCAATAGAAATAAACTGAAACAGTGAAATAATCCACAAAGTTAAAGCCCATGGTATGCTCACTCATGCACGAGCACATGTGCAAGCAATGTATGTGTTTTATTAATATTATGATCGGGTCTTCCCTCCAGTTATTAATGATAACCATCCACTTGCACAATAGAACTAAACAGAAAGACACAAAATAATCCACAAAAGTCAAAACTCACACTAGGTTGTCTGAAGCTTTTGTTCACAACATACATGACATAGTCCATAATTATGCGCCTGCCACCAGTTATGAATGATAACCCCCACCGTGCTTAATAGAAATGACAGAAACATTGAAATAATCCACAAAGTTAAAGCCCATGGTAAACTCACTCATGCACGAGCACATGTGCAAGCAATGTATGTGTTTTATTAATATTATGATCGGGTCTTCCCTCCAGTTATTAATGATAACCATCCACTTGCACAATAGAACTAAACAGAAAGACACAAAATAATCCACAAAAGTCAAAACTCACACTAGGTTGTCTGAAGTTTTTGTTCGCAACATACATGACATACTGTATAATTAATGCACCTGCCACCAGTTATGAATGATAACCACCACCGTGCGTACTCGAAATGACAGAAACATTGAAATAATCCACAAAGTTAAAGCCCATGGTATGCTCACTCATGCACGAGCACATGTGCAAGCAATGTATGTGTTTTATTAATATTATGATCGGGTCTTCCCACCAGTTATTAATGATAACCATCCACTTGCACAGTTGAACTAAACAGAAAGAAACAAAATAATCCCCAAAATTCAAAGCTCAAACTGGGTTGTCTGAAGCTTGTTTTCGCAACATACATGATATATTGTGTAATGAATGCGCCTGCCACCAGTGATGAATGATAACCACCACCGTGCGTACTGGAAATGACAGAAACATTGAAATAATCCACAAAGTTAAAGCCCATGGTAAACTCACTCATGCACGAGCACATGTGCAAGCAATGTATGTGTTTTATTAATATTATGATCGGGTCTTCCCACCAGTTATTAATGATAACCATCCACTTGCACAATAGAACTAAACAGAAAGACACAAAATAATCCCCAAAAGTCAAAACTCAAACTAGGTTGGCTGAAGCTTTTGTTCACAACATACATGACATACTGTATAATTAATGCGCCTGCCACCAGTTATGAATGATAACCACCACCGTGTGTAATAGAAATAAACAGAAACATTGAAACAATCCACAAAATTAAAGCCCATGGTAAACTCACTCATGCACGAGCACATGTGCAAGCAATTTTATGTGTTTTATTAATATTATGATCGAGTCTTCCCTCCAGTTATTAATGATAACCACCCACTCGCACAATATAACTGAACAGAAAGAAACAAAATAATCCCCAAAAGTCAAAACTCAAACTAGGTCGTCTGACGCTTGTGTTTGCAACATACATGACAAACTGTATAATTAATGCGCCTGCCACCAGTTATGAATGATAACCACCACTGTGCGTACTGGAAATGACAGAAACATTGAAATAATCCACAAAATTAAAGCCCATGGTAAACTCACTCTTGCACGAGCACATGTGCAAGCAATGTATGTGTTTTATTAATATTATGATCGGGTCTTTCCTCCAGTTATTAATGATAACCATCCACTTGCACAATAGAACTACACAGGAATACACAAAATAATCCCAAAAAGTCAAAACTCACTCAAAGTCGTCTGAAGCTTTTGTTCGCAACATACATGACATACTGTATAATTAATGCGCCTGCCACCAGTTATGAATGATAACCACCACCGAGCGTAATAGAAATGAACAGACACATTGAAATAATCCACAAAGTTAAAGCCCATGGTATGCTCAATCATGCACGAGCACATGTGCAAGCAATGTATGTGTTTTATTAATATTATGATCGGTCTTCCCTCCAGTTATTAATGATAACCATCCACTTGCACAGTAGAACTAAACAGAAAGACACAAAATAATCCCCAAAAGTCAAAGCGCAAACTAGGTTGTCTGACGCTTGTGTTCGCAACAAAAAAGACATACCGTGTAATTAATGCGCCTGCCACCAGTTATGAATGATAACCACCACCGTGCGTAATAGAAATTAACAGACACATTGAAATAATCCACAAAGTTAAAGCCCATGGTATGCTCACTCATGCACGAGCACATGTGCAAGCAATGTATGTGTTTTATTAATATTATGATCGGGTCTTCCCTCCAGTTATTAATGATAACCATCCACTTGCACAATAGAACTAAACAGAAAGACACAAAATAATCCTTAAAAGTCAAAACTCAAACTAGGTCGTCTGACGCTTGTGTTCACAACATACATGACATAGTCTATAATTAATGTGCCTGCCACCAGTTATGAATGATAACCACCACCGTGCGTAATAGAAATGAACAGAAACATTGAAATAATCCACAATTTTGAATGCTCCAGGATACCAAAACATTTTGGACAGTTCCATGCTCCCAACCTTGTGGGAACAGTTTGGAGCAGGGCCCCCTTCCTCTTCCAACATGACTGTGCACCAGTGCACAAAGCAAGACTTGACTGGCCTGCACAGAGTCCTGACCTGAACCCGATAGAACTCCTTTGGGATGAATTAGAACAGAGACTGAGAGCCAGGCCATAATCAGTGTGTGACCTCACCAATGCGCTTTTGGAAGAATGGTGGAAAATCCCTATAAACACACTCGGCAACCTTGTGGACAGCCTTCCCGGAAGAGTTGAAGCTGTAATAGCTGCAAAAGGTGGACCCACATCATATTGAACCCTATGGGTTAGGAATGGGATGGCACTTCAAGTTCATATGTGAGTCAAGGCAGGTGGCCAAATACTTTTGACAATATAGTGTATATCTTCACACACACACACACACACACACACACACACACACACACACACACACACACACACACACACACACACACACACACACACACACACACACACACACACACACACACACACACACACACACACACACACACACACACACACACACACACACACACACACACACACTGCCAGATTCTATACATTTACCTCAATGCTCCCTGGCAGAGATTGCAGTGACTCAACAATGGCGGCGGGAGAATAACATTGATTAATGTTGTCAAATGGGACATATTCCCGAGCGTTGCCTTGACAACGAGGGCCCGCGAACGTCCACGAGTGACCACCTGTCAAGTGACAAAGCAACAGGCGATGGAACAAAGTGCTTTTTTTTTGCTGGCAGCCCATCTCTGGACGTGGCAACGTTGACGCTTGGACGCTCTCACTTAAGCTGACAGGAAGTGGGATGAAATGGCAGATGTCACTTTTGATGGCTGTTGACCATTTACCATCTATAAAGTCTGGTTTGTAGTACATTAACACACGCGTCAGATATCAATCAATGTTGGCTTTGGTGAATGTGAAAAGACACACCGAATCACCATCAAATTTTGATGCGCACTCGTGCAGTCGTGGTCAAAAGTTTACATACACTTGTAAAGAACGGGCCTTGTTATCTAATCACCTGTGGCCTTTATTAGCAGCAGCCGGCACGAGACTAGTTGTTGGAGTTGGAGCCAGGGGGAGACACGCGGGACTGAAAAGCCAAAACATATATTGCTGGAAAACAATCGCTCGAGGCGTGCGTGCAAATAAAAAGACTTTATTCACACTGTATACCGGGCTCCCCAAGACCTGTCGGCCAGGAGAACCCACACAAGAGGGAAACCTCCACAGAGTGTATGTCAACTTTTTGACCACGACTGTATATCTGCACACACATGCACGTGAGGCCTTAAATCCCAGGAACACCATGCATACCGTCAAGCATGGTGGTGGTAGTATTATGCTCTGGACCTGTTTTGCTGCCAATGGAACTGGTGCTTTACAGAGAGTAAATGGGACAATGAAAAAAGGAGGATTACTTCCAAATTCTTCAGGACAACCTAAAATCATCAGCCCGGAGGTTGGGTCTTGGGCGCAGTTGGGTGTTAAAACAGGGCAATGTCCCCAAACACACGTCAAAAGTGGTAAAGGAATGGCTAAATCAGGCTAGAATGAAGGTTTTAGAATGGCCTTCCCAAAGTCCTGACTTAAACATGTGGACAACGCTGAAAGAAACAAGTCCATGTCAGAAAACCAACACATTTAGCTGAACTGCACCAATTTGTGGTCAATCACTCTATCACAAAAAAAATAAGAGTTGTAAAAATGATTGGAAACTCAAGACATTATGTTCTTTACAAGTGTGTGGAGGGGAGGGGGGCCGTGGCCTGCGGGCCTTGTTATCTAATCACCTGTGGCCTTCATTAGCAGCAGCCGGCATGAGACAAGTTGTTGGAGTTGGAGCCAGGGGGAGACACGCGGGACTGAAAAGCCAAAACATATATTGCTGGAAAGCAATCGCTCGAGGCGTGCATGCAAATAAAAAGACTTTATTCACACTGTATACCGGGCTCCCGAAGACCTGTCGGCCAGGAGAACCCACACGAGAGGGAAACCTCCACAGAGTGTATGTCAACTTTTCGACCACGACTGTGTATCTGCACACACACGCACGTGAGGCCTTAAATCCCAGGAAATAAGAGTTGTAAAAATGATTGGAAACTCAAGACAGCCATGACATTATGTTCTTTACAAGTGTGTGGAGGGGAGGGTGGCCGTGGCCTGCGGGCCTTGTTACCTAATCACCCGTGGCCTTCATTAGCAGCAGCCGGCACGAGACAAGTTGTTGGAGTTGGAGCCAGGGGGAGACACGCGGGACTGAAAAGCCAAAACATATATTGCTGGAAAGCAATCGCTCGAGGCGTGCATGCAAATAAAAAGACTTTATTCACACTGTATACCGGGCTGATTACCTCCAAATTCTTCAGGACAACCTAAAATCATCAGCCCGGAGGTTGGGTCTTGGGCACAGTTGGGTGTTCCAACAGGACAATGACCCCAAACACCCGTCAAAAGTGGTAAAGGAATGGCTAAATCAGGCTAGAATGAAGGTTTTAGAATGGCCTTCCCAAAGTCCTGACTTAAACATGTGGACAATGCTGAAAGAAACAAGTCCATGTCAGAAAACCAACACATTTAGCTGAACACACACGCACGTGAGGCCTTAAATCCCAGGAACACCATGCATACCGTCAAGCATGGTGGTGGTAGTATTATGCTCTGGGCCTGTTTTGCTGCCAATGGAACTTGGTGCTTTACAGAGAGTAAATGGGACAATGAAAAAAGGAGGATTACCTCCAAATTCTTCAGGACAACCTAAAATCATTCAGCCCGGAGGTTGGATCTTGGGTGCAGTTGGGTGTTAAAACAGGGCAATGTCCCCAAACACCCGTCAAAAGTGGTAAAGGAATGGCTAAATCAGGCTAGAATTAAGGTTTTAGAATGGCCTTCCCAAAGTCCTGACTTAAACATGTGGACAACGCTGAAAGAAACAAGTCCATGTCAGAAAACCAACACATTTAGCTGAACACACACGCACGTGAGGCCTTAAATCCCAGGACCACCATGCATACCGTCAAGCATGGTGGTGGTAGTATTATGCTCTGGGGCCTGTTTTGCTGCCAATGGAACTGGTGCTTTACAGAGAGTAAATGGGACAAGGAAAAAGTCAAAATTCTTTGGGACAAGCTAAAATCATCAGCCCGGAGGTTGGGTCTTCACATAGAGCTTCATTTAGAACCGATTATTAACTAAATAGATTGTATTCCCGATGAAGTACCAACACAACACTAAGGCAGTCCTGATTGCGGATTTCAATGTTTTTGTTAACGACAAAGAAGAACCGCGATCACACGCCAACAACAACACTCTTGTTTGGTGTCCTTGTTGTTCCACACAAGTGCCACCTTCATCTCACAAGGATGCGAGGACTTATCCTTACCCCCCCACACCCCCTCCATATGTGTTTGTTTGCTCAAGCGTTTCACAGAAAACAGGATAAACATCTCGGAAGTGATTTTTTTTTTCTTCCACGCAGCCTTCTACGTTTCCATCATCCGCCCGCGCGAGGGACTCTGCAAGCGTTCTCTTTCCCGGATGGTGTGCACGTGCCGCACCTCTTATTGCCATTCCTCTCCTCGCAGCCTTTGTTTGTAATCAGCCCGCTAATGAATCCAAACCGCTGCAATTTGTTGATGAGGCAGCGGCGCGCTGAGCGTGCTCCCAAACTTGGTGGCGCTAAATGCCTTTTCCTTTGAGTGTATCGCCGGCGCCTAAATGGATGTGCCGAAAGAGGACAGTGGTGGGTTACCATGGAAACACGGACGGCAAGGCACTAATTGGCTGCAAGTTGGTTGCTAGGTGGCTTGCAGGTCCACGTAAGTTAACTAATGATGGATGGATGGATGGATGGATGGATGGATGGATGGATGGATGGATGGATGGATGGATGGATGGATGGATGGATGGGCCTCGTTGTTGGGCTAGTTTCTCAGTGATGACCACACAGCAAGAATAGTTTTCTTTACCATCATGAACAACTATACAGAAAGTGGAGCATCGGTTACATGCACTCTGTGCAATGCACATTACTTTTGTTTCATCTAAATTTAAAAAGGTAGTAGATGAACCACAACACCCAAAACCAGTGAAGTTGGCATGTTGTGTAAATGGTAAATATTTTTTGACATGTGAATAATATAAATACAGTCTATTATACAGCATTATTCCCATGTGAATAACATAAATACAGTCTATTATACAGCATTATTCACATGTAAATAATATAAATACAGTCTGAATACAGTATAAATAATATAAATACAGTCTATTATACAGCGTTATTCACATGTGAATAACAAATACAGTCTATTATACAGCATTATTCACATGTGAATAATATAAATACAGTCTGTTACACAGAATTATTCACATGTGAATAATTTAAATACAGTCTATTATACAGCATTATTCACATGTAAATAATATAAATAGTCTATTATACAGCATTATTCACATGTGAATAATATAAATACAGTTGATTATACAGCATTATTCACATATGAATAATATAAATACAGTCTAAATACAGTATAAATAATATAAATACAGTCTATTATACAGCATTATTCACATGCGAATATAAATAGTCTAAATACAGTATAAATAATATAAATACAGTCTATTGTACAACATTATTCACATGTGAATAATTTAAATACAGTCTAAATACAGTATAAATAATATAAATACAGTCTATTATACAGCATTATTCACATGTGAATAATATAAATACAGTCTATTATACAGCATTATTCACATGTGAATAATATAAATAGTCTAAATACAGTATACATAATATAAATACAGTCTATTATACAGCATTATTCACATGTGAATAATTTAAATGCAGTCTATTATACAGCATTATTCACATGTGAATAATATAAATACAGTCTATTATACAGCATTATTCACATGTGAATAATATAAATACAGTCTATTATACAGCATTATTCACATGTGAATAATATAAATACAGTCCATTATACAGCATTATACACATGTGAATAATATAAATACAGTCTATTATACAGCGTTATTCACATGTGAATAATAAAATACAGTCTATTATACAGCATTATTAACATGTGAATAATATAAATACAGCCTATTATACAGCGTTATTCACATGTGAATAATTTAAATGCAGTCTATTATACAGCATTATTCACATGTGAATAATATAAATACAGTTGATTATACAGCATTATTCACATATGAATAATATAAATACAATCTATTATACAGCATTATTCACATGTGAATAATATAAATAGTCTAAATACAGTATAAATAATATAAATACAGTCTATTATACAGCATTATTCACATGTGAATAATTTAAATGCAGTCTATTATACAGCATTATTCACATGTGAATAATATAAATACAGTCTATTATACAGCATTATTCACATGTGAATAATATAAATACAGTCTATTATACAGCATTATTCACATGTGAATAATATAAATACAGTCTGTTATACAGCATTATTTACATGTGAATAATATAAATAGTCTATTATACAGCATTATTCACATGTGAATAACATAAATACAGTCTATTATACAGCATTATTCACATGTGAATAATATAAATACAGTTGATTATACAGCATTATTCACATATGAATAATATAAATACAGTCTAAATACAGTATAAATAATATAAATACAGTCTATTATACAGCATTATTCACATGTGAATAATATAAATACAGTCTAAATACAGTATAAATAATATAAATACAGTCTATTGTACAACATTATTCACATGTGAATAATTTAAATACAGTCTAAATACAGTATAAATAATATAAATACAGTCTATTATACAGCATTATTCACATGTGAATAATATAAATACAGTCTAAATACAGTATAAATAATATAAATACAGTCTATTGTACAACATTATTCACATGTGAATAATATAAATAGTCTAAATACAGTATAAATAATATAAATACAGTCTATTATACAGCATTATTCACATGTGAATAATATAAATACAGTCTATTATACAGCATTATTCACATGTGAATAATATAAATAGTCTAAATACAGTATAAATAATATAAATACAGTCTATTATACAGCATTATTCACTTGTGAATCATTTAAATGCAGTCTATTATACAGCATTATTCACATGTGAATAATATAAATACAGTCTATTATACAGCATTATTCTCATGTGAATAATATAAATACAGCCTATTATACAGCATTATTAACATGTGGATAATATAAATACAGTCTATTATACAGCATTATTCACATGTGAATAATATAAATAGTCTAAATACAGTATAAATCATTTAAATACAGTCTATTATACAGCATTATTCACATGTGAATAATTTAAATGCAGTCTATTATACAGCATTATTCACATGTGAATAATATAAATACAGTCTATTATACAGCATTATTCACATGTGAATAATATAAATACAGTCTATTATACAGCATTATTCACATGTGAATAATTTAAATGCAGTCCATTATACAGCATTATTCACATGTGAATAATATAAATACAGTCTATTATACAGCATTATTCACATGTGAATAATATAAATACAGTTTTTGGCGCCCTCTGTGTAAATGTTGCAAACAGCCCCTTTAATTATAAACAGTACGTCAAGATTTACACCAACACATTTTAAGGCGCATGCAGAGGTGGATACAGGTTCTTATGTTACTTCAACAGGTGGTTGCCTACAGCCACAGCTATTAATGCCAATTTTTACACAAAACCCCAAACCAGTGAAGTTGTCACGTTGTGCAAATGGTAAATAAAAACACAATACAATGATTTGCAAATCCTTTTCAGGTCGGCGGCGTTTCTGGGTGTTGTTGATAAGTGTTAATTTACGACACGGGTGGTTATTTGCTTTTGTGGGAGACTTGGTGACTTATTCGTGGTTTGTTTGGCAAGCAGGTGCTACTGTGTGTACCATATTATTCAATACGTTTTTATACTGGAATACAACTTCCTCACTTGCACATTTGCTTCCTGTTTCCCTCCTTGCATCTTCCTTCCCTCTCTCTCTTTCTCGCCCACCAGCGTTTCCTCTCCCTCTCCATTGCTGCTACCTGCCTCATTTGCATATGATGCCTTATTTGCATACATATGAACGATATGGACAGAGGGGATTTTTCTTTTGCGCGGATGATGAAAAGAAATGAAAGCTTTTCGCCGTGCCTGCAACTTGTTTCCTCTCCCGCGCGTGTTGCTGACCCGGAGGTCACGTCTGGGAAGGAACAAACCTGCGAGGGCGCCATTATTGCCAAATACCGCACGGAGACGTTGAAAGAGCAGCGATAACAATGGAACCGGGGCTAAATGAGAGTGGGGGGACGAAAATGGATGGAGGACACGTCGGCCATTTAAGCTCCTCGGTGTTGTTGTTGCCATGTTGTTGTCGCCGTGGCGGCGATGGATGATTGCCTCACCAGAGGAAATATGATTGGCGGTGATGCAGAGACCCCCGCAACCACCCTTTTGCGTACACCAACGGGGGATAATTCCTTCCTGTCACACACACACACACACACCCACACACACACACAGATTCTTGTATTTTGTACCTTCTTGAGACCTGAGAAAAATGCCTGCCTCTTTAGGACCAGCCTTTCTAGATATATAAAGATGTGTATTTACAACATTAATAATATATACATATAATGCAAAATATAAAAAAGCTTCTTGTGAAAAATGAGTTGGAATTTCACAAGAAAAACTTAGAATTTTGGCAGTAATATAATAAAAGTCGTAATTTTACTCGACGCAAGTCAAAATTTTATAATAAAAACGGAACATTTGTGCAATATATCGGATGTCCGATAATGGCTTTTTTGCCGATATCCGAAATTCCGATATTGTCCAACTCTTAATTACTGATACCGATATCAACCGATACCGATATATACAGTCGTGGTATTTAACACAATATTATGCCTAATTTGGACAACCAGGTATGGTGAAGATAATGTCCTTTTTTAAAAAAATTATAAAATAAAAAAAGATAAATAAATTAAAAACATTTTCTTGAATAAAAAAGAAAGTAAAACAATATAAAAACAGTTACATAGAAACTAGTAATTAATGAAAATTAGTAAAATTAACTGTTAAAGGTTAGTACTATTAGTGGAGCAGCAGCACGCACAATCATGTGTGCTTACGGACTGTATCCCTTGCAGACTGTATTGATATATATTGATATATAATGTATATTAATAACAGAAAGAAACAACCCTTTTGTGTGAATGAGTGTAAATGGGGGAGGGAGGTTTTTTGGGTTGGTGCACTAATTGTAAGTGTATCTTGTGTTTTTTATGTTGATTTAATTTAAAAAAAAATAAAAAAAAAAAAAAAAAAAATAGAGATGTCCGATAATATCGGCCTGCCGATATTATCGACCGATACATGCGTTAAAATGTAATATCGGAAATTATCGGTATCGTTTTTTTTATTATCGGTATCAGTTTATTTATTTATTTTTTTAATTTTTTTTTATTAAATCCACATAAAAAACACAAGATACACTTACAATTAGTGCACCAACCCAAAAAACCTCCCTCCCCCATTTACACTCATTCACACAAAAGGGTTGTTTCTTTCTGTTATTAATATTCTGCTTCCTACATTATATATCAATATATATCAATACAGTCTGCAAGGGATACAGTCCGTAAGCACACATGATTGTGCGTGCTGCTGCTCCACTAATAGTACTAACCTTTAACACTTAATTTTACTAATTTTCATTCATTACTAGTTTCTATGTAACTGTTTTTATATTGTTTAACTTTCTTTTTTATTCAAGAAAATGTTTTTAATTAATTTATCTTATTTTACTAATTTTTTTAAAAAGTACCTTATCTTCACCATACCTGGTTGTCCAAATTAGACATAATAATGTGTTAATTCCACGACTGCATATATCGGTTGATATCGGTATCGGTTGATATCGGTATCGGTAATTAAAGAGTTGGACAATATCGGAATATCGGATATCGGCAAAAAGCCATTATCGGACATCCCTAAAAAAAAACATACCGATAATTTCCTATATTACATTTTAAAGCATTTATCGGCCAATAATATCAGACATCTATAGTGCAATATTATGATAAAAGTGGGAATTTTACTCGATAACAGTCGCAATTTTACAAGAAAGGCTTAACGTTTTTGGCAGTTTTATGAAAGGAGTCGGAATTTTACCCGACAAAAGTTCAAATTTTACAAGAAAACTTAAACATTTTGGCAATGTTTGGAATTTTACTCGGCAAAATTATGACAAAGGTCATAATTTAACTCAAAAAATGTCACTGTTTCACAAGAACAACAAACAAATCGGCAATATTGTGATAAAAGTCGGGATTTTATATGACAAATGTCGCAATTTTGCATCAAAAAGTACTAATTTTACTAATTAAAAAAGTCATAATTTTATGAGAGAATATTGCAATATTACAGAAACAGAAACAATATGAGAAAATTTTTCGACACATTGTGAGAAAAACACTGCTTTTAGTTAATTTTTGTTTGAAATTTTTGTTACTTATTGGTTTTTAATCTTCATTATTTACTTCAAGTTATTACAGTATGTCTCTATATACATATTTATTTATTTTTAAAATACATTTTGGCCAAAGGGGGCTCATTTTAATTTCTTACACACACTTGTTATTTCATATGTTGACCCGAGGGGGAGCATTTCAAACTTTTACACACACTTGTTATTTCATATGTTGACCAGAGGGGGAGCACTTCAACTTCTCACACACACTTGTTATTTCATATGTTGACCCGAGGGGGAGCATTTCAAACTTTTACACACACTTGTTATTTCATATGTTGACCAGAGGGGGAGCACTTCAACTTCTTACACACACTTGTTATTTCATATGTTGACCCGAGGGGGAGCATTTCAAACTTTTACACACACTTGTTATTTCATATGTTGACCAGAGGGGGAGCACTTCAATTTCTTACACACACTTTTTA
>NC_084755.1:7892575-7927575 GCF_033978785.1 Entelurus aequoreus
AACTGTCAAAACACTATAGTCAAAGATTGTCTATATGAGGTGTGTTCCAACTCGTTTTCATTGAGAGCCACATTGCAATTATGGCAAAAAAGTTGTCACGGGGGCATTTTCACCACTGTGTTACATGGCCTTTCCTTTTAACGACACTCAGTAAAGGTTTGGGAACTGAGGAGACACATTTTTGAAGCTTTTCAGGTGGAATTATTTCCCATTCTTGCTTGAGTCCGGGGGTCTCCGTTGTGGTATTTTAGGCTTCATAATGCGGAGACAGGTGTGGACTACAGGCAGGCCAGTCTAGTACCCGCACTCTTTTACTATGAAGCCTTGTAACACATGCTTTGGCATTGTCTTGCTGAAATAAGCAGGGGCTTATTCGTCCATGGTAACGTTGCCTGGATGTCAACATATGTTGCTCCAAAAGCTGTATGTACCTTTCAGCATTAATGGTGCCTTCACAGATGTGTAAGTTACCCATGTCTTGGGCACTAATACACCCCCATACCATCACACATGCTGGCTTTTACACTTTGCGCCGAGAACAATCCGGATGGTTCTTTTCCTTTTAAGTCCGGAGGACACGACGTCCACAGTTTCCAAAAACAATCGGAAATGTGGACTCGTCGGACCACGGAACACTTTTACACTTCGCATCAGTCCATCTCAGATGAGCTCGGGCCCAGCGAAGCGAACCCGTTTCTGGGTGTTGTTGATAAACGGCTTTCACTTTGCATTGGAGAGTTTTAACTTGCACTTACAGATATAGCGACCAACTGTAGTTACTGACAGTGGGTTTCTGAAGTGTTCCTGAGCCCATGTGGTGATATCCCTTACACACTGATGTCACTTTTTGATGCAGTGCCGCCTGAGGGATCGAAGGTCTGTAATATCATGGCTTACGTGCAGTGATTTCTCCAGATTCTCTGAACCTTTTGATGATATTACGGAGCGTAGATGGTGAAATCCCTAAATTCCTTGCAATAGCTGGTTGAGAAATGTTGTTCTTAAACTGTTGGATAATTTGCTCAGGCATTTGTTGACAAAGTGGTGACCCTCGCCCCATCCTTGTTTGTGAATGACTGAGCATTTCATGGAAGCTGCTTTTACACCCAATCATGGCACCCACCTGTTCCCAATTAGCCTGTGCACCCGTGGGATGTTCCAAATAAGTGTTTTGATGAGCATTCCTCAACTTTCTCCGTCTTTTTTGCCACCTGTGCCAGCTTTTTTGAAACGTGTCGCAGGCATCAAATTCCAAATGAGCTAATTTTTGCAAAAAACGACGACGTTTTCCGGTTCGAACGTTGAATACCTTGTCTTTGGAGTCTATTCAATTGAATATAAGTTGAAAAGGATTTGCAAATCATTGTATTCTGTTTTTATTTACCATTTACACAACGTGACAACTTCACTGGTTATGGGTTTTGTACATGAAAACATTTTAATATCCTCCTTTTCACAAATTTGACCTTTGTACTGTTTTTTTTTAAGCTATTGAAGACTTGAGGTTACTTGGAGTTACACATTTGGAGACGATATCCTTTTCAAGGGATTACACACACCAAAACACACATCAATGTCTCCAAAACAATAGATAGTATAGTCGACAGGCTCGAAAGTCGAAGAGGCAGTTACAGTTGAAGTCAAAGTACCAATGATTGTCACACACGCACTAGTTGTGGTGAAATCACCCTCTGCATTTGACCCAACCCCTTGTTCCACCCACTGGGAGGTGAGGGGAGCAGTGAGCAGCAGCGGTGGCCCCGCTCGGGAATTATTTTTGGTATTTTAACCCCCCAATTCCAACCCTTGATGCTGAGTGCCAAGCAGGGACGTAATGGCTCCCATTTTTATAGTCCTTGGTATGACTCGGCCATGTGTGTGTGCTTATTCCAAACAGTTTTAATTAGAGATGTCCGATAATATCGGCCTGCCGATATTATCGGCCGATAAATGCGTTAAAATGTATTATCGGAAATTATCGGTATCGTTTTTTTTTGTTTTTTTAAAAATTAAATCAACATAAAAAACACAAGATACACTTACAATTAGTGCACCAACCCAAAAAACCTCCCTCCCCCCATTTCTTTCTGTTATCAATATTCTGGTTCCTACATTATATATCAATATATATCAATACAGTCTGCAAGGGATACAGTCCGTAAGCACACATGATTGTGCGTGCTGCTGCTCCACTAATAGTACTAACCTTTAACAGTTAATTTCACTCATTTTCATTCATTACTAGTTTTTATGTAACTGCTTTTATATTGTTTTACTTTCTTTTTTATTCAAGAAAATGTTTTTAATTTATTTAATTTTATTTTATTAATTTTTTTTAAAAGTACCTTATTTTCACCATACCTGGTTGTCCAAATTAGGCATAATAATGTGTTAATTCCACGACTGTACATATCGGTTGATATCGGTATCGGTTGATATCGGTATCGGTAATTAAAGAGTTGGACAATATCGGAATATCGGCAAAAAGCCATTATCGGACATCCCTAGTTTTAATGCATTCCAGTTCAAAACAAGAGGGGGGAATTTAAGTATATTTGCTACAATATTCAAACACCACGACAGTTCGGAACTGAACTCGCTCCGAGGTTACTCCCGTGCAGGAATCGAACCAGGATCTCCACCTCTCACACCCGCAAACATGTGCACGAAAAGCCGTCCTCAACACAATATCCGCACGGGAAAGTGTTATTGTTTGTGCGACGATGCGAGAAACGTTGCTTACGTCTCACCAGGATGGGGAAAAAAAGAGATTGGGGGCACGGGGGTGGGGGGGGGGGGGGGGGTGATGGGAGGTGGCGGGGGGTAAAAGGAGTGAGGATGAGAGGAAGAAGGAAGGAATGGCGCGGTGTGATTGTAAAGGGCAGAAGAGAGGAAACAAAGAAGAGAGGACAGCTGACTGCTGATTGGCTGAGGGACACTGTCACCTTTTTGCAGCAGCTCTGAGACGCCATCCCTCAATGTGGTACACACACCTTCTTGCACGTGAGTGTGGGTGTGCACACTAATTGTACATGCAAGCGGTGTGTGGAGCGGCTTAGAAGCAATGTCCTTGTGTTTGATCTGTGTGTGTGTGTGTGTGTGTGTGTGCGCTTGTATTCCCGCCCTTCTTGAGACATCAACAAGGAAACGTAGCTTCCATATGAGGACCGGTGAACAAGTTACGACCGAAATCATGGTCCCAGTATGGAAAACCATTGCATCTAATAGAGAGCCAAATACTAGAGTCCGTGAACATTGCTCCAAAGTCAGGAATACAGAAAACCATTGCATCTAATAGGGAGCCAAATACTAGAGTCCGTGAACATTGCTCCAAAGTCAGGAATATAGAAAACCATTGCATCTAATAGGCAGCCAAATACTAGAGTCCGAGAACATTGCTCCAAAGTCAGGAATACAGAAACCATTGCATCTAATAGGGAGCCAAATACTAGAGTCCGTGAACATTGCTCCAAAGTCAGGAATACAGAAACCATTGCATCTAATAGTGAGCCAAATACTAGAGTCCGTGAACATTGCTCCAAAGTCAGGAATACAAAAAACCATTGCATCTAATAGGGAGCCAAATACTAGAGTCCGTGAACATTGCTCCAAAGTCAGGAATACAGAAAACCATTGCATCTAATAGGGAGCCAAATACTAGAGTCCGTGAACATTGCTCCAAAGTCAGGAATACAGAAACCATTGCATCTAATAGGGAGCCAAATACTAGAGTCCGTGAACATTGCTCCAAAGTCAGGAATACAGAAAACCATTGCATCTAATAGGCAGCCAAATACTAGAGTCCGTGAACATTGCTCCAAAGTCAGGAATACAAAAAACCACTGCATCTAATAGAGAATGTCTCATTTGCACCCCTGCTGGTGACATCTCTCAAAATGAGGGTGGTCCCAAAAAGGAGGGATTTTTCACATTGACTGTGTGTCGCTTTTAAAAGTGCTCCCCCCTCTGGTCAACATATGAAATAACAAGTGTGTGTAAAAATTTGAAGTGCTCCGCCTCTGGTCAACATATGAAATAACAAGTGTGTGTAAAAATTTGAAGTGCTCCGCCTATGGTCAACATATGAAATAACAAGTGTGTGTGAGGAATTGAAATGCGCCCCCTTTGGCCAAAATTAATGTAAAAAAATATAAATAAATATGTATACAGAGACATACTGTAATAACTTGAAGTAAATAATGAAGATTAAAAACCAATTACAAACAAAAAATATATTAACTAAAAGCAGTCTTTTTCTCACAATGTGTCACCCTTTTTTTTCATTTATAAAATTGGGAACAATTTCTCATATTCTTTCTTTTTCTGTAAATTTTCTCGGAAATTATTACTTTTTAAAAAAAAAGTAAAACGATTACTTTTTAATGCAAGATGGTTACATGTGTCATGTAAAATTCAGATAATTTATTACAATATTGCCAATTTTTTGTTGTTCTTGTAAAAAAGTTACATTTTTTTGAATAAAATGACTTTTGTCCTAATTTTCCTAAGTAAAATTCCGATTATGATTATACTACTGCCGACATTTTAAAATGTTTTAATACAATTGTGACTTTTGTAGAGTAAAATGACGACTCTTTTCATAAAATTGCCAAAATTTTTAAGCTTTTCTTGTAAAACCGCGACTGTTATCGAGTAAAATTCCAACTTTTATCATAATATTGCACAAATGTTTAGTTTGTCTTGCCAAATTTTGACTTGCGTTGAGTAAAAATACAAATTTTATTATAAAAATGCCAAAATCCTAAGTTTTTCTTGTGAAATTGTGACCTTTTTCTTGAGAAATTCCAACTCATTTTTCACAACAAGCTTTTTTATATTTTGCATAGTATGTATATATTATTAATGTTGTAAATACACATCTTTATATATCTAGAAAGGCTGGTCCTAAAGAGGTAGGCATTTTTTCTCAGGTCTCCAGAAGGTACGAAATACAAGAATGTGTGTGTGTGTGTGTGTGTGTGTGTGTGTGTGTGTGTGTGTGTGTGTGTGTGTGTGGTGCAGCCACCCAGGGCCTTGTGCCCAGGCCTGAGAGTGACTGATAGAGTCCATGCCAGCTTGAACTGCATGCCACAGTCCCCCCTCCGCCCACCCCACCCCACGTCCCACCACTGCCAGCACCACCCTCCTTCATCCTCCCCTTGTCCTCTTCATCCTCACCGCATCTATTTGTACCGATATTTGTTATTTGTTACCTTTTTTTATCCTCTGCCCAGCTCTCTCATCCCCACCTTATGTCTCCTGTGTTCCTTTTTGCTCTTTAAAGCACGTTTCAATGACAAATGCAGGGTTTGTGTATTATGCACTACCACCAGTCACCACCAGAGGTCACTGTTTCTCACTTCCATTAGGGAAAGATCACTGTTGATGGACAGATTTATTAAGAATTATGCTCCAATTATTTTGTCCTGTTTTAATGCATTAACATTATGTGAACTAAGAAACATGTTTAAATCCTGATAAGGGAAGGCAGATAGTGGGTTGTGTAAGTAGACTGCTGTGCTATTTAGTGCTGATGCAAGTTTGAACGTTCCGGCCTTGGGAGCGGGTGTGTTGGTTCCAGGAGGAGAAGGAGAGGGAGATGGATGGAGCCCAGAACTCGGGCGGCTGAGCACCGTGCAGCTTGCAAAATGGCTATCTGCTCGTCCTGTGGGAGAGGACAGGGCTTCGCTTGTCATTTTGATGGAGAACTCCGTAGCTTGCCCTTCGGGGGCAATCAAACAGAAATAAGGTAAACAACACGCGTAATGTTTACGCTAGTAAAGAGCACTGTTTTAAGGACCGAGTGTACTGCAACACCCGAGTCAAAGATCTTGTAAGTGACAGCACTACTGCCGTTTTTAATCATTATACTGCAAAAAACACTAGTCAAAGATCCTCTAAGTCAGTGGTCCCCAAACTACGGCCCGCGGGCCGGATCCGGCCTGCCAGCGTCCAAAATTCGGCCCGCGGGAAGTCCCAAGTTAAACATTTAAAAAAAAAAAAAAATTAGTTTTTTTATTTTTATTTTTTATTATTATTATTTTTAAACTGTCCTTTCTAATCCATTTTCCACCGCTAGTTACTCTCGGTGCCTCCTAGCTGCTCAGGCTAATCATTATGTCTAAAAATGCATTTTCACAACGATAACGTGACATCATCGTGCTCGTAATATATATATATATATAATAATATATATATATATATAATAATATATATATATATATATATATATATATATATATATATATATATATATACATACCGTATATAAAGTGCTAGTCAAAGATTGTCTATATGACAGAACCTACTGCAAAATTCTAGCCAAAGATCCTCTAACAGGACGTACTCCAAAAGTGCTAGTCAAAGATTGTCTATATGACAGAACCTACTGCAAAAATGCAAGCCAAAGATCCTCTAACAGGACCTACTGCAAAAGTGCTAGTCAAAGATTGTCTATATGACAGAACCTACTGCAAAAATGCAAGCCAAAGATCCTCTAACAGGACCTACTGCAAAAGTGCTAGTCAAAGATTGTCTATATGACAGAACCTACTGCAAAAATGCAAGCCAAAGATCCTCTAACAGGACCTACTCCAAAAGTGCTAGTCAAAGATTGTCTATATGACAGAACCTACTGCAAAAATGCTAGCCAAAGATCCTCTAACAGGACCTACTCCAAAAGTGCTAGTCAAAGATTGTCTATATGCCAGAACCTACTGCACAAATGCTAGCCAAAGATCCTCTAACAGGACCGACTGCAAAGGTGCTAGTCAAATATTGTCTGTATGACAGAACCTACTGCACAAATGCTAGCCAAAGATCCTCTAACAGAACCTACTGCAAAAATTCTAGCCAAAGATCCTCTAACAGGACGTACTCCAAAAGTGCTAGTCAAAGATTGTCTTTATGACAGAACCTACTGCAAAAATGCAAGCCAAAGATCCTCTAACAGGACCTACTCCAAAATTGCTAGTCAAAGATTGTCTATATGACAGAACCTACTGCAAAAATGCTAGCCAAAGATCCTCTAACAGAACCTACTGCAAAAATGCAAGCCAAAGATCCTCTAACAGGAACTACTGCAAAAATGCTAGTCAAATATTGTCTATATGACAGAACCTACTGCAAAAATGCTAGCCAAAGATCCTCTAACAGGACGTACTCCAAAAGTGCTAGTCAAAGATTGTCTATATGACAGAACCTACTGCAAAAATGCAAGCCAAAGATCCTCTAACAGGACCTACTCCAAAAGTGCTAGTCAAAGATTGTCTATATGACAGAACCTACTGCAAAAATGCTAGCCAAAGATCCTCTAACAGGACCTACTGCAAAAGTGCTGGTCAAAGATTGTCTATATGACAGAACCTACTGCAAAAATGCCAGTCAAAGATCTTCTAACAGGACCTACTGCAAAAGTGCTAGTCAAAGATTGTCTATATGACAGAACCTACTGCAAAAATGCTAGCCAAAGATCTTCTAACAGGACCTACTGCAAAAGTGCTAGTCAAAGATTGTCTAAATGACAGAACCTACTGCAAAAATGCTAGCCAAAGATCCTCTAACAGGACCTACTGCAAAAGTGCTGGTCAAAGATTGTCTATATGACAGAACCTACTGCAAAAATGCCAGTCAAAGATCTTCTAACAGGACCTACTGCAAAAGTGCTAGTCAAAGATTGTCTATATGACAGAACCTACTGCAAAAATGCTAGCCAAAGATCTTCTAACAGGACCTACTGCAAAAGTGCTAGTCAAAGATTGTCTAAATGACAGAACCTACTGCAAAAATGCTAGCCAAAGATCCTCTAACAGGACCTACTGCAAAAGTGCTAGTCAAAGATTGTCTAAATGACAGAACCTACTGCAAAAATGCTGGTCAAAGATCTTCTAACAGGACCTACTGCAAAAGTGCTAGTCAAAGATTGTCTAAATGACAGAACCTACTGCACAAATGCTAGCCAAATATCCTCTAACAGGACCTACTCCAAAAGTGCTAGTCAAAGATTGTCTATATGACAGAACCTACCGCACAAATGCTAGCCAAAGATCCTCTAACAGGACCTACTGCAAAAGTGCTAGTCAAATATTGTCTATATGACAGAACCTACTGCAAAAATGCTAGCCAAAGATCCTCTAACAGGACCTACTGCAAAAGTGCTAGTCAAAGATTGTCTAAATGACAGAACCTACTGCAAAAATGCTAGCCAAAGATCCTCTAACAGGACCTACTGCAAAAGTGCTAGTCAAAGATTGTCTAAATGACAGAACCTACTGCAAAAATGCTAGCCAAAGATCCTCTAACAGGACCTACTGCAAAAATGCTAGTCAAAGATTGTCTATGACAGAACCTACTGCAAAAATGCTAGCCAAAGATCCTCTAACAGGACCTACTGCAAAAATGCTAGTCAAACATTGTCTATATGACAGAACCTACTGCAAAAATGCTAGTCAAAGATCTTCTAACAGGACCTACTGCAAAAGTGCTAGTCAAAGATTGTCTAAATGACAGAACCTACTGCAAAAATGCTAGCCAAAGATCCTCTAACAGGACCTACTGCAAAAGTGCTAGTCAAACATTGTCTATATGACAGGACCTACTACAAAAATTCTAGTCAAAGATTTTCTATATGACAGAACCTACTGCGAATGTGCTAGACTAAGATTGTCTATATGACAGAACCTACTGCAAAAATGCAAGCCAAAGATCCTCTAACAGGACGTACTCCAAAAGTGCTAGTCAAAGATTGTCTATATGACAGAACCTACTGCAAAAATGCTAGCCAAAGATCTTCTAACAGGACCTACTGCAAAAGTGCTAGTCAAAGATTGTCTAAATGACAGAACCTATTGCGAATGTGCTAGACAAAGATTGTCTATATGACAGAACCTACTGCAAAAATGCTAGTCAAAGATCTTCTAACAGGACCTACTGCAAAAGTGCTAGTCAAAGATTGTCTAAATGACAGAACCTACTGCAAAAATGCTAGCCAAAGATCCTCTAACAGGACCTACTGCAAAAATGCTAGTCAAAGATTGTCTATATGACAGAACCTACTGCAAAAATGCTAGTCAAAGATCTTCTAACAGGACCTACTGCAAAAGTGCTAGTCAAAGATTGTCTAAATGACAGAACCTACTGCAAAAATGCTAGCCAAAGATCCTCTAACAGGACCTACTGCAAAAGTGCTAGTCAAAGATTGTCTATATGACAGAACCTACTGCAAAAATGCTAGCCAAAGATCCTCTAGCAGGACCTACTGCAAAAGTGCTAGTCAAAGATTGTCTATATGACAGAACCTACTGCAAAAATTCTAGTCAAAGATTTTCTATATGACAGAACCTACTGCGAATGTGCTAGTCAAAGATTGTCTATACGACAGGACCTACTGCAAAAATGCCAGCCAAAGATCTTCTAACAGGACCTACTGCAAAAGTGCTAGTCAAAGATTGTCTAAATGACAGAACCTACTGCAAAAATGCCAGTCAAAGATTGTCTATATGACAAAACCTACTGCAAAAGGGCTAGTCAAAGATTGTCTATATGCCAGAACCTCCTGCAAAAATGCCAGGGAAAGATCCTGTAACAGGACGTACTGCAAAGGCTGCATGAATGATGCACCACACAGGGGTGCACTCGTGCGTGCATCCTTGTGACATTTGACATAGTGGAGCGCCTGCAGTGGCTGCAGTGTAAGAAGGGGGGCAGCTGGTCGCATCACATCACGTCACGTCACAAGTCATCTCATCACCTCCCACTTCCTCCCTCCCAGGTCTCCCACTTCCTCCCTCCCAGGTCTCCAACTTCCTCCCTCCCAGGTCTCCAACTTCCTCCCTCCCAGGTCTCCCACTTCCTCCCTCCCAGGTCTCCCACTTCCTCCCTCCCAGGTCTCCCCCTTCCTCCCTCCCAGGTCTCCAACTTCCTCCCTCCCAGGTCTCCAACTTCCTCCCTCCCAGGTCTCCCACTTCCTCCCTCCCAGGTCTCCCCCTTCCTCCCTCCCAGGTCTCCCACTTTCTCCCTCCCAGGTCTCCCACTTCCTCCCTCCCAGGTTTCCCACTTCCTCCCTCCCAGGTCTCCCCCTTCCTCCCTCCCAGGTCGCCACATAATTCCTCCGCCGTGCTGCTTTTTTGGTTTGCTTTGTTCCCTTGTGCGCCTGCCTCGGCTTTTCCTCCGTATTGTTCTTTATCGGCCTTCTTCCTCTCCCCCGGATCCTCATTTCCTGTCTGTCACGTCTCATTCGGTCACCCTCAGGCGGCGTCCAGCTCCCAGCGAGCCGATGACATCATCGATGCACTTCTCTTTTCCGGTTTCTTTGTGGAGAAAAGCTCCCTTTATGAGTGTTGGTGCGAGAAGTCATCAAGCACGAGGGGCCCGTCATCACACACACACACACACACACACACACACACACACACACACACACACACACACACACACACACACACACACACACACACACACACACACACACACACACACA
This sequence comes from Entelurus aequoreus, assembly GCF_033978785.1. Classification (NCBI taxonomy): domain Eukaryota; kingdom Metazoa; phylum Chordata; class Actinopteri; order Syngnathiformes; family Syngnathidae; genus Entelurus; species Entelurus aequoreus. Next base: position 7,903,053 of record NC_084755.1, read on the forward strand.
CACACACACACACACACACACACACACACACACACGTCTTGCCTACTTTGGGGTGGACCCACGTTTGGTTAGTAGGTTGTGAGGGCCCCCCTTTCCACTATAGCTAGAATGCACACGTTTGGTTAGTAGGTTGTGAGGGCCCCCCTTTCCACTATAGCTAGAATGCCCACGTTTGGTTAGTAAGTTGTGAGGGCCCCCCTTTCCACTATAGCTAGAATGCCCACGTTTGGTTAGTAGGTTGTGAGGGTCCCCCTTTCCACTATAGCTAGAATGACCACGTTTGGTTGGTAGGTTGTGAGAGCCCCCCTTTCCACCATAGCTAGAATGCCCACGTTTGGTTAGTAGGTTGTGAGAGCCCCCCTTTCTACTATAGCTAGAATGCACACGTTTGGTTAGTAGGTTGTGAGGGCCCCCCTTTCCACTATAGCTAGAATGCCCACGTTTGGTTAGTAGGTTGTGAGAGCCCCCCTTTCCACTATAGCTAGAATACCCACGTTTGGTTAGTAGGTTGTGAGGGCCCCCCTTTCCACTATAGCTAGAATGCCCACGTTTGGTTAGTAGGTTGTGAGAGCCCCCCTTTCCACTATAGCTAGAATGCACACGTTTAGTTAGTAGGTTGTGAGGGCCCCCCTTTCCACTATAGCTAGAATGCACACGTTTGGTTAATAAGTTGTGAGGGCCCCCCTTTCCACTATAGCTAGAATGCACACGTTTGGTTAGTAGGTTGTGAGGGTCCCCCTTTCCACTATAGCTAGAATGCCCACGTTTGGTTAGTAGGTTGTGAGGGCCCCCCTTTCCACTATAGCTAGAATGCACACGTTTGGTTAGTAGGTTGTGAGGTCCCCCCTTCCCACTATAGCTAGAATGCCCACGTTTGGTTAGTAGGTTGTGAGGGCCCCCCTTTCCACTATAGCTAGAATGACCACATTTGGTTGGTAGGTTGTGAGGGCCCCCCTTTCCACTATAGCTAGAATGCCTACGTTTGGTTAGTAGGTTGTGAGGGCCCCCCTTTCCACTATAGCTAGAATGCCCACGTTTGGTTAGTAGGTTGTGAGGGCCCCCCTTTCCACTATAGCTAGAATGCCCACGTTTGGTTAGTAGGTTGTGAGGGTCCCCCTTTCCACTATAGCTAGAATGACCACGTTTGGTTAGTAGGTTGTGAGGGCCCCCCTTTCCACTATAGCTAGAATGACCACGTTTGGTTAGTAGGTTGTGAGGGTCCCCCTTTCCACTATAGCTAGAATGACCACGTTTGGTTAGTAGGTTGTGAGGGCCCCCCTTTCCACTATAGCTAGAATGCCCATGTTTGGTTAGTAGGTTGTGAGGGTCCCCCTTTCCACTATAGCTAGAATGACCACGTTTGGTTAGTAGGTTGTGAGGGCCCCCCTTTCCACTATAGCTAGAATGACCACGTTTGGTTAGTAGGTTGTGAGGGCCCCCCTTTCCACTATAGCTAGAATACCCACGTTTGGTTAGTAGGTTGTGAGGGCCCCCCTTTCCACTATAGCTAGAATGCCCACGTTTGGTTAGTAGGTTGTGAGGGCCCCCCTTTCCACTATAGCTAGAATGCACACGTTTGGTTAGTAGGTTGTGAGGGCCCCCCTTTCCACTATAGCTAGAATGACCATTTAAAAAAAATATTAAATATATACACACACACACACACACATATACATATATATATATATATATATATATATATATATATATATATATATATATATATATATATATATATATATATATATATATATATATTGGCCGAAGGGGGCGCATTTCAATTTCCTACACACCCTTGTTAGAGGGGGACCACTTCACATTTTTACACACACTTGTTATTTCATATGTTGACCAGAGGGTGCAAATGAGACATTATCTATTAGATGGGTCCTCATATGGACGGTACTTTTACTTGTTGATGTCTCAAGAAGGGTAGAAATACAACACACGCGCACGCACGCGCACGCACACGCACGCGCGCACACACACACACACACACACACACACACACACACACACACACACACACACACACACACACACACACACACACACACACACACACACACACACACACACACACACACACACACACACACACACACACACACACACACACACACACACACAAACACACTCTTGTATTTCGTACCTTCTTGAGACCTGAGAAAAGTGCCTCCCTCTTTAGGACCAGCCTTTCTAGATATATAAAGATGTGTATTTACAACATTAATAATATATACATACTATGCAAAATATAAAAAAGCTTGTTGTGAAAAATGAGTTGGAATTTCTCAAGTAAAAGGTCACAATTTCACAAGAAAAACTTATAATTTCGGCAGTATTATAATACAATTCATGATTTTACTCAATGCAAGTCAAAATTTGACAAGACAAACTAAACATTTGTGCAATATTATCCGAAAAGTTGGAATTTTACTCGATAACAGTCGCAATTTTTTAAGAACATTTTAAAATATTGGCAATATTATAATCATAAACGGAATTTTACTTGGCAAAATTATGACAAAAGTCATCATTTTATTCAAAAAAATGTCACTATTTTACAAGAACAACAAAAAAAAAGGGCAATATTGTAATAAAAAAATCTGAATTTTATATGTCACCATTCTGCATTAAAAAGTAATCGTTTCACATTAAAAAAAAAGTAATAATTTTTACGAGAAAATATTGCAATATTACAGAAACAGAAAGAATATGGGAAATCGTTCCCAATTTTATAAATGAAAAAAAAATGGTGACACATTGTGAGAAAAAAACGGCTTTTAGTTAATTTTTTGTTTGTAATTGGTTTTTAATCTTCATTATTTACTTCGTTATTACAGTATGTCTCTATATACATATTTATTTATTTATTTTTAATTCAGTTTGGCCAAAGGGGGCGCATTTCAATTCCTCACACACACTTGTTATTTCATATGTTGACCAGAGGGGGGAGCACTTTTAAAAGCGACACAAAGTCAATTTGAAAAATCCCTCCTTTTTGGGACCACCCTCATTTTGATAGATGTCACCACCAGGGGTGCAAATGAGACATTCTCTATTAGATGCAATGGTTTTCTGTATTCTTGACTTTGGAGCAATGTTCACGGACTCTCGTATTTGGCTCCCTATTAGATGCAATGGTTTTCCGTATTGGGACCATGATTTATGTCCTAACTTGTTCACACCTCCTCATATGGACGGCACTTTTCCTTGTTGATGTCTCAAGAAGGGTAGGAATACAAGAACACACACACACACATCATTTGGAATGGGGACTAAGTTTTTGATCATCACTTTTGGGGACCACCCTCACACACGTCTTTAAATCTCTGGATTGATGAAGTCATGTGCTGATCATTCTTACTGGGGAAAAGAGTTCATATGGTTCATGGGGACCAAATTTAAATAATTTTGCGTAATTCACACAAATTTACTGAGGACCATTTTTTAAAAAAAGCAGTGAGTGCAGTACAAGCTACAGCCCCATGAGGGGGCTGCTGTGCAAATGTCTCACACTCAAACTAACCAGTAAACATGTTTTATGGGCCAAAGCTTAAAAATGACTCAGGCATCTTCAGAATGGATCTGACTAGCATTTAAAAAGGTTTCCCTTTAGTGGACCTGTTTTTTTGTCCCCATACCGTCAGAGGTCCTCTAAAGGTGACTGTGTAAACAGAGCCATGTCCCCATTAAGTAAGCATTGCCAGAACACACACACACACACACACACTCCCTCGGCCAGCAGATAAACAAGAGCGCTCGCATCTCCCGGGAAGTAACCATGGCAACCATCTCACCCTCTCTCTGTCATCCTCTCGCCCTTTCTCTCTCTCTCTCTCCCTCTCTCTCTCTCTGACTGAGCTGCAGCCTGGCAGTCCTGGAGGCAAAAGACAATAGCAGGTTTCAAGGCCAATGTCACTTCTTCCTCCCACTATCACTACACCCCCCCCCCCCCCTACCCCCCCCCGCCTCTCCCAGCTCCCGCTAAACAAGAGAGACAAAGCTGTGATGTCACATCTGGGGCGGCAAGGAGGGATTTAGAAGAAAATCTGCAAGGAGCGAAGAAAGATTTTTTGCACACAAACACACATACATTCTTGTATTTGTCACCTTCTTGAGACCTCCGGAAAAAAAAAAAAAAAAAAAAAAAAAAAAAAAAAAAAAAAAGCCTACCTTTGGAGCAATGTTCACGGACTCTAGTATTTGGCTCTCTATTAGATGCAATGGTTTTCCGTATTGGGACCATGATTTATGTCCTAACTTCTTCACACCTCCTCATATGGACAGTACTTTTCCTTGTTGATGTCTCAAGAAGGGTAGGAATACAAGAACACACACACACACACACACACACACACACACACACACACACACACACACACACACACACACACACACACACACACACACACACACACACACACACACACACACACACACACACACACACACACACACACACACACACACACGCATTCACGTATTTGTTACCTTCTTGGGACCTGAGAAAAAATGCCTCCCTCTTTAGGACCACCCTTTCTAGATATATAAAGATGTGTCTTTACAACATTAATAATATATACATACTATGCAAATATAAAAAAGCTAGTTGTGAAAAATGAGTTGGAATTTCACAATAAAAAGGTCACAATTTGGTTAAGAAAAACCTAGAATTTTGACAGTATTATAATAAAAGTCATCCTTTTACTCAACGCAAGTCAAAATTTGACAAGAAAAACGGAACATTTGTGCAATATTATGATAAAAGTTGGAATTTTACTCAATAACAGTCGCAATTTGACGAGTAAAGCTTAAAATGTTGGCAAATTTATGGAAATAGTCGTAATTTTACTCGACAAAAATTCCTAATTTTATAAGAATACTTAAAAATGTTGGCAATATAATAGTAATATAATAATAATAATGATATAATAGACTTTTGTCATAATTTTACCCAAGTAAAAAATTCACTGTTTTGCAAGAACAACAAAAAAGTTGGCAATATTGTGATAAAAAGCCACAATTTGATACGACAAATGTCACCGTTTTGCATTAAAAAGTAATAATTTTACATAAAAAAGTAATAATTTTATGAGAAAATATTGCAATATTACAGAAACAGAAAGAATATGAGATATTGTTCCCAATTTTATAAGAAAAAAGTCGAGACATTGTGAGAAAAAGACTGATTGTAATTAATGAATTTTTTTATTTATTTTTTGTTTGTAATTGGTTTTTAATCTCCATTATTTACTTCAAGTTATTACAGTATGTCTCTATATACATATTTATTTTATTTTTGTTATTAATTTTGGTCAAAAGGGGGCGCATTTCAATTTCTCACACACACTTGTTATTTCATATGTTGATCAGAGGGGATGGAGCACTTTTAAAAGCGACACACAGTCAATTTGAAAAAATCCCTCCTTTTTTGGGACCGCCCTCATTTTGATAGATGTCACCACCAGGGGTGCAAATGAGACATTCTCTATTACAGTGTTTTTCAACCACTGTGCCGCGGCACACTAGTGTACCGTGAGATATTGTCTGGTGTGCCGTGGGAGATTATGTAATTCCACCTATTTGTGTTAAAAAAATTTTTTTTTGCAAACCAGTAATTATAGTCTGCAAATGATGTGTTGTTGACAGATTGCTGGACAACAGCAAAGACTTACAGCGTGTGGAGCCGCAGACGGCGTCCGCAAAGTACATCCGTACATAACATGACAATGAACATCAAAATAGGAGCGCAAGACAAGAACAAAAACACCAAAAAACTCCAAATAAGTCACGGCGTGATGCGACAGGTCATGACAGTACACCTACTTTGAGACAAGAGCTATTAGTGAAGCATGGTTGGTTATGGTTTGAATATCCAACAATTGCAAGAATAACTTTTTATTGTCAATATTGTGGTTGGTTATGGTTTGAATATCCAACAATTGCGAGAATAACTTTTTATCGTCAATATTGGCTGCTGAGTTTAATTTTTTTATGTTTTCTGCTCGTGGTGTGCCTCGAAATTTTTTAAATGAAAAAAATGTGCCTTGGCTCAGAAAAGGTTGAAAAACACTGCTCTATTAGATTAAATTAATTTTGGTCAAAGGGGGCGCATTTCAATTTCTCACACACACTTGTTATTTCATATGTTGATCAGAGGGGGGAGCACTTTTAAAAGCGACACAGTCAATTTGAAAAAATCCCTCCTTTTTTGGGATCACCCTCATTTTGATAGATGTCACCACCAGGGGTGCAAATGAGACATTCTCTATTAGATGCAATGGTTTTCTCTATTCCTGACTTTGGAGCAATGTTCACGGACTCTAGTATTTGGGGACCATGATTTATGTCCTAACTTCCTCATTGGGAAGCTACTTTTCCTTGTTGATGTCTCAAGAAGGGTAGAAATACAAGAACGAACACACACACACACACACACACACACACACACACACACACACACACACACACACACACACACACACACACACACACACACACACACACACACACACACACACACACACACACACACACACACACACACATGCATTCATGTATTTGTTACCTTCTTGAGACCTGAGAAAAAATGCCCACCTCTTTAGGACCAGCCTTTCTAGATATATAAAGATGTGTATTTACAACATTAATAATATATACATACTATGCAAATATAAAACAGCTAGTTGTGAAAAATGAGTTGGAATTTCACAATAAAAAGGTCACAATTTGACAAGAAAAACTTAGAATTTGGCAGTATTATAATAAAAGTCGTCATTTTACTCAACGCAAGTCAAAATTTGACAAGAAAAACGGAACATTTGTGCAATATTATGATAAAAGTTGGAATTTTACTCAATAACAGTCGCAATTTGACGAGTAAAGCTTAAAATGTTGGCAAATTTATGGAAATAGTCGTAATTTTACTCGCCAAAAGTCCTAATTTTATAAGAAAACTTAAAAATGTTGGCAATATAATAGTAATCGTAATTTTACTTGGGTAAAATTATGACAAAAGTCATAATTTTACTTTAAAAAGAATTCTCTATTTTGCAAGAACAACAAAAAAATGGGCAATATTGTGATAAAAGGCCACAATTTGATAGGACAAATGTCACCATTTTGCGTCCAAAAGTAATAATTTTACATAAAAAAGTAATAATTTTATGAGAAAATATTGCAATATTACAGAAACAGAAAGAATATGAGAAATCGTTCCCAATTTTATAAGAAAAAAGTCCACACATTGTGAGAAAAAGACTGCTTGTAGTTAATGAATTTTTTAATTTATTTTTTGTTTGTAATTGGTTTTTAATCTCCATTATTTACTTCAAGTTATTACAGTATGTCTCTATATACATATTTATTTTATTTTTTTAATTAATTTTGGTCAAATTTCAATTTCTCACACACACTTGTTATTTCATATGTTGATCAGAGGGGGGGAGCACTTTTAAAAGCGACACAGTCAATTTGAATCCCTCCTTTTTTGGGATCACCCTCATTTTGATAGATGTCCCCACCAGGGGTGCAAATGAGACATTCTCTATTAGATGCAATGGTTTTCTCTATTCCTGACTTTGGAGCAATGTTCACGGACTCTAGTATTTGGGGACCATGATTTATGTCCTAACTTCTTCATTGGGAAGCTACTTTTCCTTGTTGATGTCTCAAGAAGGGTAGAAATACAAGAACGAACACACACACACACACACACACACACACACACACACACACACACACACACACACACACACACACACACACACACACACACACACACACACACACACACACACACACACACACACACACACACATACACATGCATTCATGTATTTGTTACCTTCTTGAGACCTGAGAAAAAATGCCCACCTCTTTAGGACCAGCCTTTCTAGATATATAAAGATGTGTATTTACAACATTAATAATATATACATACTATGCAAATATAAAAAAGCTAGTTGTGAAAAATGAGTTGGAATTTCACAATAAAAAGGTCACAATTTGACAAGAAAAACTTAGAATTTGGCAGTATTATAATAAAAGTCGTCATTTTACTCAACGCAAGTCAAAATTTGACAAGAAAAACGGAACATTTGTGCAATATTATGATAAAAGTTGGAATTGTACTCAATAACAGTCGTAATTTGACAAGTAAAGCTTAAAATGTTGGCAAATTTATGGAAATAGTCGTAATTTTACTCGACAAAAGTCCTAATTTTATAAGAAAACTTAAAATTTTTGACAATATAATAGTAATCGTAATTTTACTTGGGTAAAATTATGACAAAAGTCATAATTTTACTTTGAAAAAATTCACTGTTTTACAAGAACAACAAAAAAGTTGGCAATATTGTGATAAAAAGCCAGAATTTGATACGACAAATGTCACCGTTTTGCGTTCAAAAGTAATAATTTTACATAAAAAAGTAATAATTTTATGAGAAAATATTGCAATATTACAGAAACAGAAATAATATGACAAATTGTTCCCAATTTTATAACAAAAAAAGTCGACACATTGTGAGAAAAAGACTGTTTGTACTTAATGAATCTTTTTATTTATTTTTTGTTTGTAATTGGTTTTTAATCTCCATTATTTACTTCAAGTTATTACAGTATGTCTCTATATACATATTTATTTTATTTTTTTAATTAATTTTGGTCAAATTTCAATTTCTCACACACACTTGTTATTTCATATGTTGATCAGAGGGGGAGCACTTTTAAAAGCGACACACAGTCAATTTGAAAAAATCCCTCCTTTTTTGGGACCGCCCTCATTTTGATAGATTTCACCACCAGGGGTGCAAATGAGACATTCTCTATTAGATGCAATGGTTTTCTCTATTCCTGACTTTGGAGCAATGTTCACGGACTCTAGTATTTGGGGACCATGATTTATGTCCTAACCTCATTGGGAAGCTACTTTTCCTTGTTGATGTCTCAAGAAGGGTAGAAATACAAGAACGAACACACACACACACACACACACACGCACACACACACGTTAACCCTTTTTTTGTATAATGTGGCCAATTGCCGTCTTTGCTTTGTAGGGCGCAAGAAGGAAAAGGGGATTTCATGCAGGCTAACTGAGCCTCTAATCCCCTGTTTCATGCCGCTCGAGCTAGCTTCCTGTTTGTATTTCTGCATCTCTGACACTCTATTTATATGCCTCTCTTACCTGCTTCAACCACACGTAAGCCTTCTTTGCTACGAGTAAAAGTGACCTTTTAATGGCAGGATATGGAAAGAAAATGTCAAATTACAAGACATAATTGCATTTTTCGGGTTGAATTTCAAGCGTAGCCATATTTGTATTTACTTGCATCATTTAAACAAATGTTTTAAAAACATATAAGTGCGTGCAAATGAAATCCCTAACTTCCTTGCAACAGCTGGCTGAGAAATGTTGTCCTTAAACAATTTGCTCAGGCATTTTGTTGACAAAGTGGTGACCCTCGCCCCGCCCTTGTTTGCTTTTATACCCAATCATGGCACCCACCTGTTCCCAATTAGCCTGTTCACCTGTGGGATGTTCCAAATAAGTGTTTTGATGAGCATTCCTCAACTTTCTCAGTCCTTTTTGCCACTTGTGCCAGCTTTTTTCCGGTAAGAATGCCATAGAGACATGAAACAAAAACCTCTATGTAGGTCTGACTTAGACCTACATTTCATACATTGACATCCTTCAGCAAAAAATCAACAGGAAGTTGGCAATTCCCCCTTCAAAACAAAAGTTTACTAAAAACAGTCCCTTTTGCCTCTTTGAGCTATAATTTGACCCCCTTAACATGCTTCAAAACTCACCAAACTGGACACACACATCAGGACTGGCGAAAATTGCGATCTAATAAAAAAAAAAAACGAATCCCAAAACTCAAAATTGCGCTCTAGCGTCCCCTAGGAATAAAACACAGACAAAACTGCTTGTAACTTCCAGTAGGAATGTCGTAGAGAGATGAAACAAAAACCTCTATGGAGGTCTCACTTAGACCTACATTTCATACATTGACATCCTTCAGTAAAAAATCAACAGGAAGTTGGCAATTCCCCCTTCAAAACAAAAGTTTACTAAAAACAGTCCCTTTTGCCTCTTTGAGCTACAATTTGACCCCCTTAACATGCTTCAAAACTCACCAAACTGGACACACACATCAGGACTGGCGAAAATTGAGATCTAATAAAAAAAAACGAATCCCAAAACTCAAAATTGCGCTCTAGCGTCCCCTAGGAATAAAACACAGACAAAACTGCTCCTCGGAGGAAAACACAGACAAAACTGCTTGTAACTTCCAGTAGGAATGTCATAGAGACATGAAACAAAAACCTCTATGTAGGTCTGACTTAGACCTACATTTCATACATTGACATCCTTCAGTAAAAAATCAACAGGAAGTTGGCAATTCCCCCTTCAAAACAAAAGTTTACTAAAAACAGTCACTTTTGCCTCTTTGAGCTATAATTTGACCCCCTTAACATGCTTCAAAACTCACCAAACTGGACACACACATCAGGACTGGCGAAAATTGAGATCTAATAAAAAAAAACGAATCCCAAAACTCAAAATTGCGCTCTAGCGTCCCCTAGGAATAAAACACAGACAAAACTGCTTGTAACTTCCAGTAGGAATGTCGTAGAGACATGAAACAAAACCCTCTATGTAGGTCTGACTTAGACCTACATTTCATACATTGACATCCTTCAGTAAAAAATCAACAGGAAGTTGGCAATTCCCCCTTCAAAACAAAAGTTTACTAAAAACAGTCCCTTTTGCCTCTTTGAGCTACAATTTGACCCCCTTAACATGCTTCAAAACTCACCAAACTGGACACACACATCAGGACTGGCGAAAATTGAGATCTAATAAAAAAAAAACGAATCCCAAAACTCAAAATTGCGCTCTAGCGTCCCCTAGGAATAAAACACAGACAAAACTGCTCCTCGGAGGAAAACACAGACAAAACTGCTTGTAACTTCCAGTAGGAATGTCATAGAGACATGAAACAAAAACCTCTATGTAGGTCTGACTTAGACCTACATTTCATACATTGACATCCTTCAGTAAAAAATCAACAGGAAGTTGGCAATTCCCCCTTCAAAACAAAAGTTTACTAAAAACAGTCACTTTTGCCTCTTTGAGCTATAATTTGACCCCCTTAACATGCTTCAAAACTCACCAAACTGGACACACGCATCAGGACTGGCGAAAATTGAGATCTAATAAAAAAAAAACGAATCCCAAAACTCAAAATTGCGCTCTAGCGCCCCCTAGGAATAAAACACAGACAAAACTGCTCCTCGGAGGAAAACACAGACAAAACTGCTTGTAACTTCCAGTAGGAATGTCGTAGAGACATGAAACAAAAACCTCTATGGAGGTCTCACTTAGACCTACATTTCCTACATTGACATCCTTCAGCAAAAATCAACAGGAAGTTGGCAATTCCCCCTTCAAAACAAAAGTTTACTAAAAACAGTCACTTTTGCCTCTTTGAGCTATAATTTGACCCCCTTAACATGCTTCAAAACTCACCAAACTGGACACACACATCAGGACTGGCGAAAATTGCGATCTACTAAAAAAACCGAATCCCAAAACTCAAAATTGCGCTCTAGCGTCCCCTAGGAATAAAACACAGACAAAACTGCTCCTCGGAGGAAAACACAGACAAAACTGCTTGTAACTTCCAGTAGGAATGTCGTAGAGACATGAAACAAAAACCTCTATGGAGGTCTCACTTAGACCTACATTTCATACATTGACATCCTTCAGCAAAAAATCAACACGAAGTTGGCAATTCCCCATTCAAAACAAAAGTTTACTAAAAACAGTCACTTTTGCCTCTTTGAGCTATAATTTGACCCCCTTAACATGCTTCAAAACTCACCAAACTGGACACACACATCAGGACTGGCAAAAATTGAGATCTAATAAAAAAAACGAATCCCAAAACTCAAAATTGCGCTCTAGCGTCCCCTAGGAATAAAACACAGACAAAACTGCTCCTCGGAGGAAAACACAGACAAAACTGCTTGTAACTTCCAGTAGGAATGTCGTAGAGACATGAAACAAAAACCTCTATGTAGGTCTCACTTAGACCTACATTTCAGGTATTGACAACCCCCAGCAAAAATCAACAGGAAGTTTGCAATTCTCCCTTCAAAACCGGTCACCTTTTTTTCAACAATTATCTCCTCTGAGCGCGTTTGGCGTGTCGGCTTCAAACTAGCACAGGAGAGAGATTGAACCCTTCTGATTAAAAGTTGACCAAAGAGTTTTAATTACTGCTCCGGTTTGGATTTTATGTGCCGTCAAAGTCGGTCCCGTCCATCGCTGCTTGCAGCTTTACTTTTAAATTGCCTTTCAAATGTCTATTCTTGGTGTTGGGTTTTATCAAATACATTTCCCCCAAAAATGCGACTTATACACTACCGTTCAAAAGTTTGGGGTCACATTGAAATGTCCTTATTTTTGCAGGAAAAGCACTGTACTTTTCAATGAAGATAACTTTAAACTAGTCTTAACGTTAAAGAAATACACTCTATACATTGCTAATGTGGTAAATGACTATTCTAGCTGCAAATGTGGTGCTTTTTGGTGCAATATCTACATAGGTGTATAGAGGCCCATTTCCAGCAACTATCACTCCAGTGTTCTAATGTGTTTTCTCATTGGCTCAGAAGGCTAATTGATGATTAGAAAACCCTTGTGCAATCATGTTCACACATCTGAAAACAGTTTAGCTCGTTACAGAAGTTACGAAACTGACCTTCCGTAGAGCAGATTGAGTTTCTGGAGCATCACATTTGTGGGGTCAATTAAAGGCTCAAAATGGCCAGAAAAAGAGAACTTTCATCTGAAACTCGACAGTCTATTCTTGTTCTTAGAAATGAAGGCTATTCCACAAAATTGTTTGGGTGACCCCAAACTTTTGAACGGTAGTGTATATGTTTTTTCCCTTCTTTATTATGCATTTTCGGCCGGTGCGACTTATACTCCGGAGCGACTTATACTCCGAAAAATACGGTAAACATGTGTTTATTTGTCGCCAAGACTTGTATTAATACCTGTACATTTTTTTTTTTTTTACAATGTCAATATTTTTGTCGGAAACCAAATCTCACTGGCAGTGTTTTGGCTCCACCTACCCGGGTTTGCATTTCCTACCCTGCTGATGTTTATTTTCTTCACGATAATGCTTTACGGACCCCTTGCTTTTAAAGCGAGAGCTGCGACAAACGCCCTTAAAGAAAAGGAGCGTGCTGTGCTCAAGTGCAGTTCACCTTGATGAAGGCTCTCCAGTCCCTGGAAGCTCCTCGATGGTGCTTTGCTTAGTCCTTTTTTTTTTTTTTTGCACCTGTTCTGAATGACCGTGGACGCCTCAGCCAATCATTCTGAGAGCCAGGACGAGGAGGGGGGGATGTCAGCTGCTCGGGCTAACCATCTTAATAGGTCGCCATGCTGAAGTGACATTTCAAGTACATTAGTCCCGAGATGGAAGGGCGAGATGAGAGGGATTGAATATGCAGCGAGGATACTGGGAAGTTGGCGGAGCTCGTCAACGCGTCCGTCCCGCTCGCGAGCGTACTTTCGCTCTCGGGAAGGAGGGAAGAAGTGAGGTAGTGGCGGCGGGAGCGCGGTCTGGGTATTCTGATGTGTTGGTCAACAGCCCGTCCTGTTGCCTTGGCGATGGAATGAAAATTCTGCGGACAATATGCGATGACGCTCATCGCAGACAACAACCAGGACCCCTTTGCCAGAACTCATTCCTGCAATGCCCAATGTTGGCGTGAGGAATTGCCAGCGATTGTCTTATGGAGCACAAACACACGCACTAGACTAGGGTTGTACTGGTATACCGGTATTGGTATAGTACTAATGAGTCATATTGGGTACTATACCGCCTCTAAAAAAAGTACCGGTCCCCTACCACCCCCCGTCGTCCTCATCACGTCATGACATTGCTGGTATACGAGCAGAGGAGCATGTTCGGCAGCGCACACACACGGAGTACTTACTAGTGGAGACAGAAAAGGGAGAACAGACGCATTTTGGAAACAACAACAACACAGGAAATGTGTCCCGTAGCGCTAATTCATCACAGAGGTGTTCTATCGGGTTCAGGTCAGGACTCTGTGCAGGCCAGTCAAGTTCACAGCCACTCTCCCAACAGCGCCACGCCGTCCCCTAACTAAAGTTCCTTGGGTGGATAATGTCAACTCACTTACATTTCTGCGAAAGTATTGTTTTTTTTTGCGAATTTCAGACTAAATAAATGTTTTTTTTTACTACATCAAATATATATTCTTATAGTGAATCATATTCGGTACTATACTGCCTCTAAAAAAGTACCGGTCCCCTACCACCCCCTGTCGTCGTCATCACGTCATGACATTGCTGGTTTACGAGCAGAGGAGCATGTTCGGCAGCGCACACACACGGAGTACTTACTAGTGGAGACAGAAAAGGGAGAACGGACGCATTTTGAAAACAACAACAACAACAACACAGGAAATGTGTCCCGTAGCGCTAATTCATCCCAGAGGTGTTCTATCGGGTTCAGGTCAGGACTCTGTGCAGGCCAGTCAAGTTCACGGCCACTCTCCCAACAGCGCCACGCCGTCCCCTAACTAAAGTTCCTTGGGTGGATAATGTCAACTCACTTACATTTCTGCGAAAGTATTGTTTTTTTATTGCAAATTTCAGACTAAATAAATGTTTTTTTTTACTACATCAAATATATATTCTTATAGTGAATCATATTCGGTACTATACCACCCCTAAAAAGTACCGGTCCCCTAACACCCTCCGTCATCGTCACGTCATGACATTGCTGGTTTACGAGCAGAGGAGCATGTTCGGCAGCGCACACACACGGAGTACTTACTAGTGGAGACAGAAAAGGGAGAACGGACGCATTTTGGAAACAACAACACAGGAAATGTGTCCCGTAGCGCTAATTCATCCCAGAGGTGATCTATCGGGTTCAGGTCAGGACTCTGTGCAGGCCAGTCAAGTTCACGGCCACTCTCCCAACAGCGCCACGCCGTCCCCTAACTAAAGTTCCTTGGGTGGATAATGTCAACTCACTTACATTTCTGCGAAAGTATTGTTTTTTTTTGCAAATTTCAGACTAAATAAATGTTTTTTTTTACTACATCAAATATATATTCTTATAGTGAATCATATTTGGTACTATACCGACCCTAAAAAGTACCGGTCCCCTACCACCCTCCCGTCGTCATCACGTCATGACATTGCTGGTTTACGAGCAGAGGAGCATGTTCGGCAGCGCACACACACGGAGTACTTACTAGTGGAGACAGAAAAGGGAGAACGGACGCATTTTGAAAACAACAACAACAACAACACAGGAAATGTGTCCCGTAGCGCTAATTCATCCCAGAGGTGATCTATCGGGTTCAGGTCAGGACTCTGTGCAGGCCAGTCAAGTTCACGGCCACTCTCCCAACAGCGCCACGCCGTCCCCTAACTAAAGTTCCTTGGGTGGATAATGTCAACTCACTTACATTTCTGCGAAAGTATTGTTTTTTTTTGCAAATTTCAGACTAAATAAATGTTTTTTTTTCCTACATCAAATATATATTCTTATAGTGAATCATATTCGGTACTATACTGCCTCTAAAAAAGTACCGGTCCCCTACCACCCCCTGTCGTCGTCATCACGTCATGACATTGCTGGTTTACGAGCAGAGGAGCATGTTCGGCAGCGCACACACACGGAGTACTTACTAGTGGAGACAGATAAGGGAGAACGGACGCATTTCGGAAACAACAACAACACAGGAAATGTGTCCCGTAGCGCTAATTCATCCCAGAAGTGATCTATCGGGTTCAGGTCAGGACTCTGTGCAGGCCAGTCAAGTTCACGGCCACTCTCCCAACAGCGCCACGCCGTCCCCTAACTAAAGTTCCTTGGGTGGATAATGTCAACTCACTTACATTTCTGCGAAAGTATTGTTTTTTTTTTTTGCAAATTTCAGACGAAATAAATGTTTTTTTTTACTACATCAAATATATATTCTTATAGTGAATCATATTCGGTACTATACTGCCTCTAAAAAAGTACCGGCCCCCTACCACCCCCCCGTCGTCCTCATCACGTCATGACATTGCTGGTTTACGAGCAGAGGAGCATGTTCGGCAGCGCACACACGGAGTACTTACAAGCAGACACGGTGTGGAGACAGAAAAGGGAGAACGGACGCATTTTGGAAACAACAACAACACAGGAAATGTGCCCCGTAGCGCTAATTCATCCCAGAGGTGATCTATCGGGTTCAGGTCAGGACTCTGTGCAGGCCAGTCAAGTTCACGGCCACTCTCCCAACAGCGCCACGCCGTCCCCTAACTAAAGTTCCTTGGGTGGATAATGTCAACTCACTTACCAAGGATGCATTTCTGCGAAAGTATTGGTTTTTTATTGCAAATTTCAGACTAAATAAATGTTTTATTTTACTACATCAAATATATATTCTTATAGTGAATCATATTCGGTACTATACTGCCTCTAAAAAAGTACCGGTCCCCTACCACCTCCCGTCGTCGTCACAACATGACATTGTTGGTTTACGAGCAGAGGAGCATGTTCGGCAGTGCACACACACGGAGTACTTACTAGTGGAGACAGAAAAGGGAGAACGGACGCATTTTGAAAACAACAACAACAACACAGGAAATGTGTCCCGTAGCGCTAATTCATCCCACAGGTGATCTATCGGGTTCAGGTCAGGACTCTGTGCAGGCCAGTCAAGATCACGGCCACTCTCCCAACAGCGCCACGCCGTCCCCTAACTAAAGTTCCTTGGGTGGATAATGTCAACTCACTTACATTTCTGCGAAAGTATTGTTTTTTTTGTGCAAATTTCAGACTAAATAAGTGTTTTTTTTTACTACATCAAATATATATTCTTATAGTGAATCATATTCGGTACTATACTGCCTCTAAAAAAAGTACCGGTCCCCTACCACCCCCCGTCGTCGTCATCACGTCATGACATTGCTGGTTTACGAGCAGAGGAGCATGTTCGGCAGCGCACACACACGGAGTACTTACTAGTGGAGACAGAAAAGGGAGAACGGACGCATTTTGGAAACAACAACAACAACAACACAGGAAATGTGTCCCGTAGCGCTAATTCATCCCAGAGGTGATCTATCGGGTTCAGGTCAGGACTCTGTGCAGGCCAGTCAAGATCACGGCCACTCTCCCAACAGCGCCACGCCGTCCCCTAACTAAAGTTCCTTGGGTTGATAATGTCAACTCACTTACATTTCTGCGAAAGTATTGTTTTTTTTTGTGCAAATTTCAGACTAAATAAATGTTTTTTTTTACTACATCAAATATATATTCTTATAGTGAATCATATTCGGTACTATACTGCCTCTAAAAAAGTACCGGTCCCCTACCACCCCCCCGTCGTCCTCATCACGTCATGACATTGCTGGTTTACGAGCAGAGGAGCATGTTCGGCAGCGCACACACTCGGAGTACTTACTAGTGGAGACAGAAAAGGGAGAACGGACGCATTTTGGAAACAACAACAACACAGGAAATGTGTCCCGTAGCGCTAATTCATCCCAGAGGTGATCTATCGGGTTCAGGTCAGGACTCTGTGCAGGCCAGTCAAGATCACGGCCACTCTCCCAACAGCGCCACGCCGTCCCCTAACTAAAGTTCCTTGGGTTGATAATGTCAACTCACTTACATTTCTGCGAAAGTATTGTTTTTTTTTGTGCAAATTTCAGACTAAATAAATGTTTTTTTTTACTACATCAAATATATATTCTTATAGTGAATCATATTCGGTACTATACTGCCTCTAAAAAAGTACCGGTCCCCTACCACCCCCCCGTCGTCCTCATCACGTCATGACATTGCTGGTTTACGAGCAGAGGAGCATGTTCGGCAGCGCACACACACGGAGTACTTACTAGTGGAGACAGAAAAGGGAGAACGGACGCATTTTGAAAACAACAACAACACAGGAAATGTGTCCCGTAGCGCTAATTAATCCCAGAGGTGATCTATCGGGTTCAGGTCAGGACTCTGTGCAGGCCAGTCAAGTTCACGGCCACTCTCCCAACAGCGCCACGCCGTCCCCTAACTAAAGTTCCTTGGGTGGATAATGTCAACTCACTTACATTTCTGCGAAAGTATTGTTTTTTTTTTTTGCAAATTTCAGACTAAATAAATGTTTTTTTTTACTACATCAAATATATATTCTTATAGTGAATCATATTCGGTACTATACCGCCTCTAAAAAAGTACCGGTCCCCTACCACCCCCCGTCGTCCTCATCACGTCATGACATTGTTGGTTTACGAGCAGAGGAGCATGTTCGGCAGCGCACACACACGGAGTACTTACTAGTGGAGACAAAAAAGGGAGAACGGACGCATTTTGGAAACAACAACAACACAGGAAATGTGTCCCGTAGCGCTAATTCATCCCAGAGGTGTTCTATCGGGTTCAGGTCAGGACTCTGTGCAGGCCAGTCAAGTTCACGGCCACTCTCCCAACAGCGCCACGCCGTCCCCTAACTAAAGTTCTTTGGGTGGATAATGTCAACTCACTTACATTTCTGCGAAAGTATTGTTTTTTTTTGCAAATTTCAGACTAAATAAATGTTTTTTTTTACTACATCAAATATATATTCTTATAGTGAATCATATTCGGTACTATACCGCCTCTAAAAAAGTACCGGTCCCCTACCACCCCCTGTCGTCGTCATCACGTCATGACATTGCCGGTTTACGAGCAGAGGAGCATGTTCGGCAGCGCACACACAGAGTACTTACAAGCAGACACGGTGTGGAGACAGAAAAGGGAGAACGGACGCATTTTGGAAACAACAACAACAACACAGGAAATGTGTCCCGTAGCGCTAATTCATCCCAGAGGTGATCTATCGGGTTCAGGTCAGGACTCTGTGCAGGCCAGTCAAGATCACGGCCACTCTCCCAACAGCGCCACGCCGTCCCCTAACTAAAGTTCCTTGGGTGGATAATGTCAACTCACTTACATTTCTGCGAAAGTATTGTTTTTTTTTGCAAATTTCAGACTAAATAAATGTTTTTTTTTACTACATCAAATATATATTCTTATAGTGAATCATATTCGGTACTATACTGCCTCTAAAAAAGTACCGGTCCCCTACCACCCCCCGTCGTCGTCATCACGTCATGACATTGCTGGTTTACGAGCAGAGGAGCATGTTCGGCAGCGCACACACACGGAGTACTTACTAGTGGAGACAGAAAAGGGAGAACGGACGCATTTTGGAAACAACAACAACAACACAGGAAATGTGTCCCGTAGCGCTAATTCATCCCAGAGGTGATCTATCGGGTTCAGGTCAGGACTCTGTGCAGGCCAGTCAAGTTGAAGTGAAGTGAATTATATTTATATAGCACTTTTCTCTAGTGACTCCAAGCACTTTTACATAGTGAAAGCCAATATCTAAGTTACATTTAAAGCCGTGTGGGTGGCACTGGGAGCAGGTGGTTAAAGTGTCTTGCCCAAGGACACAACGGCAGTGACTAGGATGGCGGAAGCGGGGATCGAACCTGGAACCCTCAAGTTGCTGGCACAGCCACTCTACCAACCGAGCTATACCGCCCCAGCAAGAGAAGGCCTGGCTCTCAGTCTCCGTTCTAATTCATCCCAAAGGTGTTCTATCGGGTTCAGGTCAGGACTCTGTGCAGGCCAGTCAAGTTCATCCACACCAGACTCTGTCATCCACATCTTTATGGACCTTTCTCCGTGCACAGTCATGCTGGAAGAGGAATGGGTTGTACTTGAAAGGCGCTTTTCTTAACTTCAAGGTACTCAAAGCGCTTTGACACTATTTCCACATTCACACACTGATGGCGGGAGCTGCCATGCAAGGCCCTAACCACCACCCATCAGGAGCAAGGGTGAAGTGTCTTGCTCAAGGACACAACGGACTTGACTAGGTTGGTAGAAGCTGGGGATCGAACCAGGAACCCTCACGGCCACTCTCCCAACGGCACCACGCCGTCCCCTAACTAAAGTTCCTTGGGTGAATAATGTCAACTCACTACACCGGTATGTTACTTTTATGTGAAGATTGACAGTATGTTACACAAACACAAATAAATAAAAGGTACATTGCATAAACACATTAACATGAACTAGATGCATTTGAAAGTTTTCTTATAAAATTGTGACTTTTGTCAAGTAAAATTACGACTCTTTTCATAAAATTGCCCAAATTTTAAGCTAGAGAATGTCTCATTAGCACCCCTGCTGGTGACTACTATCAAAATGAGGGTGGTCCCAAAAAGGAGGGATTTTTCACTTTGCTCGTGTGTCGCTTTTAAAAGTGCTCCACCCTCTGGTCAACACATGAAATGACAAGTGTGTGTAAAAAATTAAAGTGCTCCCCGTCTGGCCAACATATGAAATAACAAGTGTGTGTAAGAAATTGAAATGTGCCCCCTTTGGCCAAAATTAGTTAAAAAAAATTAAAAAAAATACGTATATAGAGACATACTGTAATAACTTGAAGTAAATAATGAAGATTAAAAACCAGTTACAAAAAAAAAAAAACACAAAACAAAAAATGAATGAACTAAAAGCAGTCTTTTTCTCACAATGTGTCGACTTTTTCCTTATAAAATTGGGAACAATTTCCCATATTCTTTCTGTTTCTGTAATATTGCAATATTTTCTCACAAAATTATCACTTTTTTATGTAAAATTATTACTTTTGTCGTATAAAACTCTGACTTTTATCCCAATATTGCCAATTTCTTTGTTTTTGTTGTAAAATATTGACCTTTTTTTTTGTTTTTGTAAAATGACGACTTTTGTCACAATTTTTCCATGTAAAATCATAATATTGGCCAAATTTTAAAGTTTCATATAAAATTGTGATTTTTGTCTGGTAAAATTACGACTCTTTTCATAAAATTGCCCAAATTTTAATCTTTTCTTGTAAAATCGGGAATGTTATTGAGTTAAATTCCAACTTTTATTATAAAATTGCACAAATGTTCCGTTTTTCTTGTAAAATTTTGACTTGCATTGAGTAAAATGACGACTTTTGTTATAATACTGACACAATTCTAAGTTTTTCGTTGTGAAATTGTGACCTTTTTTTGTGAAATTCTGACTAATTTGCATAGTATGTATATATTATTAATGTTGTAAAACACATCTTTATATATCTAGAAAGGCTGGTCCTAAAGAGGTGGGCATTTTTCTCAGGTCTCAAGAAGGTAAAAAATGCAAGAACTTGTGTGTGTGTGTGTGTGTGTGTGTTCTTGTATTTCTAGCCTTCTTGAGACACGAAGACGGAAAAGTATCTTCCATATGAGGAGGTGTGAACAAGTGATGACATAAATCATGGTCCCAATAACATTGCATCTAATAGAGAATGTCTCATTAGCACCCCTGCTGGTGACTACTATCAAAATGAGGGTGGTCCCAAAAAGGAGGGATTTTTCACTTTGCTCGTGTGTCGCTTTTAAAAGTGCTCCACCCTCTGGTCAACATATGAAATGACAAGTGTGTGTAAAAAATTAAAGTGCTCCCCGTCTGGCCAACATATGAAATAACAAGTGTGTGTAAGAAATTGAAATGCGCCCCCTTTGGCCAAAATTAGTTAAAAAAATAAAAATAAAAATACGTATATAGAGACATACTGTAATAACTTGAAGTAAATAATGAAGATTAAAAACCAGTTACAAAAAAAAACACAAAACAAAAAATGAATGAACTAAAAGCATTTTCCCATAATGTGTCGACTTTTTCCTTATAAAATTGGGAACAATTTCCCATATTCTTTCTGTTTCTGTAATATTGCAATATTTTCTCACAAAATTATCACTTTTTTATGTAAAATTATTACTTTTGTCGTATAAAACTCTGACTTGTATCCCAATATTGCCAATTTCTTTGTTTTTGTTGTAAAATATTGATCTTTTTTTTTTTTTGTAAAATGACTTTTGTCACAATTTTTCCAAGTAAAATCATAATATTGGCCAAATTTTAAAGTTTCATATAAAATTGTGATTTTTGTCTGGTAAAATTACGACTCTTTTCATAAAATTGCCCAAATTTTAATCTTTTCTTGTAAAATCGGAAATGTTATTGAGTTAAATTCCAACTTTTATTATAAAATTGCACAAATGTTCCGTTTTTCTTGTAAAATTTTGACTTGCATTGAGTAAAATGACGACTTTTGTTATAATACTGACACAATTCTAAGTTTTTCGTTGTGAAATTGTGACCTTTTTTTGTGAAATTCTGACTAATTTGCATAGTATGTATATATTATTAATGTTGTAAAACACATCTTTATATATCTAGAAAGGCTGGTCCTAAAGAGGTGGGCATTTTTCTCAGGTCTCAAGAAGGTAAAAAATACAAGAACGTGTGTGTGTGTGTTCTTGTATTTCTAGTCTTTTTGAGACACGAAGGAAAAGTATCTTCCATATGAGGAGGTGTGAACAAGTGATGACATAAATCATGGTCCCAATAACATTGCATCTAATAGAGAATGTCTCATTAGCACCCCTGCTGGTGACATCTATCAAAATGAGGGTGGTCCCAAAAAGGAGGGATTTTTCACATTGACTGTGTGTCGCTTTTAAAAGTGCTCCCCCTCTGGTCAACATATGAAATAACAAGTGTGTGTAAGAAATTGAAATGTGCCCCCTTTGGCCACAATTAATAAATAAAAAATATATATGTATATAGAGACATACTGTAATAACGAAGTAAATAATGAAGATTAAAATCCAATTACAAACAAACATTTAAAAAAAATACAAATTAACTAAGTCTTTTTCTCACAATGTGTCGACTTTTTTCTTATAAAATTGGGAACAATTTCTCATATTCTTTCTGTTTCTGTATTATTGAAATATTTTCTCTCAAAATTATCACTTTTCTATGTAAAATTATTACTTTTTAATGCAAAATGCTGACATTTGTCGTACAAAATTCTGACTTTTATCGCAATATTGCCAATTTTTTTGTTGTTCTTGTAAAACAGTGACATTTTTTTTGTAAAATTATGACTTGTCACACGTTTGCCAAGTAAATATATAATATTGCCAACATTTGAACATTTTCATATAAAATTGTGACTTTTGTCTAGTAAAATTACGAGTCTTTTCATAAAATCGCCCAAATTTTGAGCTTTTCTTGTAAAATCGCGACTGTTATTGAGTTCAAATTCCAACTTTTATCACAATATTGCACAAATGTTCAGTTTTTCTCGTCAAATTTTGACTCGCGTTGAGTAAAATGACGACTTTTATTACATTACTGCCAAAATTCTACGTTTTCCTTGTGAAATTGTGACCTTTTTCTTGTGAAATTCCAACTTATTTTTCAGGACAAGCTTTTTTATATTTACATAGTTTGTATATATTATTAATGTTGTAAATACACATCTTTATATATCTAGAAAGGCTGGTCCTAAAGAGGTAGGCATTTTTCTCAGGTCCCAAGAAGGTAAAAAATACAAGAACGTGTGTGTGTGTGTGTGTGTTTGTGTGTGTGTGTGTGTAGGGGGGGGGGGGGGGGGGGGGGGGGGGGGGGGGTTAAGGCGATAAGCACCTGTGTCCCGAGGCCACCTTTTGATTTCCCCTCACGTTGCGGCTGAAATCAGCCCAATCACTGCACTGTCACCTGGCTGCCACCAGAGAGAGACCCACGCCGCATACTGACGAGCTCATTTGGCTACACGGCGCTAACGTGTGTGCTCGTACTCGCACGTACCCCGGCGGGCCTTGCAAAACAAAAGTGACAGAACAAAGGGTGGGTGTGTGGGGAGGGGCGTCGAGGGGGTGCTTCATACCTAAATTGCAAGTGTGAGGCAAACAAGTGTCTTTGTTCCTAGTGCGATGTGGCGCCCCCTGCTGATCAACTCTTTCACCTGCGACATAGATTGACCTTGCATGAGTGCGCTGCATCATTTCCTTCATCGTCTCATGACTCTTTTCTAAATGATTTGTTATTGGCAGTGACTCTCAACTGTTGATTAAAGTACAGTGTTTTATTTTCCTACAGTCAAACACAGTGTTACTGTTCAAACTGTGTCAAAAATAATAGATATACCAAACCCCAAAACCAAAGAAGTTGTCACGTTGTGTAAATGGTAAATAAAAAGAGAATACAATGATTTGCTAATCCTTTTCAACTTATATTCAATTGAATAGACTGCAAAGACAAGATATTTCATGTTCACACTGAGAAACCTAATTTTTTTTGGCAAATAATCATTAACTTAGAATTAAATAGCAGCAACACGTTGCAAAAAAGTTGTCACAAGGGTATTTTTACCACTGTGTTACATGGCCTTTCCTTTTAACAACACTCAGTAAACGTTTGGGAACTGAGGAGACACATTTTTGAAGCTTCATAATGCACCACACATTTTCAATGGGAGACAGGTCTGGACTACAGGCAGGCCAGTCTAGTACCCCGCACTCTTTTACTACGAAGCC
>NC_084755.1:7937575-8067575 GCF_033978785.1 Entelurus aequoreus
CGGTGGTCACGGGAGGGGAGGGGAGGGGAGGGGAGGGTCTGACGGAGGAATCGGTGATGGGGAAAAATGGATGGAGGGAGGAAAGGGGGGGCTGGGGTGGGGGGGTGTCACTAATGGCCCGAAGACACAGCTGGCTGCAGACACCCAAGGACAGACAGACAGAAAGTGAAGATGGTAAAAAATAGAGGGGACGGAGGGGAGGCGTCTCGTCATTGCCAGGGTTATTTCCTCGTCATGCATCTTTTCGGTAAAAAAAACACACACACACACACACACACACACACACACACACACACACACACACACACACACACACACACACACACACACACACACACACACACACACACACACACACACACACACACACACACACACACACACACACACACACACACACACACACACACACACACGGGCCTCGCGTGGCAATGAATTATCTATGCAACAATGGCGCCCGCTCACGGTAATGAACAGAAACGAGGGGACAAAAGAGGAAGCCAAGGCGGCGTGGCATTCTAGTCCATGCACCTTTTAACAAGTCCCCTTTAAAAAGGCCTACTGAAATGATTTTTTTATTTATTTAAACGGGAATAGCACATCCATTCTATGTGTCATACTTGGGCATTTCGCGATATTGCCATATTTTTGCTGAAAGGATTTAGTAGAGAAAATCGACGATAAAGTTCGCAACTTTTGCTCGCTGATAAAAAGAAGCCTTGCCTGTACCGGAAGTAGCGTGACGTCACAGGAGCTAGTATTCCTCACAATTTTCCTTTGTTTACAATGGAGCGAGAGAGATTCGGACCGAGAAAGCGACGATTACCACATTAATTTGAGCGAGGATGAAAGATTCGTGGATGAGGAACGTTACAGTGAAGGACTAGAGAGGCCGTGCAGGGTGTATCTTTTTTCGCTCTGACCGTAACTTAGGTACAAAGCTGGCTCATTGGATTCCACACTCTCTCCTTTTTCTATTGTGGATCACGGATTTGTATTTTAAACCACCTCGGATACTATATCCTCTTGAAAATGAGAGTCGAGCACGCGAAATGGACATTTAAAGTGACTTTTATCTCCACGACAATACATCGGTGACACACTTAGCTACTGAGCTAACGTGATAGCATCGTTCTCAAATGAAGATAGCAACAAAATAAATAAACCCCTGACTGGAAGGATAGACAGAAGATCAACAATACTATTAAACCATGTACATGTAACTCATACTTGCCAACCTTGAGACCTTCAATATCGGGAGGTGGGGGGGGGCCGGCGGGGGGGCGGCGTGTTTGGGCGGGGGGCGTGGCCAAGGGCGTGGTTAAGAGGAGAGTATATTTACAGCTAGAATTCACCAAATCAAGTATTTCTTATATATATATATATATATATATATATATATATATATATATATATATATATATATATATATATATATATATATATATATATACATATATATGTATGAAATACTTGACTTTCAGTGAATTCTAGCTATATATGTATTTTATTTTTATTTTTTATTTTATTATACATATAAATAAAAGACATACTTGAATTTCAGTGTTCTGCAGGCTATCCAGTAGGTGGCAGTATTGTTCTGTTTAAGAGTGTCACAACATTGCTGTTTACGGCAGACGAACTGCTTTACGGTAGACTAAACGTGACTGCTGTTGTTGTTACCGCGCTGGGAGGACGTTAATGAAACTGCCCAACAATAAACCCACATAAGAAACCAAGAACTCTCTCTGCTTGTTGTGCACTCTACTCTCTAAAAGCCGTCGATGTTATGACGTCATTGGGCAGGCAAGCTGCTGGGAAAGCGGACGTGAGAACGGCTGTCCCCACTCAGGTCCGCATTGAGCTGCAGGGGGCGTGGCCTCCAGCTCCGGCTGAATACTGGGAGTTTGTCGGGAGAAGGGAGGTTGTCGGGAGAGGCGCTGAAGACCGGGATTCTCCCGCTAAAAACGGGAGGGTTGGCAAGTATGATGTAACTACACGGTTAAAAATTCTCAGCCTGGTAAGGCTTAACAATGCTGTTGCTAACGACGCTAAGGCCAATTCAGCAACTTAGCAACCGGACCTCACAGAACTATGATAAAAACATTAGCGCTCCACCTACGCCAGCCAGCCCTCATCTTCCCATCAACACCCGTGCTCACCTGCGTTCCAGCGATCGACGGCGCGACGAAGGACTTCATCCGTGGGTTTGGCGGCAAGCATCGGCTAGGCGTAGTAAGTAGTCCTTGTTGTGTTGCTGTAAGTATTGTACTTTGCCGCTAATACACCGATCGATCCCACCTACAACGTTCTTCTTTGCAGCCTCCATTGTTCATTAAACAAATTGCAAAAGATTCACCAACACAGATGTCCAGAATACTGTGGAATGTTGTCGAAGAAAACAAGAGGTTTCTGTATCGGGTTCGATGGGGTCCAACCACTTCCGTGGATTTTGTGACGTCACGCGCATAAATCATATCCAAAGGAGTTTTTCAACCGGAAGTGTGGCAGGAATTTTAAAATGTCACTTTATAAGTTAACCCGGCCGTATTGGCATGTGTTGCAATGTTAAGATTTCATCATTGATATATAAACTATCAGACTGCGTGGTCGCTAGTAGTGGCTTTCAGTAGGCCTTTAAGCCCGGGGTGTCAAACGTACGGCCCGAGGGCCTGGATCAATAATTATAATAATAGATTTTATGTCATAACGAAGGGGTTGCAAATCTTTGGATGTCCCACGATTCCATTCAATATCGATTCTTGGGGTCACGATTCGATTCAAAATCAATTTTTTTCCGATTCAACGCGGTTCTCGATTCAAAAACGATATTTTCCCGATTCAAAAGGATTCTCTATTCATTCAATACAACGGATTTCAGCAGGATCTACCCCAGTCTGCTGACATGCAAGCAGAGTAGTAGATTTTGGTAAAAAGCTTTTATAATTGTAAAGGACAATGTTTTATCAACTGATTGCAATAATGTACATTTGTTTTAACTATTAAATGAACCAAAAATATGACTTATTTTATCTTTGTGAAAATATTGGACACAGTGTGTTGTCAAGCTTATGAGATGCGATACAAGTGTAAGCCACTGTGACACTATTGTTCGTTCTTTTTTTAAAATTTATTTATAAATGTCTAATGATAATGTCAACGAGGGATTTTTAATCACTGCTATGTTGAAATTGTAACTAATATTGATACTGTTGATAGCATCCATTTTTGTTTCGCTACTTTTGGATGGTAGCGAAACCTGTGTCGTGTTTGTATCTCCTCTCAATTGCTCTGTTTTTTGCAATTCTGAGTGTTGCTGGGTCGGGTTTGGTTTTGGAACTGGATTGCATTGTTATGGTATTGCTGTGTATTGTTTTGTTGGATTGATTAATTAAAAAAAATCCAAAAAAAAAATAAAATAAAAAAATAAAATAAAATAAATAAATATTTATTTTAAAAAAATGACAATCGATTCTGAATCGCACAACGTGAGAATCGCGATTCGAATCGATTTTTTCCCACATCTCTAGTTTTCGCAACTTACTGCGAGGATTGTTCTCCCGGGATGCAAACGGCCTTGTCCGGACCAGGGTAGCAGGTAGGAACATATTTAATTACCAAAACTTAAAAGGGTACAAAAAAAAAAACAGAAAACAACCCGAAGGCGAGCATGCCTAACGAATGCGAAAGATAAGGCAAAAAAACTTAGGACATGAAACATGAAACCAAAGACATGAAAAACTCACTAAACGCGCTTGAAACAAACACAAAAGACATGGAACGAGCAACATGAACAAAGTAATCGCATGAATACAAGCATGAACTATGGCATGAAAAGAACAATGTCGCCAGACAGACTAACTGGCAACGACAGGCTTAAATAATAGTCTCTCTTGATTAGAGACAGGTGTGACCCGAACGCAAGAGACAGGTGAAAATCATAAGTCGTCATGGAAACTAAAACAAACAAGGGAGCACAAACAGGAACTAAAAGAGTCCAAAAACTAACAAAAACTAACAAAAACATAATGCAGACCACAGATCATGACATTTTATTTGTAAAAACACTTTACATTCAACTCAAAGTGCTACAGTGCATTTAAAAAACAACAATGCTACCCTAGGACAAACTGGGTAACACATGGCTTAACTTTTTGTTACTATAACAATCTACAAGGTTAACATAGTTGGCTTCTCTTTCTTCCCCTCCATTTTTCTGCATTCTTTTGTATCTCTAGTTATCATTACGTATATGTATTGTTGCATTTGAACAACTGTATTGTTGATAATAGAGGTACATTATTATCATTGTTCATTATCAATAGTGATATTTCTATTGGTATATGTATTGTTCCATTTGTAGTGTAATAATGCTCATTGTCATTTCTGTATTATTTATTTCGCTAACTGCTTCTTTGCTATCACTTTTACCATCATATTTGTACATGTCCTATTTGCTGATGTTGTTCTATTGTTGTTGATGTTGTTGTTGTTGTTTTTGTCTCTCTGTCTTATCCCCCATCTTGTCCCCACAATTTCCCCCTCTGTCTTCCTTTTTTCTCTCTTTCTATCCCCTCCTGCACCGGAAATGTGTCCCGTAAAAAAACGTCCGACCGGAACTCTCTGATAACTAAAATTCCTTGGGTGAATAATGTAAACTCACTACACCGGTATGTTTTAGCGCTTTCATGGCAAGTTTACTGACAGATATAAGTAAGAAATTTACACTACTTTATATTAGAAATGGCAACAGTGGAGGATGAATGTCACATAACAAGAAGATAGAGAAAAAGAAGAAGCTTATCGACTACGGTGTCGCCACGGACTACAAAGGCGGACTCGCGCAAATTTTCAGGATTTATGCAGATCCCAAATACAGATCAGCGGGTACCAGAAAGTAAGAAAAGTTGCTTTTGCATAATATTGCGCAATAAAACGCCAGATAATATGTCTCACCTTATACACACACCATAATAATACTCTTATATCGAAGCACAGTACAATCCAAAGTCGTACTAAAACATTTTGATAGATTTTTGAGCGCCGTGAGTAATGTTCTATATTTTCAATGGAACATATAAAATGTTGGTGTTTGTTTACTTGAGTCATATTGCAGTCTACACGTCTCTCTTATGTGTGACTGCCATCTACTGGTCACACTTATCATTTCACCATGTGCCAAATAAAATAGCTTCGAGGTCGGTTAGCACAACCAAAATTATTCCGTACATTAGGCGCTCCGGGTTATAAGGCGCACTGACGAGTTTTGAGAGAATTAAAGGCGCCTTATAGTCCGAAAAATTTATTTTTTATATTAAATGTGAATTGTTTCCTGTCAATGTCCCCCCCTCCTCCCAGAAACAGAGTGAAATATTACTATTTTCATTTTTTATATTTTACATTAAATTAAGAGTGGTATATTTTAATAATTATGTTGTTATTTTCTTGTTTATTTACATTTATTATTGTTTTTGAATAAGGAAAAACCCAATACCTGTCCAAAAGTTTTTTATCCCCGAAACATGTTCAACAGTAATTCGACACTATTGATTTTTATCATCACTATTTAGTATTTAGCCTCCCAATAAAACAAACTAGGACGAACAGATGTGGCTGTAGGAAACCTACGGATGTAGCTTTCATTAAACTCCAGAAGATGGCAGTACATCCATTTGAAGTAGGGCTGCAACTAACGATTAATTTGATAATCGATTAATCTGTCGATTATTACTTCGATTAATCGATTAATAATCGGATAAAAGAGACAAACTACATTTCTATCCTTTCCAGTATTTAAAAAAAAAAAAAAACAGCATACTGGCACCATACTTATTTTGATTATTGTTTCTCAGCTGTTTGTACATGTTGCAGTTTATAAATAAAGGTTTATTTAAAAAAAAAAAAAAAAAAAAAAATTAAAAGCCTCTGCGCATGCGCATAGCATAGATCCAACGAATCGATGACTAAATTAATCGGCAACTATTTTTATAATCGATTTTAATCGATTTATTCGATTAGTCGTTGCAGCCCTAATTTGAAGTATAGGACACTTTATACACCTGCGCCAATGTGAAATTTATAGGCCTTATTTTTTTTAGGCGTATAAGTAAAATATATAATAAAATATAATAATAATAATTTTGGGTGTAATTTAAAAAAATATACATATTTTTATTAATCTTGAAAAAACATGATGCCTTTCAAGGGGGTTTTTCAAAACATAAATTCCAATATTAACCCATTTTTGGGTGAGAATTAATCCAGATTATTATATTTATTATAGAATCCCCATAAATTTAAAAAAGCCTTACTGCCATTAGCGCCTCAGCTGTTAACCTTGACGATGATATATAATAGTCCGAAAACATGTATTTTTTATATTAAATGTAAATTGTTTCCTGTCAATGTCCCCCCCTCCTCCCAAAAACAGAGTGAAATATTACTATTTTCATTTTTTATATTTTACATTAAATTATGAGTGGTATATTTTAATATTTATGTTTTGTTATTTTCTTGTTTATTTACATTTATTATTGTTTTTGAATAAGGAAAAACCCAATACCTGTTCAAACATGTTCAACAATAATTCGACACTATTGATTTTTATCATCACTATTTAGTATTTAGCCTCCCAATAAAACAAACTAGGACGAACAGATGTGGCTGTAGGAAACCTACGGATGTAGCTTTCATTAAACTCCAGAAGATGGCAGTACATCCATTTGAAGTAGGGCTGCAACTAACGATTAATTTGATAATCGATTAATCTGTCGATTATCACTTCGATTAATCGATTAATAATCGGATAAAAGAGACAAACTACATTTCTATCCTTTCCAGTATTTTATTGAAAAAAACAGCATACTGGCACCATACTTATTTTGATTATTGTTTCTCAGCTGTTTGTACATGTTGCAGTTTACAAATAAAGGTTTATTTAAAAAATAAATAAATTTTTTAAAAAATAATTAAAAGCCTCTGCGCATGCGCATAGCATAGATCCAACGAATCGATGACTAAATTAATCGGCAACTATTTTTATAATCGATTTTAATCGATTTAATCGATTAGTTGTTGCAGCCCTAATTTGAAGTATAGGACACTTTATACACCTGCGCCAATGTGAAATTTATAGGCCTTATTTTTTTAGGCATATAAGTAAAATATATAATAAAATATAATAATAATAATTTTGGGTGTAATTAAAAAAAATATACATATTTTTATTAATCTTGAAAAATCATGATGCCTTTCAAGGGAGTTTTTCAAAACATAAATTCCAATATTAACCCATTTTTGGGTGAGAATTAATCCAGATTATTATATTCATTATAGAATCCCCATAAATTAAAAAAAGCCTTACTGCCTAGTATATTACCTATATTACCCACAAGCACCCTCTGCGCCATTAGCGCCTCAGCTGTTAACCTTGACGATGATATATAATAGTCCGAAAAAATGTATTTTTTATATTAAATGTAAATTGTTTCCTGTCAATGTCCCCCCCTCCTCCCAAAAACAGAGTGAAATATTACTATTTTCATTTTTTATATTTTACATTAAATTATGAGTGGTATATTTTAATATTTATGTTTTGTTATTTTCTTGTTTATTTACATTTCTTATTGTTTTTGAATAAGGAAAAACCCAATACCTGTCCAAAGGTTTATCCCCGAAACATGTTCAACAATAATTCGACACTATTGATTTTTATCATCACTATTTAGTATTTAGCCTCCCAATAAAACAAACTAGGACGGACAGATGTGGCTGTAGGAAACCTACGGATGTAGCTTTCATTAAACTCCAGAAGATGGCAGTACATCCATTTGAAGTAGGGCTGCAACTAACGATTAATTTGATAATCGATTAATCTGTCGATTATTACTTCGATTAATCGATTAATAATCGGATAAAAGAGACAAACTACATTTCTATCCTTTCCAGTATTTTATTGAAAAAAAACAGCATACTGGCACCATACTTATTTTGATTATGGTTTCTCAGCTGTTTGTACATGTTGCAGTTTATAAATAAAGGTTTATTTAAAAAATAAAAAAATAAAAAATAAAAAATAAAAATAATTAAAAGCCTCTGCGCATGCGCATAGCATAGATCCAACAAATCGATGACTAAATTAATCGGCAACTATTTTTATAATCGATTTTAATCGATTTAATCGATTAGTTGTTGCAGCCCTAATTTGAAGTATAGGACACTTTATACACCTGCGCCAATGTGAAATTTATAGGCCTTATTTTTTTAGGCGTATAAGTAAAATATATAATAAAATATAATAATAATAATTTTGGGTGTAATTAAAAAAAATATACATATTTTTATTAATCTTGAAAAATCATGATGCCTTTCAAGGGAGTTTTTCAAAACATAAATTCCAATATTAACCCATTTTTGGGTGAGAATTAATCCAGATTATTATATTTATTATAGAATCCCCATAAATTTAAAAAAGCCTTACTGCCATTAGCGCCTCAGCTGTTAACCTTGACGATGATATATAATAGTCCGAAAAAATGTATTTTTTATATTAAATGTAAATTGTTTCCTGTCAATGTCCCCCCCTCCTCCCAAAAACAGAGTGAAATATTACTATTTTCATTTTTTATATTTTACGTTAAATGAGTGGTATATTTTAATAATTATGTTCTGTTATTTTCTTGTTTATTTACATTTTTTATTGTTTTTTAATAAGGTAAAACCCAATACCTGTCCAAAGGTTTATCCCCGAAACATGTTCAACAGTAATTCTACACTATTGATTTTTATCATCACTATTTAGTATTTAGCCTCCCAATAAAACAAACTAGGACGAACAGATGTGGCTGTAGGAAACCTACGAATGTAGCTTTCATTAAACTCCAGAAGATGGCAGTACATCCATTTGAAGTAGGGCTGCAACTAACGATTAATTTGATAATCGATTAATCTGTCGATTATTACTTCGATTAATCGATTAATAATCGGATAAAAGAGACAAACTACATTTCTATCCTTTCCAGTATTTTATTGAAAAAAACAGCATACTGGCACCATACTTATTTTGATTATTGTTTCTCAGCTGTTTGTACATGTTGCAGTTTACAAATAAAGGTTTATTTAAAAAATAAATAAATAAATAAATTTAAAAAATAATAATTAAAAGCCTCTGCGCATGCGCATAGCATAGATCCAACGAATCGATGACTAAATTAATCGGCAACTATTTTTATAATCGATTTTAATCGATTTAATCGATTAGTTGTTGCAGCCCTAATTTGAAGTATATATATACACGCGTATAAGACACTTTATAGGCGTATAAGTAAAATATATAATAAAATATAATAATAATAATTTTGGGTGTAATTAAAAAAGATATACATATTTTTATTAATCTTGAAAAATCATGATGCCTTTCAAGGGAGTTTTTCAAAACATAAATTCCAATGTTAACCCATTTTTGGGTGAGAATTAATCCATATTATTATATTTATTATAGAATCCCCATAAATTAAAAAAAAGCCTAGTATATTCCCTATATTACCCACAAGCACCCTCTGCGCCATTAGCGCCTCAGCTGTTAACCTTGACGATGACATCATGCATGCTGAATATATTAAGAGGGGAGGGGGAAGGTGTGTGTGTGTGTGTGTGTGTGTGTGTGTGTGCGAGTGTGACTCAATGCATGAGGATGTGAGCGTCTGAATGAGACAGGAATTTGCCATCATGTGTCATCCTCGATGCCAGCCAGAGGGGCGGCAAGCGGGGAAGAACGATAAAAAAAGAACAGAGCCGCTAATGAAGTGTAGAAAAAAAATAAGGAGGAAGAGGAGGTTGGAAAAAGGGGAGAGGGGGGGTAGACAAACAGATGCAGGATGAAGATGGGGGGGGGGGGGGGGGGAATGGAGGCAGGATTTGAGGGAGGAGAGACGGTCCTGGGGTGGATGTTGACGGAGTGATGGAGAGTGGGAGAGAAGAGGAAGTGAGTGCTAAAAAGAGGAGGAAGAAGGATGTTCCCCGGAAGAAAGGAAGAGATGATGGGAGGAAAAGGCAAAAATATCTTTAATACATTCAATCTGACTCAACGTCTTCACTTTATTCCTAAAGAGTCATCTTGTTTTTAATACTCTTTTATGGTTTAAAAAAAAAAAAAAGATGAGGTCAGAAAGGGGAAAAAAATGGCACAAAATGGTCACGAGGGTATGATGTCATCATGATGCAGCTTGAAAAAGGCAATGGATTGAAAATATGATCTCTTTTGGGAGAAGATATGATATATGTTACCGGGATAATACAGGGGGAAAGTAATTATATTGGGATAAAACTATCATGTTTTTTCAAGATTAATAAAAATATGTATTTTTTTTTTCAATTACACACAAAATAAAATAATGGAATAATTGTGTTATATATTTTACTTATACGCCTAAAAAAAATAAGGCGTATAAATTTCGCAGTGGCAGCTGAGTAGCGCAGGTGTATAAAGTGTCCTATACTTCAAATGGACACACTGCCATCTTCTGGAGTTTAATGAAAGCTACATCTGTGGGTTTCCTACAGCCACATCTGTCCGTTCTAGTTTGTTTTATTGGGAGGCAAAGTATGAAATAGTAATGATAAAAATCAATAGTGTCGAATTATTGTTGAACACGTTCCGGGGATAGACCTTTGGACAGGTATTGGGTTTTTCCTTATTCAAAAACAATAAGAAATGTAAATAAACAAGAAAATAAGTCATCTTGTTTTTAATACTCTTTAATGGTTTGAAAAAAAAAAAAGATGAGGTCAGAAAGGGGAAAAAAATGGCACAAAATGGTCACGAGGGTATGATGTCATCATGATGCAGCTTGAAAAAGGAAATGGATTGAAAATATGATCTCTTTTGGGAGAAGATATGATATATGTTGCCGGGATAATACAGGGGGAAAGTAATTATATTGGGATAAAACTAGAGTGGCTTTTTTGCCGATATTCCGATATTGTCCAACTCTTGATTACCGATTCCGATATCAACCGATACCAAAATATGCAGTCGTGGAATTAACACATTATTGTTGTGATGCCCCGCTGGATGCATTAAACAAGGTAACAAGGTTTTCCTAAATAAATCAACTCAAGTTATGGGGAAAAAAAATGCCAACATGGCACTGCCATATTTATTATTGAAGTCACAAAGTGCATTATTTTTTTTTTAACATGCCTCAAAACAGCAGCTTGGAATTTGGGACATGCTCTCCCTGAGAGAGCATGAGGAGGTCGAGGTGGGCGGGGTTGTGGGGGGAAAAGTTAGTGCTGCAAGGGGTTCTGGGTATTTGTTGTGTTGTGTTTATGTCGTGTTACGGTGCGGATGTTCTCCCGAAATGTGTTTGTCATTCTTGTTTGGTGTGAGTTCACAGTGTGGCGCATATTTGTAACAGTGTTAAAGTTGTTTGTACGGCTACCCTCAGTGTGACCTGTATGGCTGTTGACCAATTATGCCTTGCATTCACTTGTGTGTGTGAAAAGCCGTAGATATGTGACTGGGCCGTGCCTTTAAGGTTTATTGGCGCTCTGTACTTCTCCCTACGTCCGTGTACACAGCGGCGTTTTTAAAAAGTCGTACATTTTACTTTTTGAAACCGATAATTTCCGATGTCCCATTTTAAAGCATTTATCGGCCGATAACATCGGCAGTCCGATATTATCGGACATCTCTAGTTCGAACTGGTAAACTTTGTTATTTTTTTTGTAAATATTAGCTCATTTGGAATTTGATGCCTGCAACGCGATTCGAAAAAGCTGGCACAAGCGGCAAAAAAGACTGAGAAAGTCGAGGAATGCTCATCAAAACACTTATTTGGAACAACCCAAAGGTGAACATGCTAATTGGGAACAGGTGGGTGCCGTGATTGGGTATAAAAGCGGCTTCCGTGACATGCTCAGTTGTTCACAAACAAGGACGGGTCATCACGAATGCCTGAGCAAATTATTAAACAGTTTAAGAACAACATTTCTCAACCAGCTATTGCGAGGAATTTAAGGATTTCACCATCTACGGTCTGTAATATCACCCCTCAAACGGTACTGCATCAAAAAGCGACATCAGTGTGTAAAGGATATCACCACATGGGCTCAGGACCACTTCAGAAACCCACTGTCAGTAACTACAGTGGGTCGCTACATCTGTAAGTGCAAGTTAAAACTCTACGCTCAGAGCGTAATCCTACCACCACCATGTATGACGGTAGGAATGATGTTCCTGGGATTAAAGGCCTCACCTTTTCTCCTCCAAACATATTGCTGGGTATTGTGGCCAAACAGCTCCATATGTGTTTCATCTGACATCACATGGACAAAGATAAGACCTTCTGGAGGAAAGTTCTGTGGTCAGATGAAACAAAAATGGAGCTGTTTGGCCACAATACCCAGCAATATGTTTGGAGGAGAAAAGGTGAGGCCTTTTAATCCCAGGAACACCACCCCTACCGTCAAGCATGGTAGTGGTAGTATTATGCTCTGGGCCTGTTTTTCTGCCAATGGAACTGCTGCTTTACAGAGAGTAAATGGGACAATGAAAAAGGAGGATTACCTCCAAATTCTTCAGGACAAGCTAAAGTCATCAGCCCGGAGGTTGGGTCTTGGGCGCAGTTGGGTGTTCCAACAGGACAATGACCCCAAACACACGTCAAAAGTGGTAAAGGAATGGCTAAATCAGGCTAGAATGAAGGTTTTAGAATGGACATTCCCAAAGTCCTGACTTAAACGTGTGGACAATGCTGAAGAAACAAGTCCATGTCAGAAAACCAACACATTTAGCTGAACTCCACCAATTTTGTGGCCAAAAATTCAAGCAGAAGCTTGTGGATGGCTACCAAAAGTGCCTTATTGCAGGTAAACTTGCCAAGGGACATGTAAGCAAATATTAACATTGCTGTATGTATACTTTTGACCCAGCACATTTTCAGTTGACCCATAATAAATTCATAAAAGAAGCAAACTTCATGAATGTTTTTTTTGTGACCAACAAGTATGTGCTCCAATCACTACATCACAAAAAAATAAGAGTTGTAGAAATGATTGTAAACTCAAGACAGCCATGACATTATGTTCTTTACAAGTGTGTGTACACTTTTGACCACGACTGTATATGTGATGTACTGAGTGTGTATACTGCATGTGTGTGTGTGTGTGTGAAAGGCACATAAAAAAACATGGCCTCACAGAGATAGCCCAGGGTTTGTTTTTGTGTTTGCTCTGATGTTTAAGAGTGCACCACGTGGCTCCTCCCACCAGCAGCCCGTGACTCACAGCTCTTATACCAGCTAACATGTGAATTTGTGTATTGTTTCCAACAGTGACGTGCAGTCACTAGAGGCAGGTGAGGCCCCCGCCTCACCTGCCATCATGGAAAGAAAAAAAAAGGTAAAAAGAAAAAAAAAAATTTGTTATACACTACCGTTCAAAAGTTTGGGGTCACCCAAACAATTTTGTGGAATAGCCTTCATTTCTAAGAACAAGAATAGACTGTCGAGTTTCAGATGAAAGTTCTCTTTTTCTGGCCATTTTGAGCGTTTAATTGACCCCACAAATGTGATGCTCCAGAAACTCAATCTGCTCAAAGGAAGGTCAGTTTTGTAGCTTCTGTAACAAGCTGAACTGTTTTCAGATGTGTGAACATGATTGCACAAGGGTTTTCTAATCATCAATTAGCCTTCTGAGCCAATGAGCAAACACATTGTACCATTAGAACACTGGAGTGATAGTTGCTGGAAATGGGCCTCTATACACCTATGTAGATATTGCACCAAAAAGCAGACATTTGCAGCTAGAATAGTCATTTACCACATTAGCAATGTATAGAGTGTATTTCTTTAAAGTTAAGACTAGTTTAAAGTTATCTTCATTGAAAAGTACAGTGCTTTTCCTTCAAAAATAAGGACATTTCAATGTGACCCCAAACTTTTGAACGCTAGTGTATGTATCCAGTGATTATACTATAAAGTTATTTTCCATTTAACTTCACCAGTTTTAGATTATTTTTATTCAAAATCGCTGAATTTTCACATTTGC
The DNA here is from genome assembly GCF_033978785.1 of Entelurus aequoreus. Taxonomy (NCBI): domain Eukaryota; kingdom Metazoa; phylum Chordata; class Actinopteri; order Syngnathiformes; family Syngnathidae; genus Entelurus; species Entelurus aequoreus. Next base: position 7,951,625 of record NC_084755.1, read on the forward strand.
CGTTCAAAACTGCGTTGACTCGGCTAACTGCTGGCCTGCTATAGCATATTGCTATATGAATTATATTATACATTTCCATAGTTGAGTTAGCTGAGGTATATAATGTACAGTGTATTTTGTCAACAACTGTATGTGTGTAGCGTATTTCTTGTGCTGAGCGATCATAAAACTGCTGCGAAGACACACCGTGGGAGGCTCGCAGTAATCCCGCCTCCTTGTGCCGCAGAACCCCCCGACGGGAGCGCCCATACTTGCCAACCCTCCCGTTTTTAGCGGGAGAATCCCGATATTCAGCGCCTCTCCCGACAACCTCCCGGCAGAGATTTTCTCCCGACAAACTCCCGGTATTCAGCCGGAGCTGGAGGCCACGCCCCCTCCAGCTCAATGCGGACCTGAGACCGAGTGGGGACAGCCTGTTCTCACGTCCGCTTTCCCACAATATAAACAGCTTGCCTGCCCGACGACGTCATAACATCTAGGGCTTTTAGAGAGTGCACAACTGCGCACACAACAAGGAGACGAAGCAGAAGAACGAGGAAATTACAGACATGGCGGCCGAAATGATATACTCATCATGAACGGAGAAGTTAAACAGGACAATACTGCCATCTAATGGATAGCCACCGGAACACTGAAATTCAAGTTTTTTTTTTTTTTTCTATGTAAATAAAATTTAAAAAAAAAAAAATAAATAAAATATATATATATATATATATATATATATATATATATGAAATATATATGAAATACTCGAGTTGGTGAATTCTAGCTGTAAATAACCACGCCCCCCGCCCCCAAACAACCCCCCGCCCCGACCCCCAACCAAGCCCCCCCACCTCCCGATATTGGAGGTCTCAAGGTTGGCAAGTATGGGAGCGCCACACCAACCAAAGCCCACACCCAAACCCTCCACGTGCAAGACCGAATCCACCCAAAAAATGTCACTTAACAAGAAGCCAAAAAGTGCAAAAACAACAATGCTCGCGACGGATTTCATATTTCATTCATTCACAACTCCTCCAACACGAACACCACTGTTCCCGCTCTTATAAGTAAAGGTAAGACCATAATAATGTTTTTTTAATTAAATGTGCTTTTTTATGTGTGCTACGGTTTGTATGTGTAAAGTTAAAGTTCAGTTAAAGTACCAATGATTGTCACACACACACACACACACCAGGTGTGGTGAAATGTGTCCTCTGCATTCGACCCATCACCCTTGCTCACCCCCTGGGAGGTGAGGGGAGCAGTGGGCAGCAGCGGTGGCCGCGCCCGGGAATCATTTTTGGTGATTTCACCCCCAATTCCAACCCTTGATGCTGAGTGCCAAGCAGGGAAGAATGCTGGTATGAGCTTTTAAACATAACCCGTTAACTGCTGCCAATCAAATGGTGAATAAGATCCTCTTTAGGGTTCATATGTTTGTAAATCTGACTGTGATGAAGTCAGTGCCTCACCTGACATGAACCTCACCGCACGTCACTGGTTTCCAACCGCGTGGTCACTTCCGCTAAAGTAGCTCGGGACGTGCATATCAAAACAAAAACGATTTTTTTTTCAATGTGTGATGCAGATAATATACAGTACAGGTGTGCACGTCTCGTTACAGATCTCTCAGGTGTTACAATCCTCCATCTTTCCATCCATCTGGTCCCGCTTATCTCCCTCCTTCTCAGCCACGACTGTTTAGTATGCATTGCTGCGTCGCTCATGGCTGCAGGTGACGCCATTGCCCGGCTCCCCTCCATGTTAGCTATCGTGGTGGACCATAACCGAGCTTCTGTCAAGTCGGGGGTCAGCTCTTTAGCGCCCCCTGGAGCTTATTGAAAAATGTATGAACATTTTTTTTTAATATGGTTTCTGTAGGAAAACAAGTATGGCACAAACCTTCCTAATTGTTAGAAAGCCCACTGTTTATGTTAAACATGCTTCACTGACGTCCTACTCATTTTGGAAGTCCTTGAACGCACCATAGTTTGGTTGCACGCGCAACTGGGGACGGCGTGGCGAAGTTGGGAGAGTGGCCGCGCCAGCAATCTGAGGGCTACTGGGGTTCAATCCCCACCTTCTACCAACCTATTCACGTCCGTCGTGCCCTTGAGCAAGACACTTCACCCTTGCTCCTGATGGGTGGTGGTTCGCGCCTTGCATGGCAGCTCCCGCCATCGGTGTGTGAATGGGTGAATGTGGAAATAGTGTCAAAGCGCTTTGAGTTCCTTAAAAAAAAGGTAGAAAAGCGCTATACAGGTATAACCCATTTAACATTTACCATTTACTTTCCCCGACGCTGCCACAGAAAGACGTGTTTCATGCCACTCCTTCTTTGTCTAATTTTGTCCACCAAATTTTTTGTGCTGTGCGCGAATGCACAAAAGGTGAGCTTTGTTGAGTGCCAATCAGGCATATTTGGTCAGTGCGTGACTGTAAGCTAATCGATGCTAACACGCTATTTAGGCTAGCTGTATGTACATATTGCATCATTATGCCACGTTTAATGCCTCATTTAATTTCCTTTACTTGTATCCTCTTTCTATATAATTTATATTTGCATGTCACATGACACATTATCTGTATGTAGAATTGGCTGCATGTCTGATAGTTGTTTGTGGGCCATGTTGTTCCAGACCACAGCAAACATGACCTAAATGACAAAGATTGTAATAAATCTATTAAAATAAGACTTGAACACACACATCTATACCTTTGGCCATTAAAAGCCGGTCATTTCCAGGAGTTATCTCACCTTCTGAAAAGCCTCCATTTTAGTAATGTTTTCCAATGTCAAAATGTGTAGAATACATTTTCAATTTCAACATTTCTGTCAACGAAGATTTGCGACACATATTCATTTTGATAGTAGGCTATTATAGACATTTGCATCATGTGTTGCCTTCATTATAACACTTATATAAGACTTTTAAAGTCATTTTGATAGTTGGCTAATATAGACACTTACATCATGTGTTGCCTTCATTATAACACTTATATAAGACTTTTAAAGTCATTTTGATAGTAGGCTAATATAGACACTTACATCATGTGTCGCCTTCATTATAACACTTATATAAGACTTTTAAAGTCATTTTGATAGTTGGCTAATATAGACACTTACATCATGTGTTGCCTTCATTATAACACTTATATAAGACTTTTAAAGTCATTTTGATAGTAGGCTAATATAGACACTTACATCATGTGTTGCCTTTATTATAACACATATATAACACTTAGTCATTTTGATAGTGGGCTAATATAGACACTTACATCATGTGTTGCCTTCATTATAACACTTATATAAGACTTTTAAAGTCATTTTGATAGTAGGCTAATATAGCTAATATAGACACTTACATCATGTGTTGCCTTCATTATAACACTTATATAAGACTTTTAAAGTAATTTTGATAGTAAGCTAATATAGACACATCATGTATTGTCTTCATTATAACACTTATATAAGACATTTATAGTCATTTTGATAGTAGGCTAATGTAGCTAATATAGACACTTACATCATGTGTTGCCTTCATTATAACACTTATATAAGACTTTTAAAGTAATTTTGATAGTAAGCTAATATAGACACATCATGTATTGTCTTCATTATAACACTTATATAATACTTTTAAAGTCATTTTGATAGTAGGCTAATATAGACACTTACATCATGTGTTGCCTTCATTATAACACTTATATAAGGCTTTTAAAGTCATTTTGATAGTAAGCTAATATAGACACATCATGTGTTGCCTTCATTATAACACTTATATAAGACTTTTAAAGTCATTTTGATAGTAGGCTAATATAGCTAATATAGACACTTACATCATGTGTTGCCTTCATTATAACACTTATATAAGACTTTTAAAGTCATTTTGATAGTAGGCTAATATAGCTAATATAGACACTTACATCATGTGTTGCCTTCATCATAACACTTATATAAGACTTTGAATTTTTTGCGGCTCCAAACAGATTTTTGTTGTTGTATATTTGGTCCAATATGGCTCTTTCGACATTTTGGGTTGCCGACCCCTGTGCTAAGGGATCTGTGGATCTGTGTTGCACATGTGCATGCCGGAAACAAACCGTGGAGCAAATGTCAACAGTGGACGTGTGTGTAAACACAGCAAGAAGCAGCATGTTCCGCGGAAAATGTCCTCTTTGCAGCCTTTCTACTGCCTCTTCTCTTCACAATACTTCCCAGCATAAACATCTACCAATAGCAACTCCTCAAGAAACTGCATGTCGATCCAAAACGCCACCCCAAAAATATTAAGCGAGAATTTTCTGGCGAATACACAAACTCCAAAACCTGAGGTGAAAACGCGACAGTGCGCCTTATAACCCGGTGCGCCTAATGTACGGAATCATTTTGGTTGTGCTTACCGACATTGGAGCAATTTTATTTGGTACATGGTGTAATGATAAGTGTGAGCAGTAGATGGCAGTCACACATAAGAGATACGTGTAGACCGCAATATGACTCAAGTAAACAACACCAAAATTGTCTGTTTCATTGAACATATATATATGAAAAGTTCTAATTGAACACCTGGACGATTACTGTATTTTCCTGGCTATAAAGCGCACCGGTATTTAAGCCACACCCACAAAATGTTAAGAAAAAAACAACAACATATTTTTACATATATTAGCCGCAAATATGTACCGCTACGAAATATTTTAGTAGTTACATACCTTCATTGTTTCAAAAACGGTGCCTACCACAAGGCAGTAAAATGGCGGATCAAACAAAACAGAAGTCGTCATAATGGACCCACGAGCTCCAATCAACTAAACAGACTCAGTAACTCCGCGGTGAAGTTTTGGTGACTTTATGAAACTAAAACGATACAAAAAAATTGCCATTGAAAGTTAACAATACTCACACCGACCCTTGCAAATGTGTTAGCATCTTCGCTATTGCTAAAGACGCTAGCTTGATCACATTACGACAGCACGTACAAATATGCGGGAAAACATGGAGCGATTTAGTAGGTGTGAATTGTTTTAGTTATATTGTAAAACTTAGATGGCAGTAGATGGCAGTCACACATAAGAGATACGTGTAGACCGCAATATGACTCAAGTAAACAACACCAAAATTGTCTATGTTTCATTGAACATATATATTAAAAGTTCTAATTGACCACCTGGACGTTTACTGTATTTTCCTGGCTATAAAGCGCACCGGTATTTAAGCCACACCCACAAGATGTTGGGAAAAAAATACATATTTTTACATATATTAGCCGCAACAGACTAAATATATACCGCTACAAAATATTTTGTAAATGTGTATTTACAGTATATACCTTCATTGTTTCAAAACAATGCCCATCACAAGGCAGTAAAACGGCGGATCAAACAAAACAGAAGTCGTCATAATGGATCCACGAGCTCCAATCAGCTAAACAGACTCAGTAACTCCGCGGTGAAGTTTTGGTGAATTTATGAAACTAAAACAATTCAAATTGCCATTGAAAGTTAACAATACTCACACAGACACTTGCAAATGTGTTAGCATCTTCGCTATTGCTAAAGACGCTAGCTTGAGTACATTACGACAGTACGTACAAATATGCGGGAAAACATGGAGCGATTTAGTAGGTGTGAATTGTTTTAGTTCTATTGTCAAACTTACAAACGTTGCTTGAAGTGATGAATAAACAATCCTTTGAAGCAAATACGCTATGGATGATTATACTTCCGGTTCAAGGCCGGAAGCAGGAAGTATATCTTCAACACACACACAATAACACACCTTCTCAGTCTCTCCATTTGTGTTATTTTGTGTTAACATGAAACTATTTGGCCGTCGGCGAAGAAAACATGATAAATTAGCCGCACCGTTTTGTAAGCCGTGGGGTTCAAAGCGTAGGGAAAAAAAAGTAGCAGCTTATAGTCCGGAAAATACGATATAACGACGTCATTTTTAAAACTTTAATAATGCTTAGAAGGGCATGAGAAAGTGTCAAGGAAAACGTAGCAACATGTATTTGTAGCTAAGAAGCAAAGTGCTCACTCAGCCCGTATTTCCTTGAATTGGCGCCGGGAATATGGTATTCGCATGCCTCGAATTACAGCCGGGTCAAACTCGTTTCGCAAAAATAATTAGCGCATGCTTGGCACTTCCGCCAGGTCAAATATGAGTCATTAAATGACTCCCGCCTCCTGGTGGTAGAGGGCGCTAGTGATCGTTCTTGCGACTGCTGGTACTGCAGAAGACCCGTGCAGCAGAAGAAGACAACCGGCAGCAAGAGTGCGCAGCCATTGTTTGCTTGGACTTCTACCATGGAGGATTACATATCTAAAATAAAACAGTTTTCTAAACTGGACTTTCAATCGAAGCAGGAGGTAATACTTAAAAGGCAGATCTCCATCGAGACAGAGAGACTTTTAAAACTGAAGAAAGATAAGGAAGACTTCTATATCGATGCTTTTCGAGCTGGCATGGACTCATGTATACCTAAAGGTAAGACAATAATAACGTTTTTTTAATTAAATGTGCTTTTCATAATAAGGTAAGCCCCGGAGTGAGAAGAGGTTTCAAAATAATTAGCGCATGCTTGGCCATCCCGCAGGCTTCTGGTAAGCGCCGGAGTAACGGGAGGTTTTAAATTAATTAGCGCCCCTGCGGCTATTCAAGGAAATACGGTATTTGCTGCTGACGGGTACAATTTCATCATTGCACGTGCAAGACGCTAATCTTTTCACTCCGCCAGCTCGGGACGCTGAAACGCGCACGCATAGTTACTTTTAAAAGTCCGCATTAGGAGGTTGCCTACAGCCACAGGTGTCCATGCCAACGGCGTGCCAAATAGACACCATGTCGTGATTGAGTTTTTTGTAGAATTCAATGACAGCGCTCGGTGGATATCAGAATAAAAGCGTTCATTGGGGCGTGCAAGTGTGCCCCCTAGTGGCTGTGAGTAGTACAGGTAAGGGGTATATCATTTCTGTGTGTATATTTTTTGGCACTTCTCCGGCCTCAATTAGTCATCAAAGTCGGAGTCGGTTAAAAAAAAAAAAAAGTCATCCCCGGGGACACTCTGGTGATGATCACACATGTGCTTTGTTGCACAAATAACGACCTATTTGCGTCAGATTAATTCACTATATTACCAAAAGTGTTTAGCCACCTGCCTTGACTCACATATGAACTTGAAGTGCCATCCCATGGAATTGTCCAAAAATATTTTGGGTATCCTGGAGCATTCACAAGTTCCTTTCACTGGAACTAAGAGGTCCCAAGCCCAACTCCTGAAAACACAACCCCACACCATAATTCCTCCCCCATCAAAATGCAGTCCGAAATGTAGCGTTCTCCTGGCAACCTCCGAACCCAGACCGGTCCATCAGATTGCCAAAACTGCTCTAGAGTCCAGTGGCGACGTGCTTTACACCACCGCGTCCCACGCTTTGCATTGGACTCGGTGATGTATGCCTTAGATGCAGCTGCCCGGCCATGGAAACGCATTCCATGAAGCTCTCTGCGTGCTGTACGTGGGCTAATTGGAAGGTCACATGAAGTGGCGGTGCAGAAAGTCTTTGCACTACGCGCTTGAGCATCCGCCGACCCCTCTCTGTCAGTTTACCACTTGGTGGCTGAGTTGCTGTTGTTCCCAAAATCTTCACTTTTCTTATAATAAAGTCGACTTTGGGATATTTAGGAGCGAGGAAATTTCACGACTGGATTTGCCGCACAGGTGGCATCCTGTGACAGTTCCTCGCTGGAAATCACTGAAAGCGGCCCATTCTTTCGCAAATGTTTGTAGAAACAGTCTCCATGCCTAAGTGCTTGATTTGATACACCGGGTCGAGTGATTAGGACACCTGATTCTTATCATTTGGATGGGTGGCCAAATACTTTTGGAAATATAGTGTACTCTCTGCGGCTAAGTATAAGCAAGCTTAAGCTTATGAACACGCTAACAACAAAGATGCTCCAGACCACGAAACAACATGGATTCTCTGCATGTGGTGTTTTTTTTTTTGCAGTCATTTTTGTTTTGTTAACGTATCAAAATAGCCACGCAAATGCAGAACATTTGATAAAAAACTATCTTTCCATAACTATTTGAAATGTAACACCGCTATATAGTTACAGTATATATATATATATATATTGTAAACAAACGCCATGGGTGGATCTACACCTGACATCCACTGTAATGATACCAAGTACAAGAGCGTATCTAGTTGACACTACTATGATTACATCGATATTTTTTAGCATCACAACATCATCTTTCGTTTTTATTTATTTATATTATGTTTATAAAGTCAGGAAATACGTCCCTGGACACATGAGGACTTCGAATATGACCAATGTATGATCCTGTAACTACTTGGTATCGGATCAATACCCAAATGTGTGGTATCATCCAAAACTAATGTAAAGTATCAAAGAAGAGAAGAATAAGTGATTATTACATTTGAACAGAAGTGTAGGTAGAACATGTTAAAAGAGAAAGTAAGCAGATATTAACAGTAAATGAACAAGTAGATTAATAATATTTTTTTACAGTTTGTCCTTTATAAAGTACACAAAATAATAGGTGTATAAATGACAATATGTTACTGCATATGTCAGCAGACTAATTAAGAGTCTTTGTTTGTTTACTTACTACTAAAAGACAAGTTATCTAGTATGTTCACTATTTTATTTAAGGACAAACTTGCAATAATAAACATGTATTTAAGATTTGTTGTTAAAATAAAGCCAATAATGACATTTTTCGATACTTTTGTTGCACTTTGCAGCCTCGGTAGAAGCTCAAGCAGTTGGCTGATACACAAATAAAAACAAATAAATGCATACAAAATGAGGACCCGAGACAAAGTACAGTTTTGTAATATTTCTGATACATAGTCGCTTTTTTTTCCAATTTAAAAAAAATAAAAAAAGGTACAAAAACAAACCACGGGTCTATTTAGATGCAAAATTCTGCCTTTTGACCTCGTCCGCCATGCACACATGTTACCAGGCCGCACCTTTGCACCGGCACGCCGCCCTCGTTTAAGGCCGTCAGTTAGCCGGCGTGCCCGTGGGGGCCGCAAGTTGGCATCTGGTCGGCGCCCACTTTGACATCACACGGCGTCCATTCACTGCACTGCCTCCGCCGTTGCCATGGCAGCTAATTCACAGGCGGCGAGCTTACTTTGCGTCCTTTGCACGGAGGCAGTCAAGCAAGACACACACGCGCACGCACGCACGCACGCACGCACGCACACACACACACACACACACACACACACACACACACACACACACACACACACACACACACACACACACACACACACACACACACACACACACACACACACACACACACACACACACACACACACACACACACACACACACACACACACACACACACACACACACACACACACACACACACACACACACACACACACACACACACACACACACACACACACACGTGTATTTGTTACCTTCTTGAGACCTGAGAAAAATGCCTACCTCTTTAGGACCAGCCTTTCTAGATTTGTAAAGATGTGTATTTACAACATGAATAATATATACATACTATGAAAATATAAAAAAAAGCTTGTTGTGAAAAATGAGTTGGAATTTCACGGGAAAAAGGTCACAATTTCACTAGAAAAACTGAACATTTGTGCAATATTATAATAAAAGTTGGAATTTTACTCAATAACAGTCGCAATTTTACAAGAAAAGCTTAAAGTTTTTGGCAGTTTTATGAAAAGAGTCGTAATTTTACTCGATAAAAGTCACAATTTTATTAAAAAAACTTTAAAATATTGGCAATATTATAACAATAATTTGACTTTTACTTGGCACTCATGTTTACATATGTTGGCCAGAGGGGGAGCACTTCAAATTTTTTCACACACTTGTTATTTCATATGTTGACCAGAGGGGGAGCACTTCAAATTTTTACACACACTTGTTATTTCATATGTTGACCAGAGGGGGAGCACTTTTAAAACCGACACACAGTCAATTTGAAAAATCCCTCCTTTATGGGACCACCCTCATTTTGATAGATTTCACCACCAGGGGGTGCAAATGAGATCTCTATTTTTTGTTCTTTGTAGTGTGCTTAAGGCCGATGACAAAGGAGTCACGGACCACAGATGGCCCCTGTGCCGCACTTTGGGCAACCCAGCTGTAGAAGCTAACTGTTAATGGCCACTATAGTCTTAGTAGCGTAGTGTATTTGTTCATCCTATGGTCACATATGGGTTGTCTTACGTTAGCACCGGAAGTCGTAAAATTAGCTGTTCACCTGGTGGGTTTTTTGGGGGATGAATAGGGAAGTCCTTCTTTAGCTTGTTTTATCATATATTTTGCACCTTTCAATGTTTACTTTTGTATGCACATTAAATTAACCAAAAATCCTGACTTTGGAGCAATGTTCACGGACTCCAGTATTTGGCTCTCTATTAGATTTTACTCGACAGAGGTCACAGTTTTAGAAGAAAACTTAAAAATGCAATATTGTAATAATAATAATTGGAATTTTGCTTGGCAAAATTTAACACTAGTCATAATTATACTCCAAAAGTGTCACTATTTTACAAGAACAACAAAAACATTGGCAATATTGTGATAAAAGTCAGAATTTCACAAAACAAAATGTCACCATTTTGCATTAAAAAGTAATAATTTTACACAAAAAAGTAATCATTTTACCAGAAAATATTGCAATATTACAGAAACAGAAATAATATGACAAATTGTTCTCAGTTTTATAAGCAACAAGTCGACACATTGTGAGAAAAAGCCTGCTTTTTATTTGTATTTTTTGTTTGTAATTGGTTTTTAAACTTCATTATTTACCTAAGTTATTACAGTATGTCTCTATATACATATTTATTTATTTATTTTTTATTAACTTTGGCCAAAGGGGGCACATTTCAATTTCTTACACACACTTGTTATTACATATGTTGACCAAATCCCTCCTTTTTGGGACCACCCTCATTATGATAGATGTCACCAGCAGGGGTGCAAAATGAGACATTCTCTATTAGATGCAATGGTTTTCCGTCTTCCTGACTTTGGAGCAATGTTCACGGACTCTAGTATTTGGCTCTCTATTAGATTTTACTCGACAATAGGTCACAATTTTAGAAGAAAACTTTAAAATTTTGGCAATGTTGTATTAATAATAATTGGAATTTTACTTGTTCCCAATTTTATAAGAAACAAGTCGACACATTGTGAGAAAAATTATTTTAATTTGTATTTTTTGTTTGTAATTGGTTTTCTATCTTCATTATTTACTTCAAGTTATTACAGTATGTCTCTATATACATATATTTATATATATATATATATTTTTTAAATTAATTTTGGCCAAAGGGGACACATTTCAATTTCTTACACACACTTGTTATTACATATGTTGGCCAGAGGGGGAGCACTTAACATTTATACAAACACTTGTTATTTCTTATGTTGACCAGAGGGGGAGCACTTTTAAAAAACCGACAGTCAATTTTGAAAAATCCCTCCTTTTTGGGACCACCCTCATTTTGATAGATGTCACCAGCAGGGGTGCAAATGAGACATTCTCTATTAGATGCAATGGTTTTCCGTATTCCTGACTTTGGAGCAATGTTCACGGACTCTAGTATTTGGCTCTCTATTAGATTTTCCTCGACAAAGATCACAATTTTAGAAGAAAACTTTGAAATTTTGGCAATGTTGTAATAATAATAATTGGAATTTTACTTGTTCCCAATTTTATAAGAAACAAGTCGACACATTGTGAGAAAAAGACTGCTTTTTAATTTGTATTTTTTGTTTGTAACTGGTTTTCAATCTTCATTATACACTTCAAGTTATTACAGTATGTCTCTATATACATATATTTATATATATATATATTTGTAATTAATTTTGGCCAAAGGGGACACATTTCAATTTCTCACACACACTTGTTATTGCATATGCTGGCCAGAGGGGGAGCACTTAACATTTATACAAACACTTGTTATTTCATATGTTGACCAGAGGGGGAGCACCTCAAATGTTTACACACACTTGTTATTTCATATGTTGATCAGAGGGGGAGCACTTTTTAAAAGCGACACACAGTCAATTTGAAAAATCCCTCCTTTTTGGGACCACCCTCATTTTGATAGCTGTCACCAGCAGGGGTGCAAATGAGACATTCTCTATTAGATGCAATGGTTTTCCGTATTCCTGACTTTGGAGCAATGTTCACGGACTGTAGTATTTGGCTCTTTATCCGATGCAATGGTTTTCCGTATTCCTGACTTTGGAGCAATGTTCACGGACTCTAGTATTTGGCTCTCAATTAGATGCAATGGTTTTCCGTATTGGGACCATGATTTATGTCCTAACTTGTTCACCGGTCCTTATATGGACGGTACTTTTTTCATATGTTGACCAGAGGGGGAGCACTTTTTAAAACCGACACACAGTCAATTTGAAAAATCCCTCCTTTTTGGGACCACCCTCATTTTGATAGCTGTCACCAGCAGGGGTGCAAATGAGACACTCTGTATTAGACGCAATGATTTTCCGTATTCCTGACTTTGGAGCAATGTTCACGGACTCTAGTATTTGGCTTTTCATTCGATGCAATGGTTTTCCGTATTCCTGACTTTGGAGCAATGTTCACAGACTCTAGTATTTGGCTTTTCATCCGATGCAATGGTTTTCCGTATTCCTGACTTTGGAGCAATGTTCACGGACTCTAGTATTTGGCTCTCAATTAGATGCAATGGTTTTCCGTATTGGGACCATGATTTATGTCCTAACTTGTTCACCGGTCCTTATATGGACGGTACTTTTTTCATATGTTGACCAGAGGGGGAGCACTTTTTAAAACCGACACACAGTCAATTTGAAAAATCCCTCCTTTTTGGGACCACCCTCATTTTGATAGCTGTCACCAGCAGGGGTGCAAATGAGACACTCTGTATTAGACGCAATGATTTTCCGTATTCCTGACTTTGGAGCAATGTTCACGGACTCTAGTATTTGGCTTTTCATTCGATGCAATGGTTTTCCGTATTCCTGACTTTGGAGCAATGTTCACAGACTCTAGTATTTGGCTTTTCATCCGATGCAATGGTTTTCCGTATTCCTGACTTTGGAGCAATGTTCACGGACTCTAGTATTTGGCTCTCAATTAGATGCAATGGTTTTCCGTATTGGGACCATGATTTATGTCCTAACTTGTTCACCGGTCCTTATATGGACGGTACTTTTCCTTGTTGATGTCTCAAGAAGGGTAGAAAAACAAGAACACACACACACACACACACATACACACACATACACACACACACACACACATGCAAGCAACCTAGCAACAGCGGCGCTGAATATGGGATGCTGCTAATGTGCACGGCGGGGAGTCAAGAGGAAACAGGGTTTGCGACGGCCAACACAAAATTGCCTTCATTACCAACCAAAGTTCGATCTCCACGCCGACCCCGCCTGAATGATTCATGCACGTCATGCAAGCAATTAGCACCAACAGACGCCGCGGTAACCATTCGGACCTTTCCCCAAAGATTCAAATGCAAAAGACAGGTATAAAGGACACCTGTCTGTCTCTCAGTGATGTAACGGCCCATGTTCACCACTTCCTCTCCTTCACGCTTCTCCTGTCTGCCTCTTCTGGTGGTCTCCTAACGTTTCCTTTGGCGTTACATAACTCCAGCAGCCGTCTCCCGACGGGCATTGATAGGTAGGCTTAGAAATTGTGTCCTGACCACTCCACAGAGGACAGAATTGTCGAAAAAAACGAAAGCAGGCTTCACTACACATCTTAAAACAATGGTTTTCATGAAACAACAATACCACTTCGAAGCTACCTGTTTGTTTACTAATTTGAGGCGCACTTAAAATCCTTAAAATCCACTTTAAATCCCTTCATTTACTCAAAACTCGACAGTTCGCCTAATGTACGGAAGCATTTTGGTTGTGCTTACCGACCCAGAAGCTATTTTATTTGGTACATGGTGAAACGATAAGTGTGAGCAGTAGATGGCGGTCACACATAAGAGAAGCGTGTAGACTGCAATATGACTCAAGTAAACAACACCAAAATGTTCCATTGAAAATATACATATGAAAACTAAATACATATTTGTGGAGGTCTTGCTCCTCCGGGTTCTCTGGACCACCAATGACGGACATGACAGCCGTGTTCATCTTTGTGAACAATGATTTATTTTGCAACAAGTTGTCCTTCTTGCGCTTTTCAGCCATGTTAAAGTTGTGCTTACCGACCTAGAAGCTATTTCATTTGGTACACGGTGAAACGATAAGTGTGAGCAGTAGATGGCAGTCACACATAAGAGAAGCGTGCAGACTGCAATATGACTCAAGTAAACAACACCAAAATGTGCCATTGAAAATATACATATGAAAAGTAAATACATATTTGTGGAGGTCTTGCTCCTCCGGGTTCTCTGGACCACCAATGACGGACATGACAGCCGTGTTCATCTTTGTGAACAATGATTTATTTTGCAACAAGTTGTCCTTCTTGCGCTTTTCAGCCATGTTAAAGTTGTGCCTACCGACCTAGAAGCTATTTTATTTGGTACATGGTGAAATGATAAGTGTGAGCAGTAGATGGCAGTCACACATAAGAGAAGCGTGTAGACTGCAATATGACTCAAGTAAACAACACCAAAATGTTCCATTGAAAATATACATATGAAAGGTAAATACATATTTGTGGAGGTCTTGCTCCTCCGGGTTCTCTGGACCACCAATGACGGACATGACAGCCGTGTTCATCTTTGTGAACAATGATTTATTTTGCAACAAGTTGTCCTCCTTGCGCTTTTCAGCCATGTTAAAGTTGTGCTTACCGACCTAGAAGCTATTTTATTTGGTACACGGTGAAACGATAAGTGTGAGCAGTAGATGGCAGTCACACATAAGAGAAGCGTGTAGACTGCAATATGACTCAAGTAAACAACACCAAAATGTTCCATTGAAAATATACATATGAAAAGTAAATACATATTTGTGGAGGTCTTGCTCCTCCGGGTTCTCTGGACCACCAATGACGGACATGACAGCCGTGTTCATCTTTGTGAACAATGATTTATTTTGCAACAAGTTGTCCTTCTTGTGCTTTTCAGCCATGTTAAAGTTGTGCCTACCGACTTAGAAGCTATTTTATTTGGTACATGGTGAAATGATAAGTGTGAGCAGTAGATGGCGGTCACACATAAGAGAAGCGTGTAGACTGCAATATGACTCAAGTAAACAACACCAAAATTTTCCATTGAAAATATACATATGAAAAGTAAATACATATTTGTGGAGGTCTTGCTCCTCCGGGTTCTCTGGACCACCAATGACGGACATGACAGCCGTGTTCATCTTTGTGAACAATGATTTCTTTTGCAACAAGTTGTCCTTCTTGCGCTTTTCAGCCATGTTAAAGTTGTGCTTACCGACCTAGAAGCTATTTCATTTGGTACATGGTGAAACGATAAGTGTGAGCAGTAGATGGCAGTCACACATAAGAGAAGCGTGTAGACTGCAATATGACTCAAGTAAACAACACCAAAATTTTCCATTGAAAATATACATATGAAAAGTAAATACATATTTGTGGAGGTCTTGCTCCTCCGGGTTCTCTGGACCACCAATGACGGACATGACCGCCGTGTTCATCTTTGTGAACAATGATTTATTTTGCAACAAGTTGTCCTTCTTGTGCTTTTCAGCCATGTTAAAGTTGTGCCTACCGACCTAGAAGCTATTTTATTTGGTACATTGTGAAATGATAAGTGTGAGCAGTAGATGGCAGTCACACATAAGAGAAGCGTGTAGACTGCAATATTACTCAAGTAAACAACACCAAAATGTTATATGTTCCATTGAAAATATACATATGAAAAGTTCTAATTGAACACCTGGACGATTACTGTATTTTCCTGGCTATAGACAAACCAGTATTTAAGCCACACCCACACAATTTTAGAAAAAAATACATATTTTTACATATTTAACCGCCACGGACTATTAGCCGCACATACTGTATGTACCGGTACGAAATATTTTGTAAATATGTATTTACATACCTTCATTGTTTTAAAACGGTGCCTACAATAGGCAGTAAAACGGCGGATCAAACAAAACAGCCACCTCTAAATACAAAACCCAAAACCAGTGAAGTTGTCACGTTGTGTAAATGGTAAATAAAAACAGAATACAATGATTTGCAAATCCTTTTCAATTTATATTCAATTGAATAGATAGCAAAGACAAGATATTTAATGTTCGAGCTGGAAAATGTTATTTTTTGCAAATATTAGCTCATTTGGAATTTGATGCCTGCAGCATGTTTCAAAATAACTGGCACAAAAAGACTGAGAAAGTTGAGGAATGCTCATCAAACACTTATTTGGAACATATCACAGGTGAACAGGCTAATTGGGAACAGGTGGGTGCCATGATTGGGTATAAAAGCAGCTTCCATGAAATGCTCAGTCATTCACAAACAAGGATGGGGCGAGGGTCACCACTTTGTCAACAAATGCCTGAGCAAATTGTCCAACAGTTTAAGAACAACATTTCTCAACCAGCTATTGCAAGGAATTTAGGGATTTCACCATCTACAGTCCGTAATATCATCAAAAGGTTCAGAGAATCTGGAGAAAACCGAAAACCAACATTGATTGCCCGTGACCTTGGATCCCTCAGGCGGTACTGCCTCAAAAAGCGACATCAGTGTGTAAAGGATATCACCACATGGGCTCAGGAACACTTCAGAACACCACTGTCAGTAACTAAAGTTTGTCGCTACATCTGTAAGTGCAAGTTAAAACTCTACTATGCAAAGCCAAAGCCATTTATCAACAACACCCAGAAACGCAGCTACACCGCTACGACAAAGATGACGGGGAGAAGACGCTGTCGAAGGTGAGCCACATAAATAAGACCGCCCACAGCGCATCGGCGCATCCTGAAGCGACTGTCAGAAAGCGGCTTGAAGATGATGTGTAAAACATCATCTATGCAACATTTTGACCAAAGAACCACCATTATATATGAAAAAAGATTAAAAAAATAGACCATTCATCGGCAGTGCACCTTATAATTCGGTGCGCCTTATATATGAAAAACGATAAAAAATAGACCATTCGTCGGCAGTGTGCCTTATAATCCGGTACGCCTTATATATGAAAATAGATAAAAAATAGACCATTCATCGGCAGTGCGCCTTATATATGAAAAAAAGATCACAAATAGGCCATTCATCGGCAGTGCACCTTATAATCCGGTGCGCCTTATATATGAAAACAGATCCCAAATAGTCCATCCATCGGCAGTGTGCTTTATAATCCGGTGCGCTTTATTTATGAAAAAAGATCAAGAATAGACCATTCATCCGCAGTGCGCCTTATAATCCGATGCGCCTTATATATGAAAAAAGATTTGAGAAAAATAGACCATTCATCGACAGTGCGCTTTATAATCTGGTGCGCTTTATGAAAAAAGATCAAGAATAGACCATTCATCGGCAGTGCGCCTTATAATCCGATGCGCCTTACATATGAAAAAAGATTTTAAAAAATAGACCATTCATCGGCAGTGCACTTTATAATCCGGTGCGCTTTATATATGAAAAAAAAGATTTAAAAAAATAGACCATCCATCGGCAGTGCGCCTTATAATCCGGTGCGCTTTATATATGAAAAAAAGATAAAAAATAGACCATTAATCGGCAGTGCACTTTATAATCCGGTGCGCTTTATATATGAAAAAAGATAAAAGAATAGACCATTCATCGGCAGTGCGCCTTATAATCCGGTGCGCCTTATATATGAAAACAGATCACAAATAGACCATTCATCGGCAGTGCGCCTTATAATCCTGAGCATTTTATATATGAAAACGATTAAAAACCAACCGTTCATCGGCAGTGTGCCTTGTAACCCGGTGCGCTTTATATATGAAAAAAAGATTTAAAAAAATAGACCATCCATCGGCAGTGCGCCTTATAATCCGGTGCGCTTTATATATGAAAAAAAGATTTAAAAAAATAGACCATCCATCGGCAGTGCGCCTTATAATCCGGTGCGCTTTATATATGAAAAAAAGATAAAAAATAGACCATTAATCGGCAGTGCACTTTATAATCCGGTGCGCTTTATATATGAAAAAAGATAAAAGAATAGACCATTCATCGGCAGTGCGCCTTATAATCCGGTGCGCCTTATATATGAAACAAGATCAAAAATAGACCATTCATCGGCAGTGTACTTTATAATCCGGTGCGCTTTATATATGAAACAAGATCAAAAATAGACCATTCGTCTGCAGTGCGCCTTATAATCCCGTGCGATTTATATATGAAAAAGATCACAAATAGACCATTCATCGGCCGTGCGCCTTATAATCCTGTGCGTTTTATATATGAAAACGATTAAAAACCAACCGTTCATCGGCAGTGTGCCTTGTAATCCGCTGCGCTTTATATATGAAAAAAATATTTTAAAAAATAGACCATCCATCGGCAGTGCGCCTTATAATCCGGTGCGCTTTATATATGAAAAGAAGATAAAAAATAGACCATTAATCGGCAGTGCACTTTATAATCCGGTGCGCTTTATATATGAAAAAAGATAAAAGAATAGAGCATTCATCGGCAGTGCGCCTTATAATCCGGTGCGCCTTATATATGAAAAAAGATAAAAGAATAGAGCATTCATCGGCAGTGCGCCTTATAATCCGGTGCGCTTTATATATGAAACACGATCAAAAATAGACCATTCGTCGGCAGAGTACCTTATAATCCGGTGCGCCTTATATATGAAAAAAGATCACAAATAGACCATTCATCGGCAGTGCGCCTTATAATCCTGTGCGTTTTATATATGAAAACGATTAAAAACCAACCGTTCATCGGCAGTGTGCCTTGTAATCCGGTGCGCCTTATATATGAAAAAAGATTTAAAAAATAGATCATTCATCGGCAGTGCGCGTTATAATCCGGTGCACTTTATATATGATAAAAGATCACAAATAGACCATTTATCGGCAGTGCGCTTTATAATCCGGTGCGCTTTATATATGAAAAAAGATCACAAATAGACCATTCATTGGCAGTGCGCCTTATAATCCGGTGCGCCTTATATATGAAAACAGATCACAAATAGACCATTCATCGGCAGTGCGCCTTATAATCTGGTGCGCCTTATATATGAAAAAAGATCACAAATAGACCATTCATCGGCAGTGCGCCTTATAATCCGGTGCGCCTTATATATGAAAACAGATCACAAATAGACCATTCATCGGCAGTGCGCTTTATTTATGAAAAAAGATCAAGAATAGACCATTCATCGGCAGTGCGCCTTATAATCCGATGCGCTTTATATATAAAAAAGATTTTTTTAAAAATAGACCAGTCATCGACAGTGCGCCTTATAATCCGGTGCGCTTTATATATGAAAAAAAGATAAAAAATAGACCATTAATCGGCAGTGCACTTTATAATCCGGTGCGCTTTATATATGAAAAAAGATAAAAGAATAGACCATTCATTGGCAGTGCGCCTTATAATCTGGTGCGCCTTAATATGAAAAAAGATCAAAAATAGACCATTCATCGGCAGTGCGCTTTATAATCCGATGCGCCTTATATATGAAAAAAGATTTAAAAAAATAGACCATTCATCGGCAGTGTACCTTATAATCCGGTGCGCTTTATATATGAAAAAAAGATTTAAAAAAATAGACCATCCATCGGCAGTGCGCCTTATAATCCGGTGCGCTTTATATACGAAAAAAAGATAAAAAATAGACCATTAATCGGCAGTGCACTTTATAATCCGGTGCGCTTTATATATGAAAAAAGATAAAAGAATAGACCATTCATCGGCAGTGCGCCTTATAATCTGGTGCGCCTTATATATGAAAAAAGATGAAAAATAGACCATCGGCAGTGCGCCTTATAATCCGGTGCGCCTTATATATGAAAATACATAAAAAATAGACCATTCATCGGCAGTGCGCCTTATATATGAAAAAAGATCACAAATAGACCATTAATCGGCAGTGCACTTTATAATCCGGTGCGCTTTATATATGAAACACGATCAAAAATAGACCATTCGTCGGCAGAGTACCTTATAATCCGGTGCGCCTTATATGTGAAAAAAGATCACAAATAGACCATTCATCGGCAATGCGCCTTATAATCCTGTGCGTTTTATATATGAAAACGATTAAAAACCAACCGTTCATCGGCAGTGTGCCTTGTAATCCGGTGCGCCTTATATATGAAAAAAGATTTAAAAAATAGATAATTCATCGGCAGTGCGCGTTATGATCCGGTGCGCCTTATATATGAAAAAAGATCACAAATAGACCATTTATCGGCAGTGCGCCTTATAACTTATAATCCTGTGTGCCTTGTATATGAAAAAACATCAAAAATAGACCATTAGTCGGCGGTGCACCTTTTAATCCGGTGCGCCCTATGGTTTGTAAAATGCGCTACTTCCAATGGCAGCGAACTAGGGAGGAGCATCCAAACATCATCCAGCCACAGTGGCGTGTTGAGAAGCGCTGCATCATTTACTGCTCTATGTTTGGCAGGCCCTCCGGTCATGTTTGAAAAATTAATTGTAAGTCGTTATGGTCTGACACAGAAGCCGTGGTCCAAAACACTCACGCCAAGTCACCGCCACTCGGGCGAACGCCAAAACGCCGCCGCCGTTTCCCCGCGCCTCCACCAAGGTGGATCTCTCAGCATCGTCTTGTTCATTAAGCCCTAATGAGGCACATTTGATCAAAAACTCTTCATTAAGCAGCGAGATGGCCCTAAACGCTCCGGGATGCCTGTTTTTCCGTCTATTAGCGACGCCATTACAAAGGCTCGCGCAATTCCCAGCATGCTTTGCCAAAGAAGGATGTGAGCTTAAACTTGAAAACGAGGCCTACCTGGGAAGGCGCGGGCGCCATTACGGCAGACGCCTTAATTTGCCCGGGCCCACTTTGCAGCATCCTTCCATCCAGCACTAAGCACCCACCCCCAGTCACACACGTAGCGAGCAGCATACTGATGAGCATCACCTCCTCCCTTCTGTCAACGCTCCCTCCTTCCTCCCCATCCATCTCCTCCCCTCCTCATTTCCTCCCCCGCCAGGCGGCTCTGATGCGCCTCGCTCCGATGAAGGGGCGACGCCGCCGCGCCGCAGACAAACACACAACAAGCACGGCGGGCCTCGCTCGTCTAATTAAAGACGCGCACCTACAAGTTCTGCATCAAGAGAACGACAACTTACTAGAAAGTCAGTAAGAAGGCTATTTTTTGAACTGGATGGACAAAAGTATTGGGACACACCTCTTTAATTAATTAGTTCACCTTGAATCTGCATTTCATCAAATTTTGCCGGATTGTATATTGAGTTTGAGTTTATTTCCAACATGCATGCATACAACATGATACATCACACATGCATGCATACAACAAGATGCATCACACATGCATGCATACAACATGATACATCACACATGCATGCATACGACATGATGCATCACACATGCATGCATACAACATGATGCATCACACATGCATGCATACAACATGATGCATCACACATGCATGCATACAACATGATACATCACACATGCATGCATACAACATGATGCATCACACATGCATGCATACAACATGATACATCACACATGCATGCATACAACATGATGCATCACACATGCATGCATACAACATGATACATCACACATGCATGCACACAACATGACACATGCATGCATACAACATGATACATCACACATGCATGCATACAACATGATACATCACACATGCATGTACACAACATGATGCATCACACATGCATGCATACAACATTATGCATCACACATGCATGCACACAACATGACACATGCATGCATACAACATGATACATCACACATGCATGCACACAACATGATGCATCACACATGCATGCATACAACATGATGCATCACACATGCATGCATACAACATGATGCATCACACATGCATGCATACAACATGATACATCACACATGCATGCATACAACATGATACATCACACATGCATGAACACAACATGATACATCACACATGCATGCATGCATACAACATGATACATCACACATGCATGCACACAACATGACACATGCATGCACACACACAACATGACACATGCATGCAAACAACATGACACATGCATGCACACAACATGATACATGCATGCACACAACATGACACATGCATGCACACAACATGATACATGCATGCACACAACATGACACATGCATGCACACAACATGATACATCACACATGCATGCACACATCATGATACATCACACATGCATGCACACAACATGACACATGCATGCATACAACATGATACATCACACATGCATGCATGCATACAACATGATACATCACACATGCATGCATGCATACAACATGATACATCACACATGCATGCACACAACATGACACATGCATGCACACAACATGATACATCACACATGCATGCACACATCATGATACATCACACATGCATGCACACAACATGACACATGCATGCATACAACATGATACATCACACATGCATGCATGCATACAACATGATACATCACACATGCATGCATACAACATGATGCATCACACATGCATGCATACAACATGATACATCACACATGCATGCATACAACATGACACATGCATGCATACAACATGACACATGCATGCACACAACACGATACATCACACATGCATAAACACAACACGATACATCACACATGCATGCACACAACATGACACATCACACATGCATGCATACAACATGACACATCACACATGCATGCATACAACATGATACATCACACATGCATGCATACAACATGATACATCACACATGCATGCACACAACATAATACATCACACATGCATGCACACAACATGATACATCACACATGCATGCACACAACATGATACATCACACATGCATGCATACAACATAATACATCACACATGCATGCATACAACATGATACATCACACATGCATGCATACAACATGATACATCACAATCAGTCCATCTTAAATGAGCTCGGGCCCAGCGAAGTCGACGGCGTTTCTGGGTGTTGTTGATAAACGGTTTTCGCCTTGCATAGGAGAGTTTTAACTTGCACTTACAGATGTAGCGACCGACTGTAGTTACTGACAGTGGTTTTCTGAAGTGTTCCTGAGCTCATGTGGTGATATCCTTTACACGCTGATATCGCTTTTTGACGCAGTACCGCCTGAGGGATCGACGGTCCGTAAAATCATCGCTTACGTGCAGCGATTTCTCCGGAGATGGTGAAAATCCCTAAATTCCTTCCAACAGCTGGTTGAGAAACGTTGTTCTTAAACTGTTCGACAATTTGCTCAGGCATTTGTTGACAAAGTGGTGACCCTCGCCCCCGTCCTTGTTTGTGAACGACTGAGCATTTCACGGAAGCTGCTTTTATACCCAATCATGGCACCCACCTGTTCCCAATTAGCCTGTTCACCTGTGGGATGTTCCAAATCAATCAATCCAATCCACTTTATTTATATAGCACATTTACACAACAAGAATGTTTCCAAAGTGCTGCACAGCCATGTTAAAAACAATATTATGCTACACCAATGACTGAATAAAACAACGAATAAATGAAGAGAAAACCAATACAGAGACAATATAAAAAATAAATATGATTAAAAACCATTTTAAAGGGTAAAACCAATTAAAACAGTAAAATAGACATCAAAATTTATTAAAAAAAACCCCACAGAGGACAACAGAGGACGGAGTGCTTGATGAGCATTTCTCAACTTTCTCAGTCTTTTTTGCCACTTGTGCCAGCTTTTTTGACACATGTTGCAGGCACCAAATTCCAAAAGAGCTAATATTTGCAAAAAATAACAACGTTTTCCAGTTTGAACGTTAAATATCTTGTCTTTGCAGTCTATTCAATTGAATATAAGTTGATGAGCAAATCATTGTATTCTCTTTTTATTTACCATTTGGGGTTCGTATGTTAAAGGCCCATAGAGGTGAAGCATTTTACCAATTTTTGGGATGACAAACTAAAATGATTAATTGTGTCCATACTGCATCCTATGTGTCACAGGTGCTCCGTTCACATTCATTATTAGCAACTTTGCTGTGTTTTTGTTTTAATGACAATACCGCGGCCCACTCTCTCTGCTCGTGTCCACCATTCCTCTCTTTAATGAGGGACAAACATTCTCCCCGCGTCCTTCCCCGCCTGTACGCCTAATAACCCCCCACCGTAAATAACCACGAGCCTCTGGGGCAATTATGCGGGCACTCGGGGGGGGGGGGGGGGGGGGGGCTCGTGGCGCGGTCCTTTAAAAAAAACGCACGCTGGCGCCGTCACGGACAAATTGGGACGCCGTCTAACTTTTAATTGAGAGATTTAGGGCTGATCGAAGAGAGTGGAGGGAAAAGATGGATGATTCGGGGTCTTTGGTAATTAGTTAGCGCATCTCCTTGCCCTGACAGAAAGGTGAGGGAAGTTAACCTAAGGGAAGCACAGCCAGCAAATACCAATTTCAGGTGCCCTTTACCGGTCGTTGCCGGAACAAGCTGCCTAATGAGCCAGTGCTAAACAAACCCTTGTGAATATGCCCTTATAGGGACCTACTTTTTGGTCCTTACTATGTAAGACGCCCCAATAGACAATATGAATACCAGCACCGGTGTTCGGAATAATGTTACTATACTTACTTGTCGACATTGAAATGTGGTATAGTAACGTGCCCACAGTCTGACGATCTTTGTTAAACATGTAAACTGTATAATGCATTTGTTCCTTTTTGACTGTACTTAAATGTATAATAGACTGTATTTATGTTATTCACATGTGAATAATGCTGTATAATAGACTGTATTTATGTTATTCACATGTGAATAATGCTGTATTATAGACTATTTATATTATTCACATGTGAATAATGCTGTATAATAGACTTTATATTATTCACATGTGAATAACGCTGTATAATAGACTGTATTTATGTTATTCACATGTCAATAATGCTGTATAACAGACTGTATTTATAGTATTCACATGTGAATAATGTATAATAGACTGTATTTATATTATTCCCATGTGAATAATGCTGTATAATAGACTATTTATGTTATTCACATGTGAATAACGCTGTATAATTGACTATATTATTCACATGTGAATAATGCAGAGTAATAGACATTATTCACATGTGAATAATGCTGTATAATAGACTGTATTTATGTTATTCACATGTGAATAACGCTGTATAATTGACTATTTATATTATTCACATGTAAATAATGCTGTATAATAGACTATATTATTCACATGTGAATAATGCTGTATAATAGACTATATTATTCACATGTGAATAATGCTGTATAATAGACTGTATTTATGTTATTCACATGTGAATAATGCTGTATAATAGACTGTATTTATGTTATTCACATGTGAATAATGCTGTGTAATAGACTGTATTTATATTATTCACATGTGAATAATGTTGTATAATAATAGACTATAGTATTCACATGTGAATAATGCTGTATAATAGACTGTATTTATGTTATTCACATGTGAATAATGCTGTATAATAGACTGTATTTATGTTATTCACATGTGAATAACGCTGTATAATTGACTATTTATATTATTCACATGTGAATAATGCTGTATAATAGACTATATTATTCACATGTGAATAATGCTGTATAATAGACTATATTATTCACATGTGAATAATGCTGTATAATAGACTGTATTTATGTTATTCACATGTGAATAATGCTGTATAATAGACTGTATTTATGTTATTCACATGTGAATAATGCTGTGTAATAGACTGTATTTATATTATTCACATGTGAATAATGTTGTATAATAATAGACTATAGTATTCACATGTGAATAATGCTGTATAATAGACTGTATTTATGTTATTCACATGTGAATAACGCTGTATAATTGACTATTTATATTATTCACATGTGAATAATGCAGTATAATAGACTGTAATTATGTTATTCACATGTGAATAACGCTGTATAATTGACTATTTATATTATTCACATGTGAATAATGCTGTATAATAGACTGTATTTATGTTATTCACATGTGAATAATGCTGTATTATAGACTGTATTTATATTATTCACATGTGAATAATGCTGTATAATAGACTGTATTTATATTATTCCCATGTGAATAATGCTGTATAATAGACTGTATTTATGTTATTCACATGTGAATAACGCTGTATAATTGACTATTTATATTATTCACATGTGAATAATGCTGTATAATAGACTGTATTTATGTTATTCACATGGGAATAATGCTGTATAATAGACTGTATTTATATTATTCACATGTGAATAATGCTGTGTAATAGACTGTATTTATGTTATTCACATGTAAAAAATACCTCAGTGTTTGTTTATTGTGAGCGAACAGTGGTGCTGAATTTCCCCCAGGGATCAATAAAGTACTTTCTATTCTATGCCAACAACAGTGCTCGGTTCCAACGCGGAGTATGTTCAACTAGCACACCGTTGCACCGTCCTCTCAACAAAACCCACACAACAATCACCAAACACTCTCACGAGTTGCGTTCAAAGACATCGGAACTACGAACATCCACACAAAACTGGTGTTTTTGGAATGAAAGTACTAGCACTACTTCACTGTATCACAAAGTACTGTGAAGTGTACATTGTATCCTAGAGAAAAGTGAAGGAGTCATTTGTTTAATAATTCAATTACCACAAGGGGTCCCAGTAACGTAACTTGGTGAATACCAATATATGCACACACCAAGGAAGACACTTGCTATGATGCTATGTAGGGATGTCCGATAATGGCTTTTTGACGATATCCGATATTGTCCAACTCTTTAATTACCGATACCGATATCAACCGATACCGATATCAACCGATATATGCAGTCGTGGAATTAACACATTATTATGCCTAATTTGGACAACCATGTATGGTGAAGATAAGGTACTTTAAAAAAAATAAAATAAAATAAGATAACTAAATTAAAAACATTTTCTTGAATAAAAAAGAAAGTACAACAATATAAAAACAGTTACATAGAAACTAGTAATTAATGAAAATGAGTCAAATTAACTGTTAAAGGTTAGTACTATTAGTGGAGCAGCAGCACGCACAATCATGTGTGCTTACGGACTGTATCCCTTGCAGACTGTATTGATATATATTGATATATAATGTAGGAACCAGAATATTGATAACAGAAAGAAATGGGGGGAGGGAGGTTTTTTGGGTTGGTGCACTAATTGTAAGTGTATCTTGTGTTTTTTATGTGGATTTAATAAAAAAATAAAATAAATGAATAAATAAATAATACACCGATACAGATAATAAAAAAAACCGATACCGATAATTTCCGATATTACATTTTAACGCATTTATCGGCCGATAATATCGGCAGGCCGATATTATCGGACATCCCTAATGCTATGGATTTATCCCACAACATGACTGGGCGAAGACTTTGGTACCCAGAGTCGTAAACCCCCAGCACACACACACACACACACACACACACACACACACACACACACACACACACACACACACACACACACACACACACACACACACACACACACACACACACACACACACACACACACACACACACACACACACACACACACACACACACACACACACACACACACACGTATTTGTTACCTTCTTGAGACCTGAGAAAAAGTGCACACCTCTTTAGGACCAGCCTTTCTAGATATATAAAGATGTGTATTTACAACATTAATAATATATACATACTATGCAAATATAAAAAAAAACTTGTTCTGAAATTTTTTTTTTGGAATTTCACAAGAAAAAGATCACCATTTCACAAGAAAAATTTAGAATTTTGGCAGTATTATAATAAAAGTCGTCATTTTACTCAACGCAAGTCAGAATTTGACAAGAAAAACTGAACATTTGTGCAATATTATGATAAAAGTAGGGATGTCCGATAATATCGGCCGATAAATGCGTTAAAATGTAATATCGGAAATTATCGGTATCGGTTTTTTTTATTATCAGTATCGTTTTTTAATTTTTTATTTTTATTTTTAAAATTAAATCAACATAAAAAACACAAGATACACTTACAATTAATGCACCAACCCAAAAAACCTCCCTCCTCATTCACACAAAAGGGTTGTTTCTTTCTGTTATTAATATTCTGGTTCCTACATTATATAACAATATATATCAATACAGTCTGCAAGGGATACAGTCCGTAAGCACACATGATTGTGCGTGCTGCTGCTCCACTAATAGTACTAACCTTTAACAGTTAATTTTACTCATTTTCATTAATTACTAGTTTCTATGTAACCGTTTTTATATTGTTTTACTTTCTTTTTTTATTCAAGAAAATGTTTTTAATGTATTTATCTTATTTTATTTTATAATTTTCTTTTAAAAGTACCTTATCTTCACCATACCTGGTTGTCCAAATTAGACATAATAATGTGTTAATTCCACGACTGTATACATCGGTTGATATCGGTATCGGTTGATATCGGTATCGGTAATTAAAGAGTTGGACAATATCGGAATATCGGATATCGGCAAAAAGCCATTATCGGACATCCCTAGATAAAAGTTGGAATTTTACTCAATAACAGTCGCAATTTTACAAGAAAAGCTTACATTTTTTGGCAGTCGACTCGATAAAAGTCACAATTTTATCAAAAAAAACTTTAAAATATTGGCAATATTATAACAATACCGTATTTTCCGCACTATAAGGCGCACCTAAAAACCTCCAATTTTCCCAAAAGCTGACCGTGCGCCTTATAATCCGGTGCGCCTTATATATGGACCCATATTGAGCCACAACAGGTCTCGCAACTACGGGATGCATAACGTAACCCCAGCCTCTACTGTAGCGTCTATTCTGTGCGCCTTATAATGCGGTGCACCTTATATATGAACAAAGTTTTAAAATAGGCCATTCATTGAAGATGCGCCTTATTATCCGGTGCGCCTTATAGTGCAAAAAATACGGTAATCGGACTTTTACTTGGCACTTATGTTTACATATGTTGGCCAGAGGGGGAGCACTTAATTTTTTCACACACTTGTCATTTCATATGTTAACCAGAGGGGTAGCACTTTTAAAACCGACAGTCAATTTAAAAAATCCCTCCTTTTTGGGACCACCCTCATTTTGATAGATTTCACCACCAGGGAGTGCAAATGAGATCTCTATTTTTTGTTTTTTTGTAATGTGCTTAAGGCCGATGACAAAGGAGTCACGGACCACAGATGGCCCCTGTGTCGCACTTTGGGCAACCCAGCTGTAGAAGCTAACTGTTAATAGCCACTATAGTCTTAGTAGCGTAGTGTATTTGTTCATCCTATGGTCACATATGGGTTGTCTTACGTTAGCACCGGAAGTCGTAAAAATCAGCTGTTCGCCTGGCGGGTTTTTTGGGGATGAATAGGGAAGTCCTTTAGCTTGTTTGATCATATATTGCTGCATTTGCACCTGTCAATGTTTACTTTTGTATGCACATTAAATCATCAAAAAATCCTGACTTTGGAGCAATGTTCACGGACTCTAGTATTTGGCTCTCTATTAGATGCAATGGTTTTCCGTATTGGGACCATGATTTATGTCCTAACTTGTTCAACACACACACACACACACACACACACACACACACACACACACACGTTATAGGTTTACCCCTTCCGACTCAAAAGTGCATGATGCAACACCATGAAAAGAAGCTGATTATCATGGAAATTCTGAGGTGAGGGAAAGCAGGTTTAAGTGTGTGCACGTGTGTGTGTGCGTGCGTGCACAAAAGAGAAGAGTTGAGTCAGCAGGTTTAACTATCTAACATCACAACTTCCGCAGCAGAAATGTAATTCACGCTGTAAAGATAATCTCGCTGTAATTTATTATTGTATAAAAGAGGCCCACATTTTTTTCTTTTAGACATGATGTGTGTGTGCCTCTCATCTCTCATTCATATATTCTTCTCTCCTCAGCATACTTCGCACTCTTACCCTTTTCACATTTCCACTGCCTTTGAAGACAGACACACACACACACACGCACGCACGCACGCACGCACCTCTGCAGCCGCTGTCATTACCGCTCAACACACTATAAGGACACACACACACACACAAGCGTGCACACTGCTGTTTGTTCCATTTCCAGCACACACGCACACACACACACACACACACACACACACACACACTCTTGTATTTGTTACCTTCTTGAGACCTCCGAAAAATGCCTACCTCTTTAGGACCAGCCTTTCTAGACACAAAGATTTTTATTTACAACATTAATAATGTATACATACCATGCAAATATAAAAAAATTTAAGATTTTATTTTATTTTATTTATTTTTTAATTTTTTGTTTGTAATCTTCATTATTTACTTCGTTATTACAGTATCGCTCTCTCTCTCATATATATATATATATATATATATATATATATATATATATATATATATATATATATATATATATATATATATATATATATATATATATATATATATATATATATATATATATATATATATATTTTTGTATTTTTATTTTTATTTTTAATTATTATTTTTTTTATTTAAAAAAAAAAATTTAAATGCATTTTTTATTCAATTTTTAATTTTTATTTATTTATTTATTTTTTTTATCTATTTTTTTTTTATAATTGTGGCCAACAGAGGCGCATTTCAATGTTTTACATGCTCTTGTTATTACATATGTTGGCCAGAGGGGGAGCATTTTTTAAACCGACACAGTTTTTAGCACAGTCCCACTCAAGAGCAGACAAACATTACAGGGAGACAGAACAAGACCCTTAAAAAAGATGGAAAACGGGTAAACATTGATGGGGGTGGGGTGAGGTAAAAAAATATTCAGTCCACCGGGGAAGTGGTCCAGACTGAGACCAGGAAAAAAAAAAAACCTCAATAGCTATAGCACACACAAACACATTACAAAGAACACACAAGACTTGCAAC
The DNA here is from genome assembly GCF_033978785.1 of Entelurus aequoreus. NCBI lineage: Eukaryota > Metazoa > Chordata > Actinopteri > Syngnathiformes > Syngnathidae > Entelurus > Entelurus aequoreus. Next base: position 7,982,765 of record NC_084755.1, read on the forward strand.
AGAGTCAATTTGAAAAATCCCTCATTTTTGGCACCACCTTAATTTTGATAGATTTCACCACCAGGGGTGCAAATGAGACATTCTCTATCAGATGCTATTATTTTTCCATATCCAGTACTTTTCCTTGTTGATGTCTCAAGAAGGGTAGAAATACAAGAACACGCACACACACCCCTCCCTCCTTGACTATCCTGGGGGTGGGGGGGGGGGGGCAGAACATCAGTTCAAGTCAGCGGTGACACTGCAGTCTTCCTTTTTTCTTTTGCACGGCGCCTCACAAACACACACACAATATAGTCACACACGAAAAACCCGCAGCAAATAGGAGATTGTTTCCACTGGAAAACATCATCACTCCCATGTGATGCATAGCGAGCGTGTGTGTGTGTTTACGTGTGCACCCTTATGCAATGACACACAGTTCTATTTTTGCACTCATCCCGAGCCAGAAAGTTGCAAGTCCTGCCTGTGACGTACAGTGTTGTGTGTGTGTGTATGTATGTGTGTATGTATGGTGTGCAGAATCAGCCTTATAGGTCATCTTGCAACACCTACCCCCTGTGTGGTCCACGGGGGTGCACAAGAAGAAGTAGAAGAAGCACGTTACCTGATGAGCGTTGATCCGTGCCCTCCTGCTTGTGTCCTCCCCTCACCCGTCCTCCCGCGTGGATGGCGAGCCGAGCCGAGCCGAGCGTCAAGCGGCGGAAGCTCGATGGCTTCAACCCCTGCGAATGCTGGAAATGGCACCAATGTTCCCTGACAGCAGCAGCCTGCCTGCCTCCCTCTCTCTCTCTCTCCCTCTCTCTCCTGCTCTGTAGCTCGCCCCCACCCACCTCTGCAAGTCTCCTGCCATGTTGAGCGCATGCAGGACGAGGAATGAGGGGCGGCGGGGGCGTGGGGAGAGTGATGGGGACTCGGGGGGATAAGAAAGCAATTAGAAGACAGCTCTGCTTCCTTCCAGTCGGGAATGCATAATGGAATTAGCTTAGAGGGGGGTTGATGGGTGGGTGGGGGGGTTATGGCAGAGGGGCTGGCGTGGATGTTGGATGGTGGAGGTGAGGGGTGCAGACGACATGCTGGAAACCTTGGAACGCTTTCGGACGGTCTCCTTGCACTAATAATGTGTGTGTGGAGGGGGGGGGGGGGACAAGAAAGAGGGGGGTTGGGGGCTAGGAGGGAGGTGTTTTATTATGAGATTGGCGAGAGAGAGAGAGAAGACCCCTACAGTCAGGGCCGGCCCGTGGCATAGGCCGTATAGGCAAATGCTAAGGGCGCCATGCCAGTGCCACAAATGTTGGAGAAAAAAAAAAAATTGGTACTATCATTTCTAAATACAAAAAATAATCCCACGTTAATTAAAATTCAAAGTAAAGCCTATTTAATAGAAATATTATTTGTCACAGCATTGAGCCCCCCCATCCCCCCGCACGGTGCGCCCCCTCCCTTCCCGTATCATGACTCTTTTTGGACGTCACCACATCAAAAAAAATCAACACAAGATGTCAAAACGGCCAAAACTGTCAGGTGCCCAGGGAAGAAAAAAAGAGAAAAGAAGAGGAGAAACGAGAAAAAGACAGAGGTAGCAGGTAGGTAACGTTAGCCTACATGAAATTATTTGTCTCTGATAGTAACCTGGCTTTTTAGCATTAAGCTAATGTTACATGATTCGGCAATTGCTAATCAATAAATAGCTAGTTCTGTTTTAACGTCGGGTTAATATTGTGGAGGGGGCTAAATTGTTATGGAAAATAATAATGTAACGTTAGGTAATTACAGTACTCCCACCTTACATTCCTCAGGGACATTTGTATGAGATCTTTTAAGCAGGTGTTTTTTGTTGACATTGTTATTGCCTTCTGGTTAGCTAATGTTTGCTCTGCAGGTAATAGTCACTTTTCCACCCCTTTATATATTAGGTATAGTTGAAAGCCTAGTTGTTAAAGTGCACATCATTAATGTTAATTAGGCAATATCACATGAGAGGGAATGCTGTTTTTTTTTATTTGAGCACTGCTGTGATTCGGTTAAATATAATCATAACATAACATTCTCATATAATATGTTAATTTGCTTTCTTTAAGTAAAAAAAAAGGTCAAAGACAAAGCTATTCGGTTTCTTGTGAGTATATACACTTCACTGCCGATGTGGGGGGACGCCACCTAAAATCTTGCCTAGGGCGCCAGATTGGTTAGGGCCAGGGGGGCGTGGTTAAGAGGGGAATATATTTAAGCTAGAATTAACCAACTCAAGTATTTCATTTATTTATATGTATAATAAAATATATATATATACACTACCGTTCAAAAGTTTGGGGTCACCCAAACAATTTTGTGGAATATCCTTCACTTCTAAGAACAAGAATAGACTGTCGCGTTTCAGATGAAAGTTCTCTTTTTCTGGCCATTTTGAGCGTTTAATTGACCCCACAAATGTGATGCTCCAGAAACTCAATCTGCTCAAAGGAAGGTCAGTTTTGTAGCTTCTGTCACAAGCTAAACTGTTTTCAGATGTGTGAACATGATTGCACAAGGGTTTTCTAATCTTTAATTAGCCTTCTGAGCCAATGAGCAAACACATTGTACCATTAGAACACTGGAGTGATAGTTGCTGGAAACGGGCCTCTATACACCTATGTAGATATTGCACCAAAAACCAGACATTTGCAGCTAGAATAGTCATTTACCACATTAGCAATGTATAGAGTGTATTTCTTTAAAGTTAAGACTAGTTTAAAGTTATCTTCATTGAAAAATAAGGACATTTTAACTTTTGAACGGTAGTGTATATATGTATGAAATACTTGACTTTCAGTGAATTCTAGCTATATATATATATATATGTATATATATATATATATTTTTTTTTTTTAAATGTTTTTATTATGCATATAAATAAAATAAATACTTGAATTTCAGTGTTCTGGAGGCTATCCAGTGGATGGCACTATGTACAGTATGTGTGTAGTGTGCATATGTATGTATATCTCTATAATGTATGTACAGTGCGCCTTATATATGAAAATAGACCTGAATAGACCATTCATCGGCAGTGCACCTTATAATCCAGTGCGCTTTATATATGAACATAGACCTGAATAGACCATTCATCGGCAGTGCGCCTTATAATCCAGTGTGCCTTATATATAAGTTTGTACCTTGAGTGAATAGGTAGTTCTCGCTCAGAGTAATTTATGATTTAAAGAAAAGGGGTGGGATTAAATAAGTGGAAACTTCTTCTCACTCCTTTTCAAATATGTAAAAAAAGAAAAAGTCAGTCCAATGCTCATTTGTTTTTGTTTTTTATTCTCCACTGTTTTCATTTTGTTATAATGGCTGTTAAGGCTATAGCACCGTATTGGATCAGGCTTGCTCTTGTTTTTATGCATATTTGAAATAAAAATATATCAATCAATTTTAAAAACCAATACAATATATGTATAAAAAAATATATACATTTAGGCCTCCACTCAGGCTTGATCCCGGGGACCCCAAAGGGTTTTGGTCAAAAAAATATAAAACATGTGTCATTCAGTATTATTATTTTTATTATTATTCAAGTTTTAAATCTCTAGATCAACATTAGGTCTATCTGTCAAAATAACGGCTTTAAAGATTTAAGTGGTATGCTCTTTTTGTCAAAGAAAACCCTGTTTTTTTATGGAAAAAAATACAAAATATGCAATATTTTCACACAAAGTTTTTAAGTGGAATATTTGAGATTATATAATAATTGCAGCCTTAAAAAGGTCAATAACTCATAACAACATTGATTTTAATTCATTATTATTTTTTTGAGCAATGACACTTAAAAACAAATAACACTAAAATTATTGGGGATCCAAATGATTATAGTGTTAAAAAATATATATATATTTTTTTACTGTTTACTTTTAACACAATAATCTCGAGATCAACTTCAGATCTGATCTATCCGTCAATTATACGTTTGTTCGTTTTAGGCCCTTCTTTATAAAAAAACAGCTCACTTTTTTTATATGGCAAACACGTAATATGCAACATTTCCCCCCAAAATATCTCAAGATGTGACGTAATTGGAGCCTTGAATAGGTCAATAATTCATAATGACATTGAAGAAAGAAACAGCCTGCATGGCAGCTTTGTGTTATTAGAGCAGACCTGGGTATTCTGCGGCCCGCGGGCCGCATCCGGCAACTTTGTGCGTCCCTGTCCGGCCCGCGTGAGGCCAATTATAAATTACAAAATAAATTAAAATAAGTATCTATGTTGAGTGTGCAATACAACGGTGCTGCTTTTGTTTTGAAAATCATTATTTGTATAACTTCCGTGTGGACGTATGCGTGATTGTGAGTGAATGTGAACAGCTGCAATCACAAATGACAAAATAAAGTTGAAAAAACATCTATGTCGTGCGTGCAATACAACTGTGCTGCTTTTATTTTGAAAAGTATTATTTATGGGCGTGTGTCCGTGTGTAACCTGCGAGTGAAGGTGCACATGCAGCGACAAGTGATGCACGGTTTACACCCGAGACGCTAAAAAGAGAAAAGTTGATGAGGAATGGCGTGTTTTCAACAAGACATGGACTGCCAAGCAACGTTCCCTCTAAGGTGCGCGCCTGCGCAATTGCGCACTGCTCAAGCGTCCGCTGCGCACAGCAAATATATGCCGCGCACCAAATCAAATCCCATCTGAATTCTAAACAAAATAAACACATTTATTCTGTGTCATTTTGCAATGCAACTTTGAGTGACAGTGACAACAAGCGGCCCTAACGGTGTTCGTCAACACCGTTCAATTGAACACCGTTCAATTATTGTAACGTCTTATCGAGATGCTTCGAGGACAGGAATTATATCGATCACTTTATTGAGCAAAACTGTTTATATTCGGACATAACCACACCAAAAACATGAGTAAAACACTTCTATCTCGAAAAACTAGTCATTTTCTGCCGTACAAACCAGGCCAAAAGCAACTTGTCATCTGTCACCTACACGCATAGCACTAAACCACTGGTGCGTTTATGGCCACACAAAAAGTCGGACAACGCAAACACCACACAAAGTTACACTATGACTCCTCAGTCATACCTGTGCTTATTTTACTGTCATTTATTATTAATGTTAATTTATTGATATTAATCATGGAATGCTGTTACACACACTATGTTGAAGTATTACTATTATTATTAATAGAGTGATTGGAGCACATACTTGTTGGTCACAAAAAAACATGAAGTTTGGTTCTTTTATGAACTTATTATGGGTCTACTGAAAATGTGCTGGGTCAAAAGTATACATACAGCAATGTTAATATTTGCTTACATGTCCCTTGGCAAGTTTCACTGCAATAAGGCGCTTTCCGAAAAAATACGAGTTGTAGAAATGATCGGAAACTCAAGACAGCCATGACATGATGTTCTTTACAAGTGTATGTACACTTTTAGACCACGACTGTACATGCATGCTTGTTAAAGAACATTGTTTTCCTTTGGTTTTGAGGTCATCGGGTGCCCACAGTGCTACGGTGTGGAGGCCGGACGACCACCGTGGACTAGAGTTGTACGGTATACCGGTATTAGTATAGTACCATGATACTAATTAGTCATATTAGGTACTATACCGCCTCTGAAAAGTACCCCTCGGTCATCGTCATGTTGTGTTATTACTGGTTTTACGAGCAGATGAGCATGTTCGGCAGCGCACACACACAGAGTACTTACAAGCAGACACAGTGTGTAAACAGAAAAGGGAGAACGGACGCATTTTGGCTTAAAAAGTAAAGATAAAGGTGAAGTTATAACACTGAAACGCCCTCAGGAAGAGGTGCTTTGGCAGTGTTTTAGCTACTTCTAAATCACTAATCCTCGCCTCCATGGCGACGAATAAAGTAAGATTCTTACAAGTAGCATTATCACTGCAGGACGAGGAATAGCTAAACATGCTCCACTACACACCGTAGCTCACCGGCGTCACAATGTAAACAAACGCCATGGGTGGATCTACACCTGACATCCACTGTAATGATACCGAGTACAGGAGCGTATCTAGTCGATACTACTATGATTACATCGATTTTTTTTTTTTTTTTTTCAATGTAGGTTATGTTTATAAACACAGGAAATATGTCCCTGGACACATGAGGACTTTGAATATGACCAATGTATGATCCTGTAACTACTTGGTATCGGATTGATACCTAAATGTGTGGTATCATCCAAAACTAATGTAAAGTATCAAAGAAGAGAAGAATAAGTGATTATTACATTTGAACAGAAGTGTAGATAGAACATGTTAAAAGAGAAAGTAAGCAGATATTAACAGTAAATGAACAAGAAGATTAATAATCATTTTCTACCACTTGTCCTTAATAATAACAAAATAATAGGTGTATAAATGACACAATATGTTACTGCATATGTCAGCAGACTATTTAGGAGTCTTTGTTTGTTTACTTACTACTAAAAGACAAGTTGTCTAGTATGTTCACTATTTTATTTAAGGACAAACTTGCAATAATAAACATATGTTTAATGTACCCTAAAATTTTTGGTTAAACTAAAGCCAATAATGCCATTTTTTGTGGTCCCCCTTATTTAGAATAGTATCGAAATACATTTTGGTACCGGCACCGGTACCAGAATATTGGTATCGGGACAACACTACCATGGACACCAACATTGGGGTCAGAGTACTTCATGCTGGGAGGATGATGGTAGTGTAACACCCCTCAATGCACCAATTCTTTGAAAGTAGTGAAGTTGGTTGGGATGTGTGCGTCTCAATATAAAACAATATATGCAGCTCGTTAAATAATACGGTTACTTGCTTACCTTTAGCCCATTGGGTGCCTTCCTTGGTGTAGTGTGGAGACTTGACAAGGGGTGGCCGTCATCATGGGAAATCTACAAAACATAAAAGCAGTGATGTTGTCACTTTGTGTAAATGGTAAATAAAAACAGAATACAATGATTTGCAAATCCTTTTCAACTTATATTCAATTGAATAGACTGCAAAGACAAGATATTTCATGTTCAAACTGAAAAACTTGTTATATTTGCTTGCAAATATTAGCTCATTTGGAACATGTTTCAAAAAAAAGCTGGCACAAGTGGCAAAAAAGACTGAGAAAGTGGAGGAATGCTCATCAAAACACTTATTTGGAACATCCCACAGGTGAACAGGCTAATTGGGAACAGGTGGGTGCCATGATTGGGTATAAAAGCAGCTTCCGTGAAATGCTCAGTCATTCACAAACAAGGATGGGGCGAGGGTCACCACTTTGTCAAAAAATGCATGAGAAAATTGTCGAACAGTTTAAGAACAACATTTCTCAACCAGCTATTGCAAGGAATTTAGGGATTTCACCATCTACGCTCCGTAATATCATCACAAGGTTCAGAGAATCTGGAGAAATCACTGCACGTAAGCGATGATATTGCGGACCTTTGATCCCTCAGGCGGTACTGCATCAAAAAGTGACATCGATGTGTAAAGGATATCACCACATGGGCTCAGGAACACTTCAGAAAACCATTTTCAGTAACTACAGTTTGTCGCTACATCTGTAAGTGCAAGTTAAAACTCGACTATGCAAAGCCACAGCCATTTATCAACAACACCCAGAAACGCCGCCGGCTTCCCTGGGCCCGAGCTCATCTAAGACGGACTGATGCGAAGTGGAAAAGTGTTCTGTGGTCTGACGAGTCCACATTTCAAATTGTTTTTTGGAAACCGTGGACGTCGTGTCCTCCGGACCAAAGAGGAAAAGAACCATCCGGATAGTTCTAGGCGCAAAGTGTAAAAGCCAGCATGTGTGATGGTATGGGGGTGTATTGGTGCCCAAGACATGGGTAACTTACACATCTGTGAAGGCACCATTAATGCTGAAAGGTACATACAGGTTTTGGAGCCATCAAAGCAACGTTATCATGGACGCCCCTGCTTATTTCAGCAAGACAATGCCAAGCCACGTGTTACAACAGCGTATAAGTTGAAAAGGATTTGCAAATCATTGTTTTCTGTTTTTATTTTTACGAACTACACAACGTGCCAACTTCACTGGTTTTGGGTTGTGTAGATCACACGCCACACACCCACTAATAGTACACGCTATGTTATAGTTTGCACACGCTGTTTAGCGCGTGGTATTTGGATCTTTGTAGCTAGATAACGTGTATGCGAGAGATATTTTGATGGATGCACAGCCTGGAGGAAGAAACGTCAGCGATTGTGCAGTGAATGAAAATGAAGTGGGAGGGCAAAGGGAGGAGGACATTGATTGTCCTTTCATTCAACCCGCCGCTTCTTGACAGACTCACAAAAACATGCTGGCTTCTTACAGCGAAGAGAAGGCTTTTATTTGTTTCCGGCGTACGTGAAGGAACATTGCACGTCTACACCTACACGCTTCAACATGTCCGAACAGAAGTAAGAAGAAGCTCATTTAGTTACTAATGGTCTGTTCACTTCCTTGTGTTTGACACACGTTGCCATTTTCGGCAATACTTAAATGCAGCTGGGATAGGCTCCAGCCCCCCCGCCACCCCGAGAGGGACAAGTGGTAGCAAATGGACGAATGGAAGGAAAAATTTTATATATATTTTTTCCAGTAGACCCGAATAGACCATTCATCGGCAGTGCGCCCTATATATGAAAATAGACCTGAATAGACCATTCATCGGCAGTGTGCCTTATAATCCAGTGCGCCTTATATATGAAAATAGACCCGAATAGACCATTCATCGGCAGTGCGCCTTATATTTGAAAATAGACCTGAATAGACCATTCTCCGGCAGTGCGCTTTATAATCCAGTGCGCCTTATATATGAAAATAGACCTGAATAGACCATTCATCGGCAGTGCACCTTATAATCCAGTGCGCCTTATATATGAAAATAGACCCGAATAGACCATTCATCGGCAGTGCGCCTTATATTTGAAAATAGACCCGAATAGACCATTCTCCGGCAGTGCGCTTTATAATCCAGTGCGCCTTATATGTGAAAATAGACCTGAATAGACCATTCATCGGCAGTGCGCCTTATAATCCAATGCGCCTTATATATGAAAATAGACCCGAATAGACCATTCATCGGCAGTGCGCCTTATAATCCAGTGCGCTTTATATATGAAAATAGACCCGAATAGACCATTCATCGGCAGTGCGCCTTATATTTGAAAATATACCCGAATAGACCATTCTCCGGCAGTGCGCTTTATAATCCAGTGCGCCTTATATGTGAAATTAGACCTGACTAGACCATTCATCGGCAGTGCGCCTTATAATCCAGTGCGCTTTATATATGAAAATAGACCTGAATAGACCATTCATCGGCAGTGCGCCTTATATATGAAAATAGACCTGAATAGACCATCCATCGGCGGTGCGCCTTATAATCCAGTGCACCTTATATGTGAAAATAGACCCGAATAGACCATTCATCGGCGGTGCGCTTTATAATCCAGTGCGCCTTATATGTGAAAATAGACCTGAATAGACCATTCATCGGCCGTGCGCCTTAAAATCAAGTGCGCCTTATATATGAAAATAGACCTGAATAGACCATTCATCTGCAGTGCGCCTTATATATGAAAATAGACCTGAATAGACCATTCATCTGAAGTGTGCCTTATAATCCAGTGCGCCTTATATATGAAAATAGACCCGAATAGACATTCATTGGCAGTGAGCCTTATATATGAAAATAGACCTGAATAGACAATTCATCGGCCGTGCGCCTTATAATCCAGTGCGCTTTATATATGAAAATAGACCTGAATAGACAATTCATCGGCGGTGCGCTTTATAATCCAGTGCGCCTTATGTGAAAATAGACCTTAATAGACCAATCATCTACAGTGTGCCTTATAATCCAGTACGCTTTATATATGAAAATAGACCTGAATAGACCATTCATCGGCTGTGTGCCTTATATATGAAAATAGACCTGAATGGACCATTCATCTGCAGTGCGCCTTATAATCCAGTGCGCCTTATATATGAAAATAGACCTGAATAGACCGTTCATCGGCGGTGCGCCTTATATGAAAATAGACCTGAATAGACCATTCATCGGCAGCGCGCCTTATATATGAAAATAGACCCGAATAGACCATTAATCGGTAGAGTGCCTTATAATCCAGTGCGCCTTATATATGAAAATAGACCATTCATCGGCAGTGCACCTTATAACACAGTGCGCCTTATATATGAAAATAGACACAAATAGACCAATCATCGGCAGTGCGCCTTATAATCCAGTGCATATTATATATGAAAATAGACCTGAATAGAACATTTATTGGCCGTGCGCCTTATAATCCAGTGCGCTTTATATATGAAAATAGACCCGAATAGACCATCGCCAGTGCGCCTTATAATCCAGTGCGCCTTATATATGAAAATAGACTCTAATAGACCATTCATCGGCAGTGCGCCTTAAATGTAAAAATAGACCCAAATAGACCATTCATCGGCAGTGCGCCTTATAATCCAGTGCACTTTATACATGAAAATAGACCTGAATAGACCATTTATTGGCCGTGCGCCTTATAATCCAGTGCGCCTTATATATGAAAATAGACCATTCATCGGCAGTGCGCCTTATAATCCAGTGCGCTTTATATATGAAAATAAACCCGAATAGACCATCGGCATTGCGCCTTATAATCCAGTGCGCCTTATGTATGGAAAAAGACTAATAGACCATTCATCGGCAGTGCGCCTTAAATGTAAAAATAGACCCAAATAGACCATTCATCAGCAGTGCGCCTTATAATCCAGTGCACTTTATATATGAAAATAGCCCTGAATAGACCATTCATTGGCAGTGCGCCTTATAATCCAGTGCGCTTTATATATGAAAATAAACCCGAATAGACCATTCATCGGCATTGCGCCTTATAATCCAGTGCGCCTTATGTATGAAAATAGACTCTAATAGACCATTCATCGGCAGTGCGCCTTAAATGTAAAAATAGACCCAAATAGACCATTCATCGGCAGTGCGCCTTATAATCCAGTGCGCCTTATATATGAAAATAGACCTGAATAGACCATTCATCTGCAGTGCGCCTTATAATCCAGTGCGCCTTATATATGAAAATAGACCTGAATAGACCATTCATCTGCAGTGCGCCTTATATATGAAAATAGACCTGAATAGACCATTCATCGGCAGTGCGCCTTATATATGAAAATAGACACGAATAGACCATTCATCGGCAGTGTGCCTTATATATGAAAATAGACCTGAATAGACCATTCATCGGCAGTGCGCCTTATATATGAAAATAGACACGAATAGACCATTCATCGGCAGTGCGCCTTATATATGAAAATAGACCTGAATAGACCATTCATCGGCAGTGCGCCTTATAATCCAGTGCGCCTTATATATGAAAATAGACCCGAATAGACCATTCATCGGCAGTGCGCCTTATATATGGAAATAGACCTGAATAGACCATTCATCGGCAGTGCGCCTTATAATCCAGTGCGCTTTATATATGAAAATAGACCCGAATAGACCATTCATTGGCAGTGAGCCTTATAATCCAGTGCGCCTTATATATGAAAATAGACCTGAATAGACCATTCATCTGCAGTGCACCTTATAATCCAGTGCGCCTTATATATGAAAATAGACCTGAATAGACCATTCATCTGCAGTGCACCTTATAATCCGGTGCGCCCTATGGTCCGGAAAATCCGGGTACTTCTAACGGTGAATGCATTTAAGTGTCTTCTTCCTCCATATACCGCAACTTCAACCAGCTAATAGCAGTTTTACAACAACATTTAAATCCACAAAGGACGCTGACAACACCCGCGTGTGCATGCAGCCTGCAGGCAGTCGACATGCGCACTCAAGGGCGATTGATTCCGGCGTCTAATTCCCCCCCCCTCCCCACGGCGAGCAGCCCTGGTGTGACCTTGAAGACAGACGCCAGAGGTCGCACATCTCCTGCAAGCATCACCTGAACCCCCCCCCCCCCTCCCCTGCTTCCACCTCCCCCTCTTTATAACAAACGACCGCTTTCCATCTGCCGTCTAATTTTAGACAACACGCGTCTCTCCCTAATTTTAGCCGCGGCCTGCGAAATAGTGTGCGCCTTCAATAATTCACCAGTTCCGACACGGAGCCGCTTCTCGTTTCTGCCGCTGCCTTGCTTATTGGCACCGTGTTGCAGGAGGGGAAGGGAAGGGGAATCAAGTGCCAATGACGGTACATCGTCTCCGCCGTATGAGCACGAGGCCGACCCCGTTCTCACGACGCTGGACAGCTGGGAGATGAGACGCGTGACGTGACCGCGCGGAGCCTGAATTATTCCGCTCGGCATCTCTCACCGGGATGCATTTGTTTTGATCAGCGCGGATCTGAGGCGGCCCCGCGGCACCGGCATCAATGCGGACCGACACCAGGTTAAAAACCGCCTGGCTGTGAAGACGCGTTTGAAAGCTCCTCTCATCTCTGCTCTCCTCCCACTCCGACACGCCGATAGGTGCCCCCGCATGACTTCATCCTAACAATACTGAAATATTCAATATTTTTTCCAATCATTTTTGGTACGAGAATGATTGGAATAGTTAGCATGCTAACAGTAAAAATGTGTCAAGCACCAATATATATATATATGACTCTTGGAGGTGTAAACTTGCAAAATTAGCCAGAAAATATAACATGTTAACGTTAGCATGCTAACAGTTAGCATGCGTCAATTACCATAATATGACTGATGTGTATAGCTGCAAAAATTAGTAGTATGCTAACAGTTAGCATGCGTCAATTAACATATGACTCTGATAAAATGAGTTCAAAGTAGCAAAATATATGATTCTGAGGTGTATATCTGCAAAATTAGTAAACAAGCCAGCATGCTTATATGCTAACGTTAGCATGCTAACAGTTAGCATGCATCAATTACCATAATATGAGTCTGATGTGTATAGCTGCAAAATTAGCCAAAATATATAACATGCTAAAGTTAGCATGCTAATAGTTAGCATGCATCAATTACCATAATATGAGGCTGATGTGTACAGCTGCAAAATTAGCCAGAAAATATAACATGCTAACGTTAGCATGCTAACAGTTAGCATGCATCAATTACCATAATATGACTGATGTGTATAGCTGCAAAAATTAGTAGTATGCTAACAGTTAGCATGCGTCAATTAACATATGACTCTGATAAAATGAGTTCAAAGTACCAAAATATATGATTCTGAGGTGTATACCTGCAAAATTAGTAAACAAGCCAGCATGCTTATATGCTAACGTTAGCATGCTAACGGTTAACATGCATCAATTACCATAATATGAGTCTGATGTGTATAGCTGCAAAATTAGCCGAAATATATATAACATGCTAAAGTTAGCATGCTAATAGTTAGCATGCATCAATTACCATAATATGACTGATGTGTATAGCTGCAAAAATTAGTAGTATGCTAACAGTTAGCATGCGTCAATTAACATATGACTCTGATAAAATGAGTTCAAAGTAGCAAAATATATGATTCTGAGGTGTATACCTGCAAAATGAGTAAACAAGCCAGCATGCTTATATGCTAACGTTAACATGCTAACAGTTAGCATGCATCAATTACCATAATATGAGTCTGATGTGTATAGCTGCAAAAATTAGTAGTATGCTAACAGTTAGCATGCATCAATTAACATATGACTCTGATAAAATGAGTTCAAAGTAGCAAAATATATGATTCTGAGGTGTATACCTGCAAAATTAGTAAACAAGCCAGCATGCTTATATGCTAACGTTAACATGCTAACAGTTAGCATGCATCAATTACCATAATATGACTCTGATGTGTATAGCTGCAAAATTAGCCAAAATATATAACATGCTAAAGTTAGCATGCTAATAGTTAGCATGCATCAATTACCATAATATGACTGATGTGTATAGCTGCAAAAATTAGTAGTATGCTAACAGTTAGCATGCGTCAATTAACATATGACTCTGATAAAGTGAGTTCAAAGTACCAAAATATATGATTCTGAGGTGTTTACCTGCAAAATTAGTAAACAAGCCAGCATGCTTATATGCTAACGTTAGCATGCTAACAGTTAGCATGCATCAATTACCATAATATGAGTCTGATGTGTATAGCTGCAAAATTAGCCAAAATATATAACATGCTAAAGTTAGCATGCTAATAGTTAGCATGCATCAATTACCATAATATGAATCTGATGTGTATAGCTGCAAAATTAGCCAAAATATATAACATGCTAAAGTTAGCATGCTAATAGTTAGCATGCATCAATTACCATAATATGAGTCTGATGTGTATAGCTGCAAAAATTAGTAGTATGCTAACAGTTAGCATGCGTCAATTACCATAATATGACTGATAAAATGAGTAGACATGCCAGCACGCTAATATGCTGAAAGCTAGCATGCTAGTAGCTAGCAGGTGTCAAGTACCGAAATGTTTGACTCTGAGGTGTATACCAGCTAAAATCTGGCATGTTTAATGTTTGCATGCTAACATTGCAAAATTATAAAGCTGTGAAGTGTATATCTGCAAAATTAGCCAACAAACATAACATGTTAATGTTAACATGCTAACAGTCAGCATGCCTCAAGTACCAAAATATATGATTCTGAGGTGTATAGCTGCAAAATTTGCCAAAAAAATACAACATGCCAACGTTAGCATGCTAACAGTAAGCATGCCTCAAGTACCGAAATGTATGACTCTGATGTGTATACCTGCACAATAAGCTAAAATCTGGCATGTTTAATGTTTGCATGCTAACAATGCTAAATTATAAAGCTGTTAGGTGTATATCTGCAAAATTAGCCAAAAAATACAATATGTTAACGTTAACATGCTAACAGTTAGCATGTCTCAAGTACCAAAATATATGATTATGAGGTGTATACCTGCAAAATTAGCAAACTAGCCAGCATGCTAACGTTAGCATGCTAACAGTTAGCATGCATCAATTACCATAATATGACTCTGATGTGTATAGCTGCAAAAATTAGTAGTATGCTAACAGTTAGCATGCGTCAATTAACATATGACTGATAAAATGAGTTCAAAGTACCAAAATTTATGATTCTGAGGTGTATACCTGAAAAATTAGTAAACAAGCTAGCATGCTTATATGCTAACGTTAGCATGCTAACAGTTAACATGCATCAATTACCATAATATGAGTCTGATGTGTACAGCTGCAAAATTAGCCAAAATATATAACATGCTAACGTTAGCAAGCTAACGGTTAGCATGCTTCAATTACCATAATATGACTGATGTGTATAGCCGCAAAAATTAGTAGTATGCTAACAGTTAGCATGCGTCAATTACCATAATATGACTGATAAAATTAGTAGACATGCCAGCACGCTAATATGCTGAAAGCTAGCATGCTAATAGCTAGCAGGTGTCAAGTACCGAAATGTTTGACTCTGAGGTGTATACCTGCACAATCAGCTAAAATATGACGTGTTAATGTTTGCATGCTAACAGTGCTAAATTATAAGGCTGTGGTGTATATCTGCAAAATTAGCCAAACAAATATAACGTGTTAATGTTAACAGTTAGCATGCCTCAAGTACCAAAATATATGGTTCTGAGGTGTATACCTGCACAATCAGCTAAAATATGATGTGTTAATGTTTGCATGCTAACAGTGCTAACAGTGGAAAATTATAAGGCTGTGGTGTATATCTGCAAAATTAGCCAAACAAATATAACGTGTTAATGTTAACATGCTAACAGTTAGCATGCCTCAAGTACCAAAATATATGGTTCTGAGGTGTATACCTGCAAAATTTGCCAAAAAAATGTAACATGTTAACGTTAGCATGCTAACAGTAAGCATGCCTCAAATACCAAAATATATGAATCTGATCCTGCAAAACTAGTAAACAAACCAGCATGCTTATATGCTAATGTTAGCATGCTAACAGTTAGCATGCGTCAAATACCAAAATGTATGACTCGGATGTGTATACCTGCAAAAATGAGTAGACATGCCAGCATGCTAACAGTTAGCATGCGTCAATTATCAAAATTTATGACTCTGACGTGAATACCTGCAAAAATTAGTAGACAGGCCAGCATGCTAATAGGCTGACAGTTAGCATGCTATTAGCTAGCATGTATCAAGTCCCAAAATGTATGACTCTGAGGTGTATACCAGCAAAATTAGCCAAAAAATATAACATGTTAACGTTAGTATGCTAACAGTAAGCATGCCTCGAATACCAAAATATAGGATTCTGATCCTGCAAAACTAGTAAACAAACCAGCATACTTATATGCTAATGTTAGCATGCTAACAGTTAGCATGCGTCAAATACCAAAATGTATGACTCGGATGTGTATACCTGCAAAAATGAGTAGACGTGCCAGCATGCTAACAGTTAGCATGCGTCAATTATCAAAATTTATGACTCTGACGTGAATACCTGCAAAAATTAGTAGACAGGCCAGCATGCTAATAGGCTGACAGTTAGCATGCTATTAGCTAGCATGTATCAAGTCCCAAAATGTATGACTGAGGTGTATACCAGCAAAATTAGCCAAAAAATATAACATGTTAACGTTAGTATGCTAACAGTAAGCATGCCTCAAATACCAAAATATAGGATTCTGATCCTGCAAAACTAGTAAACAAGCCAGCATGCTAACGTTAGAATGCTAACAGTTAGCATGTGTCAATTACCATAATATGACTGATGTGTATAGCTGCAAAAGTTGCCAAAATATATAACATTTTAACATTAACATGATAACAGTAAGCATGCCTCAAGTACCAAAATATATGGTTCTGAGGTGTATACCTGCACAATCAGCTAAAATATGACCTGTTAATGTTTGCATGCTAACAGTGCTAACAGTGGAAAATTATAAGGCTGTGGTGTATATCTGCAAAATTAGCCAAACAAATATAACGTGTTAATGTTAACATGCTAACAGTTAGCATGCCTCAAGTACCAAAATATATGGTTCTGAGGTGTATACCTGCAAAATTTGCCCAAAAAATGTAACATGTTAACGTTAGCATGCTAACAGTAAGCATGCCTCAAATACCAAAATATATGATTCTGATCCTGCAAAACTAGTAAACAAACCAGCATGCTTATATGCTAATGTTAGCATGCTAACAGTTAGCATGCCTCAAATACCAAAATATATTATTCTGATCCTGCAAAACTAGTAAACAAACCAGCATGCTTATATGCTAATGTTAGCATGCTAACAGTTAGCATGCGTCAAATACCAAAATGTATGACTCGGATGTGTATACCTGCAAAAATGAGTAGACATGCCAGCATGCTAACAGTTAGCATGCGTCAATTATCAAAATTTATGACTCTGACGTGAATACCTGCAAAAATTAGTAGACAGGCCAGCATGCTAATAGGCTGACAGTTAGCATGCTATTAGCTAGCATGTATCAAGTCCCAAAATGTATGACTCTGAGGTGTATACCAGCAAAATTAGCCAAAAAATATAACATGTTAACGTTAGTATGCTAACAGTAAGCATGCCTCAAATACCAAAATATAGGATTCTGATCCTGCAAAACTAGTAAACAAGCCAGCATGCTAACGTTAGAATGCTAACAGTTAGCATGTGTCAATTACCATAATATAACTGATGTGTATAGCTGCAAAAGTTGCCAAAATATATAACATTTTAACATTAACATGATAACAGTAAGCACGCCTCAAGTACCAAAATATATGCTTCTGAGATGTATACCTGCAATATTAGTAAACAAGCCAGTACGCTAATATGCTGAAAGTTAGCATGCTAATAGCTAGCATGTGTCAAGTACCGGAATGTATGACTCTGAGGTGTATACCTGCGGTATCGGACTGTCTGATTGTGGCGGTCCACTCCCTGTATGATCAGTGCCAGAGCTTGGTCCGCATTGCCGGCAGTAAGTCGGACACGTTTCCAGTGAACCTGCATCAAATACAAAAATAATTAAAGCTGCAAGCAGCGTTGGTCGGGTCCGCATCTTTAGCAGGTGCCAGTCCTAATTAAATCGCAATTCCCGCCAGTCCTGATGTGTGTAAAAAGTTTGGTGAGTTTTGAAGTATTTTAAGGCGGTCAAATTACAGCTCAAAGAGGCAAAAATGAGTGTTTTTATGAAACTTTTGTTTTGAAGGGGTGATTGCCAACTTCCTGTTGATTTTTGCTGAAAGATGTCAAGTGTATGAAATCTAGCTCTAAGTCAGACCTGCATAGAGGTTTTTGTTTCATGTCTCTACGCCAGGGGTCACCAACCTTTTTGAAAGCAAGAGCTACTTCTTGGGTAGTGATTAATGCGAAGGGCTACCAGTTTGATACACACTTAAATAAATTGCCAGAAATAGCCAATTTGCTCAATTTACCTTTAACTCTGTTATTATTAATAATTAATGATATTTACACTTAATTGAATGGTTTAAAAGAGGAGAAAACACGAAAAAAATGACAATTACATTTTGAAACATAGTTTATCTTCAATTTCGACTCTATAAAATTCCAAATTCAACCGAAAAAGAGAAGAGAAAAAGTAGCTTTTTGAAAAAATTTTAAAAATAATTTATGGAACATCATTACTAATTTTTCCTGATTAAGATTAATTTTAGAATTTTGATGACATGTTTTAAATAGGTTAAAATCCAATCTGCACTTTGTTAGAATATATAACAAATTGGACCAAGCTATATTTCTAACAAAGACAAATCATTATTTCTTCTAGATTTTCCAGAACAACATTTTTAAAAGAAATTAAAAAGATTTTGAAATAAGATTTAAATTCGATTCTACAGATTTTCTAGATTTGCCAGAATATTTTTTTGGAATTTTAATCATAAGTTTGAAGAAATATTTTACAAATATTCTTCGTCGAAAAAACAGAAGCTAAATTATTTATTATTCTTTACAATAAAAAAATTAATTTACTTGAACATTGATTTACAGTGTCAGGAAACAAGAGGAAGGAATTTAAAAGGTAAAAAGGTATATGTGTTTAAAAATCCCAAAATAATTTTTAAGGTTGTATTTTGTCTCTAAAATTGTCTTTCTGAAAGTTATAAGAAGCAAAGTAAAAAAATTAATGCATTTATTTAAACAAGTGAAGACCAAGTCTTTAAAATATTTTCTTGGATTTTCAAATTCTATTTGAGTTTTGTCTCTCTTACAATTAAAAATGTCGGGCAAAGCGAGACCAGCTTGCTAGTAAATAAATACAATTTAAAAAATAGAGGCAGCTCACTGGTAAGTGCTGCTATTTGAGCTATTTTTAGAACAGGCCAGCGGGCTACTCATCTGGTCCTTACGGGCTACCTGGTGCCCGCGGGCACCACGTTGGTGACCCCTGCTCTACGCTATTCGTACTGGGAGTTAGAGGAAGTGTTGTCTGTGTTTTTGTGCCGCTGCACAGTGGTTGTTTTCTTTGAAGGCTCGTAAAAGCACAGCAGCAGAGCAGCAGCTTTAGCGCAGCCGGTTTTTGAAAGCTCGTAAAATCAAAACGGTAGCACGTATCAAAACGCCGTCGTCAACTTTTAGTCAGAAGGGTTCAATGTCTCTCCTGTAGTAGTTTGAAGCCGAAACGACAAACGCGCTCAGAGGAGATCATGTTTGATGTTTGGTGACCGGTTTTAACAAAACATTTGTTTTGAAGGAGGGATTGCAAACTTCCTGTTGATTTTTGCTGAAGGATGTCAACCTATGTAGGTCTAAATGAGATCTACGTAGAGGTTTTTGTTTCATGTCTCTAAGACAGGGGTCACCAACGTGGTGCCCGCGGGCACCAGGTAGCCCGTAAGGACCAGATAAGTAGCCCGCTGGCCTGTTCTAAAAATAGCGAAAATAGCAGCACTAACCAGTGAGCTGCCTCTATTTTTTAAATTTTATTTATTTACTAGCAAGCTGGTCTCACTTTGCTTGACATTTTTAATTCTAAGAGAAACAAAACTCAAATAGAATTTGAAAATCCAAGAAAATATTTGAAAGACTTGGTCTTCACTTGTTTAAATAAATGCATTAATTTTTTTACTTTGCTTCTTATAACTTTCAGAAAGACAATTTTAGAGAAAAAATACAACCTTAAAAATTTTGGGATTTTTAAACACATATACCTTTTTACCTTTTAAATTCCTTCCTCTTGTTTCCTGACACTGTAAATCAATGTTCAAGTAAATTAATTTTTTTATTGTAAAGAATAATAAATAATTTAGCTTCTGTTTTTTCGACGAAGAATATTTGTGAAATATTTCTTCAAACTTATGATTAAAATTCCAAAAAAATATTCTGGCAAATCTAGAAAATCTGTAGAATCAAATTTAAATCTTATTTCAAAATCTTTTTAATTTCTTTTAAAAATGTTGTTCTGGAAAATCTAGAAGAAATAATGATTTGTCTTTGTTAGAAATATAGCTTGGTCCAATTTGTTATATATTCTAACAAAGTGCAGATTGGATTTTAACCTATTTAAAACATGTCATCAAAATTCTAAAATTAATCTTAATCAGGAAAAATTAGTAATGATGTTCCATAAATTATTTTTTTAATTTTTTCAAAAAGCTACTTTTTCTCTTCTCTTTTTCGGTTGAATTTGGAATTTTATAGAGTCGAAATTGAAGATAAACTATGTTTCAAAATGTAATTGTCATTTTTTTCGTGTTTTCTCCTCTTTTAAACCGTTCAATTAAGTGTAAATATCATTAATTATTAAAAATAACACAGAGTTAAAGGTAAATTGAGCAAATTGGCTATTTCTGGCAATTTATTTAAGTGTGTATCAAACTGGTAGCCCTTCGCATTAATCAGTACCCAAGAAGTAGCTCTTGGTTTCAAAAAGGTTGGTGACCCCTGCTCTAAGACGTTCCTACCGGAAGTTACAAGCAGTTTTGTCTCTGTTTTATTCAAAAATCGCGCTAGAGCACAATTTTGACTTTTGGGGTTCGTTTTTTTTTTTTAGATCGCAATTTCCACCAGTCCTGATGTGTGTGAAAAGTTTGGTGAGTTTTGAAGAATTTTAAGGGGGTCAAATTACAGCTCAAAGAGGCAAAAGTGACTGTTTTTAGTAATTTCTTGTCTTGAAGGGGAAATTGCCAACTTCCTGTTGGTTTTTGCCCAAGGATGTGAAATTATGAATTGTTGGTCTAAGTGAGACCTACATAGAAGTTTCTGTTTCATGTCTCTGTTAGAGACAGTTTACTTCCTAGGGGGCGCTAGAGCACAATTTTGATTTTTGGGGTTAGGTTTACTAAACTGTTTGGGGCACGTTTTTCTATGTGTGTGTAAAATTTGGTGAGTTTTGAAGCATGTTAAGGGGGGTAAAGTAGTGCGCAAAGCTGCGGAATAATAATAATAAAACCTTACAAATTCAATAGGTTCCT
Organism: Entelurus aequoreus; assembly: GCF_033978785.1. NCBI lineage: Eukaryota > Metazoa > Chordata > Actinopteri > Syngnathiformes > Syngnathidae > Entelurus > Entelurus aequoreus. Next base: position 8,004,136 of record NC_084755.1, read on the forward strand.
TTCGTCCCATTGCAGAAGGAACTCCCTTTGGGATTCCTTTGACAACGGTCCTGTGCGGACCCTAATAAGTCCCGTTGTGTAAATGGTAAATAAAAACAGAATTCAATGATTTGCTAATCCTTGTTTGTGAATGACTGAGCATTTCATGGAAGCTGCTTTTATACCCAATCATGGCACCCACCTGTTCCCAATCAGCCCCGTTCACCTGCGGGACGTTCCAAATAAGCATTCCTCAACTTTCTCTGTCCTTTTTGCCACTTGTGCCAGCTTTTTTGAAACACGTCGCAGGCGTCAAATTCCAAATGAGCTAATATTTGCAAAAAATAACAACATTTTCCAGTGTGAACATGAAATATCTTGTTTTTGCAGTCTATTCAATTGAATATAAGTTGAAAAGGATTTGCAAATCATTGTATTCTGTTTTTATTTATGCCTGCTTCACACCAACGGCGCTCGCCGCGCTTCAAAGCGGCGAGCAAAGCGCCGTCATTTTTGTCAATTTTTCCACGAATATCCCGATCTCCAAAGTAATGTTATGCTTTGATACGCTCTGATACAAATTAGTTGCCGCTTTGGGGGGACGAATTACCCTTCCTCACGATTTGATGCCGCTTTGATACGCTTTAAATCCCGCTTTGATACGTTTTATTATGCTTTATTGAACTTTATTACGCTTTGATGCGATCCTGACGCTTTAAATCAGGCTCTGACACGATTATCAAGCTCTGTTACGCATTGGAATGAATGTGTCACGAACATTATGAATATTAATTTGTAATAATGACTTTGAAATGTGATATTGTTATGTAATTATGTGCAATTTGGAAGATGCTGTGATTATTATTTTGTGAATTTGATGAATACATTGCGTGCGCACACATAACATAATAAAAAAGAGAAATATGATGAACAAATAAGTTAAAAAAAAAGTGAAAAACTCAGTATACTAAGTTTTCCCCACATTTTTTTTAGATTTATCTATTTATTTGATTTCTCTTTTTGTTTTATTATATACAGGATAAAACACATAATGTAATAAAAAAGAGAAATATGATAAACAAATAAGTAAAAAAAAAAGTGAAAAACTCAGTAAACTGTTTTCCACACAGTTTTTATATTCATTTATTTTTTCAATTTCTCTTTTTCCCGTTACATTATGTTTATTATCTATTATGTTTTATATTCATTTATTTTTTCAATTCATCTTCTTTTTTCATTATATTATGTTTATTATTTATTATGTTTTATAATCATTTGTTTTTTCAATTTCTCTTTTTTCCCCCCATTATATTATGTTTATTATTCATTATTTATTATGTTTTATTTTCATTTATTTTTTCAATTTCTCTTCTTTTTCAGGGTTGTGTATCAAAACAAACACTCACACATGTTGGATCAATGAGAGGTAAGGGGTAGAAGTGTGTGTGTGCGCGGCTCGGTTGCCATGGAGACGAGGGATGACAGTGATGCTGAAAGTTGTTACCGGGCAGGAGACGGGAGTGACGTCATCAAGCGGGCTATAAACAGGACACGAAATAACGACTTAAACAGAAAACAGGAAAAAGAAGCTCATGCCTTTTTAATATCTGAGGAGAGCGCACAAGCACAATTGGACTTTTTTCTGCTTTTCTTTTGGGAAGAACTTGGGATTTAAAAACAGGATGATTGCGCCCTCTGGTGTGTGTTTGCGGTAACAACACCTTAATGTTGCAATGTCACCTATACAGCTATATGATACACGTCTTCTCCCTGCTGGAGGAACATGGCATTGCATGCTCTTTCAGCACCACGGCCAGCGCCCTCCCACGCATTAAGTCAGTGGTTCTTAACCTTGTTGGAGGTACCGAACCCCCACCAGGTTCATGTTCACCGAACCCTTCTTTAGTGAAAAATATAATGTTATTTTTTTTCAAATTCAAGACAAAGTTTTATGTTTTTGGTAACACTTTAGTATGGGGAACATATTCTACGTAACAGACTTAATTTAGTGTTATTTGGACACTAGGGGAACATATTCTATGTAACACAGACTTAATTTAGTGTTATTTGGACACTAGGGGAACATATTCTACATAACACAGACTTAATTTAGTGTTATTTGGACACCAGAGGAACATATTCTACGTAACACAGACTTAATTTAGTGTTATTTGGACACTAGGGGAACATATTCTAAGTAACACAGACTTAATTTAGATTTATTTGGACACTAGGGGAACATATTCTAAGTAAGACAGACTTAATTTAGAGTTTTTGGACACTAGGGGAACATATTCTAAGTAACACAGACTTAATTTAGTGTTATTTGGACACTAGGGGAACATATTCTAAGTAACACAGACTTAATTTAGAGTTATTTGGACACTAGGGGAACATATTCTAAGTAACACAGACTTAATTTAGTGTTATTTGGACACTAGGGGAACATATTCTAAGTAACACAGACTTAATTTAGAGTTATTTGGACACTAGGGGAACATATTCTAAGTAACACAGACTTAATTTAGTGTTATTTGGACACTAGGGGAACATATTCTAAGTAACAAAGACTTAATTTAGTGTTATTTGGACACTAGGGGAACATATTCTAAGTAACACAGACTTAATTTAGAGTTATTTGGACACTAAGGGAACATATTCTAAGTAACACAGACTTAATTTAGAGTTATTTGGACACTAAGGGAACATATTCTAAGTAATAAAGATTTAATTTAGAGTTATTTGGACACTAAGGGAACATATTCTAAGTAATAAAGACTTAATTTACAGTTATTTGGACACTAAGGGAACATATTCTAAGTAATAAAGACTTAATTTAGTGTTATTTGGACACTAGGGGAACATATTCTAAGTAACACAGACTTAATTTAGAGTTATTTGGACACTAGGGGAACATATTCTAAGTAACACAGACTTAATTTAGAGTTATTTGGACACTAAGGGAACATATTCTAAGTAATAAAGATTTAATTTAGAGTTATTTGGACACTAAGGGAACATATTCTAAGTAATAAAGATTTAATTTAGAGTTATTTGGACACTAAGGGAACATATTCTAAGTAATAAAGACTTAATTTAGTGTTATTTGGACACTAGGGGAACATATTCTAAGTAACAAAGACTTAATTTAGTGTTATTTGGACACTAGGGGAACATATTCTAAGTAACAAATACTTAATTTAGTGTTATTTGGACACTAGGGGAACATATTCTAAGTAACACAGACTTAATTTAGAGTTATTTGGACACTAAGGGAACATATTTTAAGTAATAAAGATTTAATTTAGAGTTATTTGGACACTAAGGGAACATATTCTAAGTAATAAAGACTTAATTTAGAGTTATTTGGACACTAGGGGAACATATTGTAAGTAACAAAGACTTAATTTAGTGTTATTTGGACACTAGGGGAACATATTCTAAGTAATAAAGACTTATTTTACAGTTATTTGTTAGGGTGAGGGTTAGAGGGTTAGGGTTATAATAAGGCCATGCCGAATAAGGCATTAATAAGTACTTAATAATGACTAGTTAAGAGCCAATATGTTACTAATTTGCATGTTAATAAGCAACTAATTAATGGTGAATATGTTCCCCATACTAAAGTGTTACCATGTTTTTTTACTGGTGCACAAAATGAACCGTGCATGAACATCACATCTCTCGTTTATGTTTTACTCGGTAAACACTTGAACGCAACATTTTTACTATTGTTATTTTTTTTCAAATTCAAGACAAAGTTTTATGTTTTTGGTAACACTGTAGTATGGGGAACATATTCTACGTAACACAGACTTAATTTAGTGTTATTTGGACACTAGGGGAACATATTCTAAGTAACAAAGACTTAATTTAGTGTTATTTGGACACTAGGGGAACATATTCTAAGTAACACAGACTTAATTTAGAGTTATTTGGACACTAGGGGAACATATTCTAAGTAACACAGACTTAATTTAGAGTTATTTGGACACTAGGGGAACATATTCTAAGTAACACAGACTTAATTTAGAGTTATTTGGACACTAGGGGAACATATTCTAAGTAACACGGACTTAATTTAGAGTTATTTGGACACTAAGGGAAAATATTCTTAGTAACAAAGACTTAATTTAGTGTTATTTGGACACTAGGGGAACATATTGTAAGTAACACAGACTTAATTTAGTGTTATTTGGACACTAGGGGAACATATCCTAAGTAACAAAGACTTCATTTAGAGTTATTTGGACACTAGGGGAACATATTCTAAGTAACACAGACTTAATTTAGTGTTATTTGGACACTAGGGGAACATATTCAAAGTAACACAGACTTAATTTAGAGTTATTTGGACACTAGGGGAACATATTCTAAGTAACAAAGACTTCATTTAGAGTTATTTGGACACTAGGGGAACATATTCTAAGTAACACACTTAATTTAGTGTTATTTGGACACTAGGGGAACATATTCTAAGTAACACAGACTTAATTTAGTGTTATTTGGACACTAGGGGAACATATTCTAAGTAACACAGACTTAATTTAGAGTTATTTGGACACTAGGGGAACATATTCTAAGTAACACAGACTTAATTTAGTGTTATTTGGACACTAGGGGAACATATTCTAAGTAACACAGACTTAATTTAGAGTTATTTGGACACTAGGGGAACATATTCTAAGTAACAAAGACTTAATTTAGTGTTATTTGGACACTAGGGGAACATATTCTAAGTAACACACTTAATTTAGTGTTATTTGGACACTAGGGGAACATATTCTAAGTAACACAGACTTAATTTAGTGTTATTTGGACACTAGGGGAACATATTCTAAGTAACACAGACTTAATTTAGAGTTATTTGGACACTAGGGGAACATATTCTAAGTAACACAGACTTAATTTAGTGTTATTTGGACACTAGGGGAACATATTCTAAGTAACACAGACTTAATTTAGAGTTATTTGGACACTAGGGGAACATATTCTAAGTAACAAAGACTTAATTTAGTGTTATTTGGACACTAGGGGAACATATTCTAAGTAACACAGACTTAATTTAGAGTTATTTGGACACTAGGGGAACATATTCTAAGTAACAAAGACTTAATTTAGTGTTATTTGGACACTAGGGGAACATATTCTAAGTAACACAGACTTAATTTAGAGTTATTTGGACACTAAGGGAACATATTCTAAGTAATAAAGATTTAATTTAGAGTTATTTGGACACTAAGGGAACATATTCTAAGTAATAAAGACTTAATTTAGAGTTATTTGGACACTAGGGGAACATATTGTAAGTAACAAAGACTTAATTTAGTGTTATTTGGACACTAGGGGAACATATTCTAAGTAATAAAGACTTATTTTACAGTTATTTGTTAGGGTGAGGGTTAGAGGGTTAGGGTTATAATAAGGCCATGCCGAATAAGGCATTAATAAGTACTTAATAATGACTAGTTAAGAGCCAATATGTTACTAATTTGCATGTTAATAAGCAACTAATTAATGGTGAATATGTTCCCCATACTAAAGTGTTACCATGTTTTTTTACTGGTGCACAAAATGAACCGTGCATGAACATCACATCTCTCGTTTATGTTTTACTCGGTAAACACTTGAACGCAACATTTTTACTATTGTTATTTTTTTTCAAATTCAAGACAAAGTTTTATGTTTTTGGTAACACTGTAGTATGGGGAACATATTCTACGTAACACAGACTTAATTTAGTGTTATTTGGACACTAGGGGAACATATTCTACGTAACACAGACTTAATTTAGCGCTATTTGGACACTAGGGGAACATATTCTAAGTAACACAGACTTAATTTAGAGTTATTTGGACACTAGGGGAACATATTCTAAGTAACAAAGACTTAATTTAGTGTTATTTGGACACTAGGGGAACATATTGTAGTGTTATTTCGTTTATGTTTTACTCGGTAAACACTTGAAAGCAACATTTTTACTATTGTTATTTTTTTTCAAATTCAAGACAAAGTTTTATGTTTTTGGTAACACTGTAGTATGGGGAACATATTCTACGTAACACAGACTTAATTTAGTGTTATTTGGACACTAGGGGAACATATTCTACGTAACACAGACTTAATTTAGTGTTATTTGGACACTAGGGGAACATATTCTACGTAACACAGACTTAATTTAGTGTTATTTGGACACTAGGGGAACATATTCTAAGTAACAAAGACTTAATTTAGTGTTATTTGGACACTAGGGGAACATATTCTACGTAACACAGACTTAATTTAGTGTTATTTGGACACTAGGGGAACATATTCTAAGTAACACAGACTTAATTTAGCGCTATTTGGACACTAGGGGAACATATTCTAAGTAACACAGACTTAATTTAGCGCTATTTGGACACTAGGGGAACATATTCTAAGTAACACAGACTTAATTTAGAGTTATTTGGACACTAGGGGAACATATTCTAAGTAACACGGACTTAATTTAGAGTTATTTGGACACTAAGGGAACATATTCTAAGTAACAAAGACTTAATTAAGTGTTATTTGGACACTAGGGGAACATATTCTAAGTAACAAAGACTTAATTTAGCGCTATTTGGACACTAGGGGAACATATTCTAAGTAACACAGACTTAATTTAGCGCTATTTGGACACTAGGGGAACATATTCTAAGTAACACAGACTTAATTTAGAGTTATTTGGACACTAGGGGAACATATTCTAAGTAACACGGACTTAATTTAGAGTTATTTGGACACTAAGGGAACATATTCTAAGTAACAAAGACTTAATTTAGTGTTATTTGGACACTAGGGGAACATATTCTAAGTAACACAGACTTAATTTACAGTTATTTGGACACTAAGGGAACATATTCTAAGTAATAAAGACTTAATTTACAGTTATTTGTTAGGGTGAGGGTTAGAGGGTTAGGGTTATAATAAGGCCATGCCGAATAAGGCATTAATAAGTACTTAATAATGACTAGTTAAGAGCCAATATGTTACTAATTTGCATGTTAATAAGCAACTAATTAATGGTGAATATGTTCCCCATACTAAAGTGTTACCATGTTTTTTTACTGGTGCACAAAATGAACCGTGCATGAACATCACATCTCTCGTTTATGTTTTACTCGGTAAACACTTGAACGCAACATTTTTACTATTGATGTACTTAATAGACATTTGAACGCAACACTATTATTTTACTTGGTAAACACTTGAACGCAACATTCTTACTATTGATGTACTTAATAGACATTTGAACGCAACAATCTTGTTAATGTTTTACTTGGTAAACACTTGAACACAACATTCTTACTTTTAATGTACTTAGTAGACATTTGAATGCAACACTATTATTTTACTTGGTAAACACTTGAACACAACATTCTTACTATTGATGTACTTAATAGACATTTGAATGCAACACTCTTGTTTATGTTTTACTTGGTAAACACTTGAACACACCATCCTTACTATTGATGTACTTAATAGACATTTGAACGCAACAATCTCGTTAATGTTTTACTTGGTAAACACTTGAACACAACATTCTTACTTTTAATGTACTTAGTAGACATTTGAATGCAACACTCTCGTTTATGTTTTACTTGGTAAACACTTGAACACAACATTCTTACTATTGATGTACTTAATAGACATTTGAACGCAACAATCTCGTTAATGTTTTTCTTGGTAAACACTTGAACGCAACATTCTTACTATTGATGTACTTAGTAGACATTTGAATGCAACACTCGCGTTTATGTTTTACTTGGTAAACATTTGAACACAACATTCTTACTTTTAATGTACTTAGTAGACATTTGAATGCAACACTATTATTTTACTTGGTAAACACTTGAACACACCATCCTGACTATTGATGTACTTAACAGACATTTGAACGCAACACTCCAACTATTATTTTACATGGTAAACACTTGAACACACCATCCTTACTATTGATGTACTTGGTAGACATTTGAACGCAACAATGTCGTTAATGTTTTTCTTGGTAAACACTTGAACGCAACATTCTTACTATTGATCTACTTAGTAGACATTTGAATGCAACACTCTCGTTTATGTTTTACTTGGTAAACATTTGAACACAACATTCTTACTTTTAATGTACTTAGTAGACATTTGAATGCAACACTGTTATTTTACTTGGTAAACACTTGAACACACCATCCTTACTATTAATGTACTTAATAGACATTTGAATGCAACACTCGTTTATGTTTTACTTGGTAAACACTTGAACACAACATTCTCACTTTTAGTGTACTTAGTAGACATTTGAATGCAACACTATTATTTTACTAGGTAAACACTTGAACACACCATCCTTACTATTGATGTACTTAGTAGACATTTGAATGCAACACTCTCATTTACGTTTTACTTGGTAAACACTTGAACACAACATTCTTACTTTTAGTGTATTTAGTAGACATTTGAATGCAACACTATTATTTTACTTGGTAAACACTTGAACACACCATCCTTACTATTGATCTACTTAATAGACATATGAAAGCAACACTCCCACTATTATTTTACCTGGTAAACACTTGAACACAACATTCTTACTATTGATGTACTTAATAGACATTTGAACGCAACACTCCTGTTTATGTTTTACTTGGTAAACACTTGAACACAACATTCTTACTATTGATGTACTTATTAGAATGAAACACTCTTGTTTATCTTTTATTTGGTAAACACTTGAACACAACATTCTTACAATTGATCTACTTAGTAGACATTTGAACGCAACATTCTCATTTATGTTTTACTTGGTAAACATTTGAACACAACATTCTTACTTTTAATGTACTTAGTAGACATTTGAATGCAACACTATTATTTTACTTGGTAAACACTTGAACACACCATCCTTACTATTGATCTACTTAATAGACATATGAACGCAACACTCCCACTATTATTTTACATGGTAAACACTTGAACGCAACATTCTTACTATTGATGTACTTAGTAGACATTTGAATGCAACACTCGCGTTTATGTTTTACTTGGTAAACATTTGAACACAACATTCTTACTTTTAATGTACTTAGTAGACATTTGAATGCAACACTATTAATTTACCTGGTAAACACTTGAACACACCATCCTTACTATTGATGTACTTAATAGACATGAACGCAACACTCCCACTATTATTTTACATGGTAAACACTTGAACACAACATTCTTACTATTGATGTACTTAATAGACATTTGAACGCAACACTCCTGTTTATGTTTTACTTGGTAAACACTTGAACACAACATTCTTACTATTGATGTACTTATTAGAATGAAACACTCTTGTTTATCTTTTACTTGTAAACACTTGAACACAACATTCTTACTTATAATGTACTTAGTAGACATTTGAATGCAACACTATTATTTTACTTGGTAAACACTTGAACACACCATCCTTACTATTGATGTACTTAGTAGACATTTGAACGCAACACTCATTTATGTTTTACTTGGTAAACACTTGAATGCAACATTTTTACTATTGATGTACTTAAAAGACATTTGAACGCAACACTCCTGTTTATGTTTTACTTGGTAAACATTTGAACACAACATTCTTACTTTTAATGTACTTAGTAGACATTTGAATGCAACACTATTATTTTACTTGGTAAACACTTGAACACACCATCCTTACTATTGATCTACTTAATAGACATATGAACGCAACACTCCCACTATTATTTTACTTGGTAAACACTTGAACACAACATTCTTACTTTTAATGTACTTAGTAGACATTTGAATGCAACACTATTATTTTACTTGGTAAACACTTGAACACACCATCCTTACTATTGATGTACTTAGTAGACATTTGAACGCAACACTCCCACTATTATTTTACATGGTAAACACTTGAACACAACATTCTTACTATTGATGTACTTAATAGACATTTGAACGCAACAATCTCGTTAATGTTTTTCTTGGTAAACACTTGAACACAACATTCTTACTATTGATGTACTTAATAGACATTTGAACGCAACACTCCTGTTTATTTTTTACTTGGTAAACACTTGAACACAACATTCTTACTTTTAATGTACTTAGTAGACATTTGAATGCAACACTATTTTTTTACTTGGTAAACACTTGAACACACCATCCTTACTATTGATGTACTTAATAGACATTTGAACGCAACACTCCTGTTTATGTTTTACTTGGTAAACACTTGAACACAACATTCTTACTCTTGATGCACTTAATAGACATTTGAACGCAACACTCTCGGTTATCTTTTGCTTGGTAAACACTTGAACACAACATTCTTACTATTGATGTACTTAATAGACATTTGAATGCAACACTATTATTTTACTTGGTAAACACTTGAACACACCATCCTTACTATTGATGTACTTAATAGACATTTGAACGCAACACTCCTGTTTATGTTTTACTTGGTAAACACTTGAACACACCATTCTTACTATTGATGCACTTAATAGACATTTGAACGCAACACTCTCGGTTATCTTTTGCTTGGTAAACACTTGAACACAACATTCTTACTATTGATGTACTTAGTAGACATTTGAATGCAACACTCTCGTTTATGTTTTACTTGGTAAACACTTGAACACAACATTCTTACGATTGATGTACTTAATAGACATTTGAACGCAACAATCTCGTTAATGTTTTTCTTGGTAAACACTTGAACGCAACATTCTTACTATTGATCTACTTAGTAGACATTTGAATGCAACACTCACGTTTATGTTTTACTTGGTAAACACTTGAACGCAACATTCTTACTATTGATCTACTTAGTAGACATTTGAATGCAACACTCTCGTTTGTTTTACTTGGTAAACATTTGAACACAACATTCTTACTTTTAATGTACTTAGTAGACATTTGAATGCAACACTATTATTTTACTTGGTAAACACTTGAACACACCATCCTTACTATTGATGTACTTAACAGACATATGAACGCAACACTCCCACTATTATTTTACTTGGTAAACACTTGAACACACCATCCTTACTATTGATGTACTTAACAGACATATGAACGCAACACTCCAACTATTATTTTACATGGTAAACACTTGAACACAACATTCTTACAATTGATCTACTTAGTAGACATTTGAACGCAACACTCTCGTTTATGTTTTACTTGGTAAACACTTGAACACAACATTCTTACAATTGATCTACTTAGTAGACATTTGAATGCAACACTCTCGTTTATGTTTTACTTGGTAAACATTTGAACACACCATCCTTACTATTGATGTACTTAGTAGACATTTGAACGCAACACTCCCACTATTATTTTACATGGTAAACACTTTAACACAACATTCTTACTATTGATGTACTTTATAGACATTTGAACGCAACAATCTCGTTAATGTTTTTCTTGGTAAACACTTGAACGCAACATTCTTACTATTGATCTACTTAGTAGACATTTGAATGCAACACTCTCGTTTATGTTTTACTTGGTAAACATTTGAACACAACATTCTTACTTTTAATGTACTTAGTAGATATTTGAATGCAACACTATTATTTTACTTGGTAAACACTTGAACACACCATCCTTACTATTGATGTACTTAGTAGACATTTGAACGCAACACTCCCACTTTTATTTTACATGGTAAACACTTGAACACAACATTCTTACTATTGATGTACTATATAGACATTTGAACGCAACAATCTCGTTAATGTTTTTCTTGGTAAACACTTGAACGCAACATTCTTACTATTGATCTACTTAGTAGACATTTGAATGCAACACTCTCGTTTATGTATTACTTGGTAAACATTTGAACACAACATTCTTACTTTTAATGTACTTAGTAGACATTTGAATGCAACACTATTATTTTACTTGGTAAACACTTGAACACACCATCCTAACTATTGATAAATAGACATTTGAACGCAACAATCTCGTTCATGTTTTACTTGGTAAACACTTGAATGCAACATTTTTACTATTGATGTACTTAATAGACATTTGAACGCAACAATCTTGTTAATGTTTTAATGTGCAAACAACAAAACCAACAAACTCACCACAAATGACACACCTGCAAACCAGTCAGCTGTTGTGTATCCGTAATAGGGAGAAGTTTGTATTTACCCGATGAGTCGGGTGTGTCTTGACCTCGGCTGAACCCCTCAGCCCGACTCACCGAACCCCTAGAGTTCCATCGAACCCAGGTTAAGAACCACTGCATTAAGTGTATGAATATGTGATAGTTTTAATTTAATGCAGTATAAATATAATTTAGGTGACTGCTAACGGTCCTGGGGGGCCCACATGGGTCTCAGTCATTGAAGTCACGACTGGTAATACCAAGTTATACCCTTTTTGTTGATGTTCTGCGGTGTTTTTTGAGTTACTTCCTGTGCTGTATTTTTATTTTGGTGACACTTCCGGTTGTGTTGGTGTCTTTTCATGAGCGCTTCACACATCATTGTCCAAGCACTGTGTCGTCTTACCTGCGGTTCTTTTCAGGTAATGCTGGTGACGATTGAGCCCCAAGATGCAGCCATGGCGGGCGTGAGGGAGGAAAACATGACTTTAATGTCCAAAAAGAAAAGGCAGGAAACAGGAGAAGTCGACGCAACGGACAGCTAACATCTAACGATACTTGAGGACGAGGCAGGCATAAATAGCCAGGCGGCTGATTGACACCAGGTGTGGCCTGGCTGTCAATCAGCCGCAGGTGCGGGCGACGCAGTGCTCAGACGAAAGATGTGGGAATTGCTCACGAAAAAAGAAGGAAGTGTCACCAAAATAAAAGTAGAAGACAGGAACCACTCAAACACCGCAGAACATCAACAAAAGGACAAAAGGTATAACCAGCCGTGACAATTGAAGTGTTAAAAATAAGTCATTTTATTGTGTGAATGCTGCAAAGCATGTGTGAGTATGATATTTACATGTTTTAGTATGATATTTAAACATGTTAGTATGATATTTAAACATGATAGTATATTTACTTGTTTTAGTATGATATTTAAACATGTTAGTATGATATTTAAACATGATATTATGATATTTACACATGTGTGAGTATGATATTTATATGTTTTAGTATGATATTTAAACATGATAGTATGATATTTACACATGTGTTAGTATGATATTTACATGTTTTAGTATGATATTTAAACATGATAGTATGATATTTACACATGTGTTAGTATGATATTTACATGTTTTAGTATGATATTTAAACATGCTAGTATGATATTTACACATGTGTTAGTATGATATTTACATGTTTTAGTATGATATTTAAACATGCTAGTATGATATTTACACATGTGTTAGTATGATATTTACATGTTTTAGTATGATATTTAAACATGCTAGTATGATATTTACACATGTGTTAGTATGATATTTACATGTTTTAGTATGATATTTAAACATGTTAGTATGATATTTAAACATGATATTATGATATTTACACATGTGTGAGTATGATATTTACATGTTTTAGTATGATATTTAAACATGATAGTATGATATTTAAACATGATAGTATGATATTTATATGTTTTAGTATGATATTTACACCTGTTAGTAGGATATTGACACGTGTTAGTATGATATTTACATGTTTTAGTATGATATTTGAACATGATAGTATATTTACTTGTTTTAGTATGATATTTAAACATGATATGTGTTAGTGTTACACATGTGTTAGTATATTTACATGTTTTAATACATTTAAACATGATAGTATGCTATTTACACATGTGTTAGTATGATATTTACATGTTTTAATATATTTAAACATGATAATATGATATTTACACATGTGTTAGTATGATATTTACATGTTTTAGTATGATATTTAAATATGATAGTATGATATTTACACATGTGTTAGTATGATATTTACATGTTTTAGTATGATATTTAAACATGTTAGTATTGTATTTACACCTGTTAGTAGGATATTGCCACATGTGTTAGTATGATATTTACACATGTTAGTATGATATTTACATGTGTTAGTATGATATTTAAACATGTTAGTATATTTACACATGTTAGTATATTTACACATGTGTTAGTATGATATTTACACTTGTTAGTATGATATTTACATGTGTTAGTATGATATTTACACATGTGTTAGTATGATATTTACACTTGTTAGTATGATATTTACACATGTGTTAGTATGATATTTACACATGTTAGTATGATATTCACATGTGTTAGTATGATATTTACACATGTTAGTATGATATTCACATGTGTTAGTAGGATATATACACCTGCTAGTAGGATATTTACACGTGTTAGTATATTTACAGATGTTAGGATATTTACACTTGTTTTTATGATATTTACATGTATTAGTATGATATTTACATGTGTTAGTATGATATTTACACGTGTCCGTATAATATTTACACGTTAGTATATTTACACGTGTGTTAGTATGAGATTTACATGTGTTAGTATGATATTTACACATGTTAGTATGATATTTACGCTTGTGTTAGTATGATATTTACATGTTAGTATATTTACACGTGTTAGTAGGATGTTTACACATGTTAGTATGCTATTTACACTTGTTTGTATGATATTTACATGTGTGTTAGTATGATATTTACATGTGTTAGTAGGATATTTACACTTGCTAGTATGATATTTACATGTGTTAGTAGGATATTTACACTTGCTAGTATGATATTTACACGTGTTAGTAGGATATTTACACTTGTTTGTATGATATTTACACATGTTAGTATGATATTTACACATGTTAGTATATTTACACATGTGTTAGTATGATATTTACACGTGTGCTAGTATGATATTAACACATGTGCTAGTATGATATTCACACGTTAGTATTATATTTACACGTGTTAGTATATGTACACGTTAGTATTATATTTACACATGTGTTAGTATATGTACACGTGTTAGTAGGATATTTACACGTGTTAGTATATTTACACATGTTAGGATATTTACACTTGTTTTTATGATATTTACATGTATTAGTATGATATTTACATGTGTTAGTATGATATTTACACATGTCCGTATAATATTTACACGTTAGTATATTTACACGTGTGTTAGTATGATATTTACACATGTTAGTATGATATTTACGCTTGTGTTAGTATGATATTTACATGTTAGTATATTTACACGTGTTAGTAGGATGTTTACACATGTTAGTATGCTATTTACACTTGTTTGTATGATATTTACATGTGTGTTAGTATGATATTTACATGTGTTAGTAGGATATTTACACTTGCTAGTATGATATTTACATGTGTTAGTAGGATATTTACACTTGCTAGTATGATATTTACATGTGTTAGTAGTATATTTACACTTGCTAGTATGATATTTACACGTGTTAGTATGATATTTACACATGTTAGTATATTTACACGTGTTAGTATATTTACACGTGTGTTAGTATGATATTAACACATGTGCTAGTATGATATTCACACGTTAGTATTATATTTACACGTGTTAGTATATTTACACGTTAGTATTATATTTACACATGTGTTAGTATATGTACACGTGTTAGTATGATATTTACACATGTGTTAGTATGATGTGTCCTTGAGCAAGACACTTCACCCTTGCTCCTGATGGGTCCTGGTTAGCGCCTTGCATGGCAGCTCCCGCCATCAGTGTGTGAATGTGTGTGTGAATGGGTGAATGTGGAAATAGTGTCAAAGCGCTTTGAGTTCCTTAAAAAGGTAGAAAAGCGCTATACAAGTATAACCCATTTACCATTTACACGTGTTAGTATGACATTTACACATGTTAGTATGATATTTACACGTTATTATATTTACACGTGTTAGTATGATATTTACACGTGTTAGTATGATATTTACACGTGTTAGTATGATATTTACACGTGTTAGTATGATATTTACACATGTTAGTATGATATTTACACATGTTATTATATTTACACGTGTTAGTATGATATTTACACGTGTTAGTATGATATTTACACGTGTTAGTATGATATTTACACGTGTTAGTACAATATTTACTTACACATGCGTTAGTATCATAGTATGACATTTACACATGTTAGTATGATATTTACACGTGTTAGTATGATTTTTGGATATGTGTGAGAATATTTATGGTCATAGACGACAACAACAATAAAATAAAAAAAACACACCTTCTTAGCAACAGGTTGGTTTCTCTTTTCTTTTTATTTGGATTGCACACCTCAGCACACAGATCTTCACAGTAACAACACAATAGCCGTGCTGCTCGTTAGGTATTTACAAGGGAATACAAACCTAATAAACATCAGCCTCCCTCGGTGGGACATACCACATTTTGTACGCCCCTTTAAATGTAATTTAATGATATTTATCTTCCGTTAACATTTAAATACTCTTTTCCGTCTTTGCACTTTAGCCAGAAGCCACGACGCCTACAATGCAACACTCTGAAATGTGTACACAAAAATAACACAACATTAATGAAACCAGCGTCCATCTTAGCGACTGACTTAATAAATACTTTTTTAACAAGTGAACAACTTTTTTCTTCTTTTTGGAATGGATTTCAAATGCAAATAATAAAGTTCCCGTTAATTTTAGGTGAATGAACTAGGGATGTCCGATAATGGCTTTTTGCCGATATTCCGATATTGTCCAACTCTTTAATTACCGATACCGATATCAACCGATATATGCAGTCGTGGAATTAACACATTATTATGCCTAATTTGGACAACCAGGTATGGTGAAGATAAGGTACTTTTTAAAAAAATTAGTAAAATAAGATAAATAAATTAAAAACATTTTCTTGAATAAAAAAGAAAGTACAACAATATAAAAACAGTTACATAGAAACTTGTAATGAATGAAAATGAGTAAAATTAACTGTTAAAGGTTAGTACTATTAGTGGAGCAGCAGCACGCACAATCATGTGTGCTTACGGACTGTATCCCTTGCAGACTGTATTGATATATATTGATATATAATGTAGGAAGCAGAATATTAATAACAGAAAGAAATGGGGGGAGGGAGGTTTTTTGGGTTGGTGCACTAATTGTAAGTGTATCTTGTGTTTTTTATGTGGATTTAATAAAAAAAAACAAAACAAAAAAAAACAAAAACAAAACAAAACGATACCGATAATAAAAAAAACTATACCGATAATTTCCGATATTACATTTTAACGCATATATCGGCAGGCCGATATTATCGGACATCTCTAGAATGGAAATTTAAATGGCGTTAAGTTTAGCGGACAAAATACCAAATAAGACAGGATAAATACATGTTTGTGATGTTTCAACAGTAGAAAAGTTCAGTTGTATTGTATTATCTAAACCAATGGGTGTCAAACTCATTTTAGATCGGGGGGCCACATGGAGAAAAAATCTACTCCCGAGTGGGCCGGACTGGTAAAATCACGGCACGATAACTTAAAAATAAAGACAACTTCAGATTGTTTTCTTTGTTTAGAAATTTAGAAATAGAAAAAGCACATTCTGAAAATGTACAACTCATAATGTTGTCGGTTTTTCTTTATAGTATTCTACCTTTATTTGTCGTTATTTATACTTTCTGAATAAATGATGTGATAATGTTCATCAGTCAACTCATTGGTGTTCATTTTCAATACATCAAGATAAAAAAATAATATCAAAATAAAAATTACAGGATGTTTATTTATGTAGTTTAATCATTTTCCTCGATGTAATAACATCATGTGGTTTATTATTATTATTATTTTTTACATATGTAGCATGAGCTACAAAGATACAAGTAATTGCTATTGTGACATCTAGTGGACACATTTAGAACAGCAGTTTCTTTCAATTTAAAAATTTTGGCTCATTTTTATACTTAGCAAACTCATCCCGCGGGCCGGATAAAACCTGTTCGCGGGCCTGATCCGGCCCGTGGGCCGTACGTTTGACACCCCTGGTCCAAACCGTAAATGTTCCAATTACTTCTCCAGTCAATGAACCACCAAGTCCTCTATAGTCGTAAAATACCCACCTCGGTCTCTAAATACGACTGGGTCCAAAAGAATACTGGCAACAAAAACTGTGGCTGTAGGCAAACTCCCTATTTAGTGTTTTATTACCTCCACAAGATGGCAGTAGGTAAATTTAACGAATAAGCAGCTTTAAAGTAGCTTTAAAGACCTCTAACTGCGCTGTTTACAATGAACTAATCAGCACTATTAATGCTGACTGAGCAGTTGGCTTCAACATTTAGTTATGTTACAGCTGTGTTGTCCAGTATACAGTACCGTATTTTCAGGGCTGTAAAACGCCCCGGTATTTAAGCCGCATCCACCAAATTTTAGAGCAAATAAATATGTTTAATACATACTTTTGTGAATTAGCCGCACCGGACTATAAGCCGCAAATATATACCGGTATGAAGGAGTTTGTAAATGTTCATTTACATACCTTAATTGTGTCCAAACGGTGTCTGTCACACGGCAGTAAAACGGCTGATCCAACAAAACAGAAGTCACGGTCATGGACCCACTAGCCTGCTGAGGCTCGCTCTACCATCAGAGAAACAGACTCAATAACCCCACGGCGACGTTTTTTTTGGTAAATTTACGAAACTGAAACAATACAAAAAATAATGCCGTTGTAAGCTAATAATGCTAACACAGACACTTGTAAACGTGTTAGCATATTTGCCAATGCTAACAACGCCGGCTTGATTACATCACACTGGCATGTACAAATGTGCATGGAAAAACTGCTATCAAACCTGCGACAGTTCAGTAAGTGTGAATTGTTTTAGTTACGTTGTAGAACTTACAAACATTGCTTAGAGTGACGAATGAAAAATAACTTCGAGCAGCAACGCGATGGACGAATGCTTCAAGGAACGAAACAGGAAGTAAATTCAAAAGAATAACAAACAATGAAACTTATTTGTTGAATAAAAAACATTGCGGCCGTTAGCGAAGAAAAATCCGTAAATGAGCCACACCGTTTAACTGGCCGCGGGGTTCAAAGTGTGGGAAAGGTGTAGCGGCTTATATTCTGAAAAATACGGTACTTGTTCATACTTTGTCATGCACTCCAAGTCGTTACTGATGTAGAACAACGTTTTGTTGTATACAGTCGTGGTCAAAAGTTTACATACACTTGTGAAGGACATAATGGCGTTTCCAATAATTTATACAACTCTTATTTTTTTGTAATAGAGTGATTGGAGCACATACTAGTTTGTCACAAAAAAACATTCATGAAGTTTGGTTCTGTTATGAATTTATTATGGGTCTACTGAAAATGTGAGCAAATGTGCTGGGTCAAAAGTATACATACAGCAATGTTAATATTTGCTTACATGTCCCTCGGCAAGTTTCACTGCAATAAGGCACCAGTTCCATTGGCAGCAAAACAGGCCCAGAGCATAATACTACCACCACCATGCTTGACGGTAGATGTGGTGTTCCTGGGATTAAAGGCCTCACCTTTTCTCCTCCAATCATATTGCTGGGTATTGTGACCAAACAACTAAATTTTTGTTTCATCTGACTAGAGATGTCCGATAATATTGGTCTGCCGATATTATCGGCCGATAAATGCGTTAAAATGTAATATCGGAAATTATCGGTATCGTTTTTTTTATTATCAGTATCGTTTTTTAAAATTTTTTTTTATTAAATCCACATAAAAAACACAAGATACACTTACAATTAGTGCACCAACCCAAAAAACCTCCCTCCCCCCATTTACACTCATTCACACAAAAGGGTTGTTTCTTTCTGTTATTAATATTCTGCTTCCTACATTATATATCAATATATATCAATACAGTCTGCAAGGGATACAGTCCGTAAGCACACATGATTGTGCGTGCTGCTGGTCCACTAATAGTACTAACCTTTAACAGTTAATTTTACACATTTTCATTAATTACTAGTTTCTATGTAACTGTTTTTATATTGTTTTACTTTCTTTTTTATTCAAGAAAATTTTTTAATTTATTTATCTTATTTTATTTGATTCATTTTTTTTAAAAAGTACCTTATCTTCACCATACCTGGTTGTCCAAATTAGGCATAATAATGTGTTAATTCCACGACTGTATGTATCGGTTGATATCGGTATCGGTTGATATCGGTATCTGTAATTAAAGAGTTGGACAATATCGGCATATCGGATATCGGCAAAAAGCCATTATCGGACATCCCTACATCTGACCACACATCTTTCCTCCAGAAGGTCTTATCTTTGTCCATGTGATCATCAGCAAACTTTAGTCGCGCCTTAAGGTGTCGCCTCTCAGTCCGTGGCGATGCAAAACATGCTTGACTGTGGACACTGATACCTGTGTTCCAGCAGCTTCCAATTCATTGCAGAGCTGCTTTTCGGTGGTTCTCGGTTGACTCTTGGATCATCCTGACCGATTTTCTCTCAGCAGCAGGTGATAGCTTGCGTTTTTTTCCTGATCGTGGCAGTGACAAAACTGTGCCATGCACTTTATACTTACGAACAATTGTCTGCACAGTTGCTCTTGGGACCTTAAGCTGCTTTGAAATGGCTCCGAGTGACTTTCCTGACTTGTTCAAGTCAATGATTCGTTTTTTCAGATCTGTACCGAGTTCCTTTGACTTTCCTATTGTCGCGTTTGTAACCGAGTCTGATGACCGCATCACATGAGCCCTATTTAAATGGGCTCGGAGAAAGTCGTCAATCATAATCACTCACATGAAGTTAAGAGGCCATGCCATGAAGCTCATTTGATTGGATAGTAACTTTTTTACATCACCAAAATTGATAATGTATGTTGCTGTATGTATACTTTTGACCCGGCAGATTTGCTCACATTTTCCACAATAAATTCATAAAGGAACCAAACTTCATGAATGTTTTTTGTGACCAACAAGTATGTGCTGCAATCACTCTATCACAAAAAAATAAGAGTTGTAGAAATGATTGGAAACTCAAGGCTTTTGACCTCGACTGTATATACTGTAATGAGTTTTAATTGGCCATAATAAGAGCATTTACGGTATTTGGCGTGAAGCGGGAAAAGACACTAGCTGCCGAAGACGAGAATAAAAACTTGAAATAATTAATGTACATTTAAGAACATGGCACATTTCCCTTTAGATGCGTTAGTACTGATAAAGCTTATCTTCTGACCCGCCCATCTTTGCACTTGCTCTGTGTTGATGTGATCAAACATTTACACGACGTCTTTTATCTCCTTTGCAACAAATGTCCACGTCTTTCTCCTCCTGCGTGTCCGTCTCCCGTATAAACACACTTCAAATAGAGGAATGGACGTTAAAAGTCTCGGAATTCACTGAATTCAGCGTGATACGAAAAAGTGGGATTCATCCCAGCGGTCCCTTGTTCCTGTTCCAGACAAGGACGTCGCCCCCCTCACTCACTACCTGTGACCGGAGCCCCTGTGGATGCTGGATTTGCCGTCCATGTCTTCCTCCACCACGTTTGCGTAGCCTTCTTTCGCCAAGCAGTCAGCCAGGACCTGCAACACCCGGCCCAGTCGGCGGTCCATGGCCTGAATGTGAGGCTGGATGAGGACGGGGGACAGGTGGTCCCGGAGGAGAGACTCCTCCATCAGAGTGCTGAGCCGGTACTCTTCCTTAGACAGCAGCTTGAGGCGGAGATACGTGGACTTCTTCACCCTACAGACAAAGGAGCATTTTTACAGATATGCAAATATAGATTACATAGACTGTAGTATTTCAGAAATGTATTTTATTCAATTAATTAGGCAATTTGTAATTGGTAGTTTGGAAAGCTCCAATATTTCATCCATCCATCCAGCCATTTTCTTCCGCCTATCCAAGCCTAGACTTCCCTCTCCCCAGCCACTTCGTCCAGCTCCTGCCGGGGGATCTCGAGGCGTTCCCAGGCCAGCCGGGAGACATAGTCTTCCCTACATATCCTGGGTCTTCCCCGTGGCCTCCTACAGGTCGGACGTGCCCTAAACACCTCCCTAGGCAGGCGTTCGGGTGGCATCCTGACCAGATGCCCGAACCACCACCTCTGGCTCCTCTCGATGTGGCGGAGCAGCGGCTTTACTTTGATCTCCTCCCGGATGACAGAGCTTCGCACCCTCTCTCTAAGGGAGGGCCCCGCCACCCGGCGGCGGGAACTCATTTGGGCCGCTTGTAGCCGTGATCTTGTCCTTTTGGTCATAACCCAAAGCTCATGACCATAGGTGGGTATGGGAACGTCGATCGACCGGTAAATTGAGAGCTTTGCCTTCCAGCTCAGCTCCTTCTTCACTGAGCCATCCATCCATCCATTTTCTTCCGCCTATCCGAGGTTGGGTCGAGGGGGCCAGACTTCCCTCTCCCCAGCCACTTCGTCCAGCTCCTTCCGGGGGATCTCGAGGCATTCCCAGGCCAGCCGGGAGACATAGTGTTCCCAACATGTCCTGGGTCTTCCCCGGGGCTTCCTACAGGTCGGACGTGTCCTAAACACCTCCCTAGGGAGGCGTTCGGGTGGCATCCTGACCAGATGCCCGAACCACCTCCTCTGGCTCCTCTCGATGTGGAGGAGCAGAGGCTTTACTTTGAGCTCCTCCCGGATGACAGAGCTTCGCACCCTATCTCTAAGGGAGAGCCCCGCCACCCGGCGGCGGAAACTCATTTGGGCCGCTTGTAGCCGTGATCTTGTCCTTTCGGTCATAATCCAAAGCTCATGACCATAGGTGAGGATGGGAACGTAGATCGACCGGTAAATTGAGCTCCTTCACCACAACGGATCGCTACAGCGTCCGCATTACTGAAGACGCCGCACCGATCCGCCTGTCCATCTCACGATCCACTCTTCCCTCACTCGTGAACAAGACTCTGAGGTACTTGAACTCCTCCACTTGGGGAAAGATCTCCTCCCCAACCCGGAGATGGCACTGCACACTTTTCCGGGCGAGAACCACGGACTCTGACTTGGAGGTGCGGATTCCCACCCCAGTCGCTTCACACTCGACTGCAAACTTTTGTTCATATATGGCTCTTTTCTCCCATTTGGGCTTAAGTTTTATTCTATGCGCTTATTCTTCTCTTATTCGTAGTATCCCAGCCTGCCTTACTCCACGTAAGTCAGGTAAAAGTGTTGAAGTCTAGAATGAGGCGGACTTTTGTCATGACGCCTTTTAATAATAACAACAATAAAGGATTAGATTCATATAGCGCTTTTCCAGACCACTAAAAATGCTTCACAGTGAACTGAGAACCCATCGTTCATTCACTCCACATTCACACCATGATGGTGGTGAGCTACATTTGTAGCCACAGCTGCCCTGGGGTAGATGGACAGAAGTGTGGCTGCCAATTAAATAACTCATTTATTCACAGTCATACTCCAATGTGAGTGGCACTGGGAGCAAGGTGGTCTTGCCCGAGGACACAACAGCCGTGACTAGGATGGCAGAAGCTGGAATCGAACCTGGAACCCTCAGGTTGCTGGCACGGCCGCTCTACCATCCGAGCCAACCTTTCCTTTTCTTCTTGGTTGTGTGGAGCATGAAGTTTCACTAATACTTGCGAATGTCATTGAGATCCATGAAAAAGATAACATTTTAAATTAGAAATAGAACAACTGAATCGATCCAGGCACGTGAGTGTGCATCGCCATGTTGACGCTACAAAATATCTTTCTTCCTGGCTGGATGAAGTTTCACTTCTCGTTATAACCACCCTGATGTTATTTGTGACATCAAGAGTTCTATTTAGTGCTTCCAGGACAATCAGTATTGACCTAATCACTATTCTGATGTCCTCTCGGACCCCACTGACTAAACACCCCTTGCCGAAAACCCACACTCTTTGTAACTCTAACCTTTCATGTCGGACGAAAAGCCAAAGGAAAGAGTAAAAACGGAGAACGTCCACATTAATCTGAAGGTAGCAGGTTATTTTCCCCGGGCCCCTACTCCTACCTGTGGGGGCTTCTTACCAGATGTTGCTAATGTTTTCATTATCTCTCCTAAAATCCAACTACTGCTGTCCTTTAATGTCCCCAATGTCCTGGGGGCGGACACCCCCCTCTGTGGACGATCTGTGATGGACATGTGCACTTTTGCCCTTAGTAGAATAATCCTTTAAAGGATTCTGTGACCAAATACAAACACATGCGACTTCCAATCATTAAAGAAAATTGCCCATCCATCCATCCATTTTGTACCGCTTG
The DNA here is from genome assembly GCF_033978785.1 of Entelurus aequoreus. Lineage (NCBI taxonomy): Eukaryota > Metazoa > Chordata > Actinopteri > Syngnathiformes > Syngnathidae > Entelurus > Entelurus aequoreus. Next base: position 8,028,384 of record NC_084755.1, read on the forward strand.
TCCCTTTTGGGGTCGCGGGGGGTGCTGGAGCCAATTTCAGCTGCATTCGGGCGGAAGGCGGGGTACACCCTGGACAAGTCGCCACCTCATCGCAGGGCCAACACAGATAGACAGACAACATTCACACCATTTAACCTATCCCCAGGTGCATGTCTTTGGAGGTGGGAGGAAGCCGGAGTACCCGGAGGGAACCCACGCAGTCATGGGGAGAACATGCAAACTCCACATAGAAAGATCCCGCGCCCAGGATAGAACTCAGGACTACTCAGGACCTTCGTACTGTGAGGCACATGCACTAACCCCTGTTCCACCGTGCTGCCTTCTTTGTAACTCTAACCTTTCAATCTTTCCTTGAAATTGGGGGACGGCGTGGCGGGGTTGGTAGAGTGGCCGTGCCAGCAACCTGAGGGTTCCTGGTTCGATCCCCACCTTCTACCAACCTTGTCACGTCCGTTGTGTCCTTGAGCAAGACACTTCACCTTTGCTCCTGATGGGTCGTGGTTAGTGTCTTGCATGGCAGTTCCCGCCACCGGTGTGTGAATACCTGTATGTGTTTATGAATGGGTGAATGTGGAAATAGTATCAAAGCGCTTTGAGTACTTTGAAGGTAGACAAGCGCTATACAAGTATAACCCATTTACCATTATTACTCTGATCAGTTTGAGTCGGGTGGCCTCCGACCCCTGTCCTCTACTCCTACCTGTGGGGGCTTCTTACCAGATGTTGCTAATGTTTTCACATTTAAAGGTTGCCCCACCCAAAAGTGCGCATCTCGGATGAAGGCGCGCAGTGTCAGACTTAAGTCGGAGTCGAGAGGGAGAACGCCGCACAGCCAGGATCCGTGCAGTTGTGCACCATTTTCTCACTTGAGGAATACGATCCGTAGTAAACAAGAAACATGTTGATTTGAAGAAAAAGGTTTTGTCCTCTGACCTGCAGCACTGATTGAGAGGCACCAGGATGGACATCTCATCATGGGAGTGTTTCCCGAACCTGCATTGGTGATGTACATACATGCATTACACATCTTACTACATTCACAAATGCTCTTTTATAAAGCTACATTGCATTATTATTATTGATTGTTCATGTTCAGGACTGTAAACTTGGTATAGATATCTCAGCACATCATAGCAAACATCAAATATCCTTCAATTGTGACCACTAAAGAATATATAATTTTTCTTTTCTCTCCATTTTTCTGCACATTTAAGACGGTTAAACGTTACCCTCTTCCGTTGTCCAGGTGAATAATGAAGGTGTCGTTTCCAAACTTCTCAAAGGTCTCGTAATGATGGCGATCCATATTACCTGAAAGGGAAATCAACATCCAAAGTCACATTGGCACGAATACACAAGAACGCACACACACACACACACACACACACACACACACACACACATTTTGTATTTGTTACCTTCTTGAGACCACCGAAAAATGCCTACCTCTAGTATTATACTAAAAGTTGTAATTTCACTCAACGCAAGTCAAAATTTTACAAGAAAAACTGAACATTTGTGCAATATTATGATAACATTTGGAATTTTACTCTATAAGAGTTGCAATTTTACAACAAAAGCTTAAAATGTTGGCAATTTTATGAAAAGAGTCGTAATTTTACACGACAAAAGACGCAATTTTATAAGAAAACTTAAAAATGTTGGCAATATTATAATAATAATCAGAATTTTACTTGGCAAAATTATGACAAAAGTCATAATTATACCTAAAAAAATTGTCACTATTTTACAAAAATAACCAAAAAATTGGCAATATTGTGATAAAAGTCATAATTTTTAATGACAAATATCACCATTTTGCATTAAAAAGTAATAATTTTACATAAAATATGTAAAAATGTATGAGAAAATATTGCAATATTACAGAAACAAAGAATATGAGAAATTGTTCCCAATTTTATAAGAAAAAAGTCAACACACTGCGAGAAAAAGACTGCTTTTAGTAAATGTTTTTAATTTAATTTAACTTTTTGTTTGTAATAGTTTTTTTAATCTTCATTATTTACTTCAAGTTATTACAGTATGTCTCTATATACATATACATATTATTATTTTTTTCATAAGTTTTGGCCAATTTCTTTCACACACTTGTTATTTCATATGTTGACCAGAGGCGGAGCACTTTTAAAACAGACACACAGTCAATTTGAAAAAACCCTCCTTTTTGGAACTACCCTCATTTTGATAGATGTCACCACCAGGGGTGCAAATTAGATCTCTATTTTTTTATTTTTTTTGTAATGTGCTTAAGGCCGATGACAAAGGAGTCAAGGACCACAGATGGCCCCTGTGCCGCAATTTGGTCAACCCAGCTGTAGAAGCTAACTGTTAATGGCCACTATAGTCTTAGTAGCGTAGTGTATTTGTTCATCCTATGGTCACATATGGGTTGTCTTACGTCAGCACCGGAAGTCGTACAATCAGCTGCTTCACCTGGCGGTTTTTTTCCGGCTGTCGTCTTGTTTTATCATATATTGCTGCCTTTGCACCTGTCAATGTTTACTTTTGTATGCACATTAAATCAACCAAAAATCCTGACTTTGGAGCAATGTTCACGGACTCTAGTATTTGGCTTTCTATTAGATGCAATGGTTTTTCGTATTGGGACCATGATTTATGTCCTAACTTGTTCACACCTCCTCATATGGACGCTACTTTTTCTTGTTGATGTCTCAAGAAGGGTAGAAATACAAGAACACACACACACACGCAAACACACACACACACACACTATAGGTTTAGCACTCTTATTACCCCTTTCGACTCAAAGTGCATGATGCAACAGAATGAAATGCCAGAAATGTGTCCCGTGAAAAAGCATCCGACCAGAACTCTCTAATAACTAAAGTCCCTTGGGTGAATAATACTCCTATGTTGAAGCACAGTACAATCCATCAAGCGGTGCGGCTTCATAGCTTACCAAATGTTGGTGTTGTTTACTTGAGTCAAATTGCAGTCTACACGTATCTCTTATGTGTGACTGCCATCTACTGGTCACTCTTATCATTACACCACGTGCCAAATAAATAGCTTCCCAGACGGTAAGCACAACCAAAATTATTCCGTACATTAGGCGCACTGTCGAGTTTTGAGAAAATGAAAGGATTTTAAAGTGCGCCTTATAGTCCGGAAAATACGGTACGTAAGGTTGGTAAGTGGAGCAAACACATTAATTATGTTTGTGACCCCTCTAATTTAAAACGATATCCAATACAGCAGAGGTGTCCAAAGTGCGGCCCGGGGGCCATTTGCGGCCCGCAGCTAATCGTTTACCGGCCCCCCACACATTCTGCAAAAATTGCAAAATTGATAGTATTGCAAAAATAAAAAATAACAATTTTAAAAAAGTGGAATGAGGTGAAATCTAATGAGAAATAGTTGCAATGTTGTTGTTTTTTCTTTGGTCTTTGTTTATTTTTATTTTTTTTGCCATTGCTCGGAAAAAAAAAAAAAAAGACAATCTATGTTACAATTAATTATTACTTAAAAAATGTCACTTTAAAATGTTTTATGTGGAAAAAATATTGCATATTTTGTGTGGTTGCCATATAAAAACATCAAAGTTTTATTTGACAAAAGAGCATAATACAATCAAAATAATAGTTCAAACGTAAAATTGACAGATATATCTGAAGTTGATCTCGTAATTTAAGTGTGAAAAGTAAAAAAAAAACTAATAAAAATGTATCACTTTATGAGTGGGGGACCTTTTGGATCCCAAATATATTTAGTGGGATTTTATTTAACTTTTCACTGTGATTACTCAAAAATATGAAATAATTCAAATCAATGGTGTCCTGCATTATTGATCTTTTAGGGCTCTAATTACTAAATACTGCATATTTCAGTTTTACTATAAAAAACAAAGTTGTCTTTGACAGAAAAGGCATAAAACCTGTTTTGTTGTTTTACTTGATATCAACCTGAAGTTGATATAGAGATTTACTGTAAAAAATAATAATAATAATTTGACTTATTTTTCACATTTTAATGACTGAGACCCTGGACCCTTCCTTGACTGGTCCCCGGGAGCCCTGAAGGTAAAAAAAAAATCTATATATTTTGTTATGGTTTGAAAATGGAAAATATCAAAATGGCCCCCTATGCTTAAATTTTTCCGTGTGTGGCCCTCAGTGGAAAAAGTTTGGACACCCCTGCAATACAGGATGGAAGCAAATAGTGGGCTCCTACCCATCAGGAAGTCAAAGATGGTCATGTCCATGACGTCCAGCAGTCGAGTGCCACGGTCATACGGGGGCGTCTGCTTCACCTCGTCACAATAATCTGGATCAACCTCCCACCTGGACGTATAAATAGATACAATAGATCAATATTTCATCGAGGGACAGAGCTCAGCGTATTGAGGTGCGGTTCTCACTCCGCCTTCTTGCGTTTGTGGTAAGAGCGTCTCCAGGGGTTCCGCCACGTCTTGCGTTTGGCCAGATTGAGGTCCGGCAGGAAGGCGGCGAGGGAGCCTTCGATCTGGTCGGGTTTACCGCACAGGGCGTGCTCAGTGGAGCAGTAGTAGGAACATTCGCCGTAGAAGCAGACGTTGTTGGCTGGGGGAAAAAGCCAGAGTGTCACACAGACGTAACGTACTGAAGATAAAAATAACAACAAGAAGTGCATAGAAAAGATGAGTTGTTTTGGCTGGGTTACGCAAAAAACCCCAAACATACAGTCGTGGTCAAAAGTTGACATACACTTGTAAAGAACATCATGTCATGGCTGTCTTTAGGGCTGCAACAACTAATCGATTAAATCGATTAAAATCGATTATTAAAATAGTTGCTGATTAATTTAGTCATCGATTTGTTGGATCTATGCTATGCGCAGAGTTTTTTTTTTTTTAATTATTATTATTATTATTATTTTTTTTTTTTTAATAAACCTTTATTTATAAACTGCAACATTTACAAACAGCTGAGAAACAATCAAAATAAGTATGGTGCCAGTATGCTGTTTTTTTTCTTCAATAAAATACTGGATAGGATAGAAATTTAGTTTGTCTCCTTTATCCGATTATTAATCGAAGTAATAATCGACAGATTAATCGATTATCAAATTAATCGTTAGTTGCAGCCCTAGCTGTCTTGAGTTTCCAATAATTTCTACAACTCTTATTTTTTTGTGATAGAGTGATTGGAGCACATACTTGTTGGTCACAAAAAACATTCATGAAGTTTGGTTCTTTTATGAATTTATTATCAATGTTAATATTTGCTTACATGTCCCTTGGCAAGTTTCACTGCAATAAGGCACTTTTGGTAGCCATCCACAAGCTTCTGCTTGAATTTATGACCACTTTTCTTGACAAAATTGGTGCAGTTCTGCTAAATTTGTTGGTTTTCTGACATGGAGTTGTTTCTTCAGCATTGTCCACACGTTTAAGTCAGGACTTTGGGAAGGCCATTCTAAAACCTTAATTCTAGCCTCACATGGACAAAGATAAGACCTTCTGGAGGAAAGTTATGTGGTCAGATGAAACAAAAATGGAGCTGATTGGCCACAATACCCAGGAACACCAAGCCTACCGTCAAGCAAGCATGGTGGTGGTAGTTTTATGCTCTGGGCCTGTTTTGCTGCCAATGGAACTGGTGCCTTATTGCAGCATTATTGCATATATATATATATATATATATATATATATATACATATATATATATATATATATATATATATATATATATATATATATATATATATATATATATATATATATATATATATATATATATATATATATATATATATATATATATATATATGTCATGATCCGTGGCCTGGATCCTATTCTGTTAGTTTTTGTGCACCCTTGTTTGTTTTGAGTTACCATGGGTGCCTATTGTTTCCACCTGTCTCTGATTGGTGCTCGAGACGCTCACCTGTTTCCCGAGCCCTAATCACAGGGACTATTTAAGCCTCCCTTTGCCGGTCAGTCGGTCTGGCTTCATTGTTTGCTTCATGCAACAGTTACGCGAGTATTCCTTATCTCTAGTCTATGCCAAGAATCAGCTTTAGCGTCCAGTGCGACCTGCACGTTGTCCCTTCGGCTTGTTTTCTGTTTTTGTACTTCTTTGATTTTTGAGGAATAAATCATGTTCCTACCTGCACGCCTTGTCCGGAGTTGTCCGTCTGTATCCCGGGGGAACACACCCCGCAGTAAGTTGCGACCCTCCCGTCATGACAATATATATAGAGTATATATATATATATATATATATATATATATATATATATATATATATATATATATATATATATATATATATATATATATATATATATATATATATATATATATATATATATATATATATACACTACCGTTCAAAAGTTTGGGGTCACATTGAAATGTCCTTATTTTTGAAAGAAAAGCAATGTACTTTTCAATGAAGATAACTTTAAACTAGTCTTAACTTTAAAGAAATACACTCTATACATTGCTAATGTGGTAAATGACTATTCTAGCTGCAAATGTCTGGTTTTTGGTGCAATATCTACATAGGTGTATAGAGGCCCATTTCCAGCAACTATCACTCCAGTGTTCTAATGGTACAATGTGTTTGCTCATTGGCTCAGAAGGCTAATTGATGATTAGAAAACCCTTGTGCAATCATGTTCACACATCTGAAAACAGTTTAGCTCGTTACAGAAGCTACAAAACTGACCTTCCTTTGAGCAGATTGAGTTTCTGGAGCATCACATTTGTGGGGTCAATTAAACGCTCAAAATGGCCAGAAAAAGAGAACTTTCATCTGAAACTCGACAGTCTATTCTTGTTCTTAGAAATGAAGGCTATTCCACAAAATTGTTTGGGTGACCCCAAACTTTTGAACGGTAGTGTATATATATATATATATCAAAAAGTTTGGGGACCCCTGATCTATAGTATAACTTAAAATGCAGTTTTAACCTACTCCTCAGTGGACAAAGGCTGACTTTTTTGCCCTTTTAGTAAGTTTTTTATGTATTTTTGGCCATATTTTTTGTTGTGTTACTCCATTTATGTGATTGTTAAATTTACAAATTAAATGTCTATTTCATTAACAGGTGTACAGTTATTTGACTAATACCCCAAAGCAAAAGAGGTCCTTAATTTTTCAAAGTGCATAAAAACATTTTGGATTAATGTTTTAATTTACTTTTCTTTTTTTGTTGTTGCTCAAATCACTTAAAGTGAACCTATAATGATTTGAATCCACATTTACAACACTTTTTTTGTGGTCTAAAATCTATTGGATATGCTTTGGTGTAAATTTAGCGTACATTTTGCCCCACAGTCACTTTTATAACCCGTTTTTTGAGTCTGTCTGCAAGATGTTGGATTTTGGAGGCGTTCCAAAATTACATATGAAACCTTCTCCAAAACTATTACAGTCCATCTTTTGAAAATGTAAACTGTTTGAATATATTTCTTAACATCACTGCTATTTTTTTTTCCAGACACGGTCCAAAATAAACTTCATAAACATTATATAGATTCACCCGGTCACACCATTAGGTACACCTGCAACACACCAATCCATTCAGACTATGCCTTAAAAGTATCAGATAAAAGTGACTTTAAATTTCATCTCTTTGTTTCTGCTGAGCTTGTATTCCATCTTACTCAAGCTGTTTGAGTAACAATCTACATTTTATGTTTTCAAGGTACTTAACTGCAATAAAAAAACGAGAGTAAAGCACCACGTTCGCCCCAATTATGTCGTCTCACGGCGATTGAAGGTAAAATTGCGTTATCTTGTCCGGAGAACAACTTGCCTTGGCTTCGGATCGGAGATTTCCATAAGGTTCTCGTTTCTTAGTGCAGTTCTGCTAGCTAATCCGTAACTGGACGTCATTAAACATTTCCCCAAACTACACTGTAAAAAGTCAGTGTTCAAAAACAAGAAAAAATAAATAAAAATTAGAGGTATTTTATTAGAACTAAGCAAAATTATCTGCCAATAGAACAAGAAAATTTGGCTTGTCAAGACTTTCCAAAACAAGTAAAATTAGCTAACCTCAATGAACCCAAAAATACCTTAAAATAAGTATATTCTCACTAATAACAAGTGCACTTTTCAATATGTTGAAAAATATTTTTAAATGAAGTAAATGCTAGTGCCATTATCTTGACATAATGATATGCGCTCGGCATTACATTTCTTGAAACCAGCAAACTTATACTAAAACAAATTTATTGTTCTTAATGGAAAGGCAATAAGGCAACTGCCTGTTACTCTCGGGGTCTCCTAGCCGCTCAGGCAAATCATATGGTCTAAAAATGCATTTTTCCATGGATAACATGACATCATCACGCCAAGTGCGTGCTCTTTCAGTCAATTAGTGCGCATATATACAACCAACATTTTTTTAATTGTAATTTTGAGGAATTTATCTGAATGTGCATGAACTATTTCTGTTCAAATGTTAAATGTTTGAATATTAACTGTCAGTTTACTGTACTGTGCCAACTGTAATACTATATGAGTACGTGTTTTCTATTGTTTCATTGAAAATGAAACAGCAAAGTCCATTTGGCTGTCATCTGTTTTAATTATGAGACACAATTGTGTCAAAATCATGATTTTTTTTTTCATGCTTGAAATAAGAAATGATTACTTTAAAAAAGTAGTTTTATACTTGTGAGTGTTGATGACACAGCTTTGCAACAGTTGATATTCTAGTTTCAAGCATGTTTTACTCAATATAGGTCATCAAATCTCAGCTACAAGCTGTAATATCTTACTGAGATCATTTAGGACCAAAACACTTAAAACAAGTAAAACACTCTAACATCAAATCTGCTTAGTGAGAAGAATTATCTTATCAGACAGAAAATAAGCAAATATCACCCTTATTTGATTAATTAATCTTACTTAGATTTCAGTTTTTGCAGTGTACGGAACGGGCAGAGGGCCAAAAACGTTAAGCGTGCGTTAAAAAAAATGAACGCCGTTAAAGGAACTTATAGTTAATGCGTTATTATCACGTTAACTTTGACGGGGCTCATTTTAACCCTTTTGAGGCCTTCTGATCAAATGATATAACAGTTATCAATTAGTATAAATCGGTCAAACGGTTATTTTACGAATTTAAACTGACATTAACTTATCAAAAGGCCTTCAAAAGGTTAAAAAATTGTTCAAACTTTCTATGTTTGATATTTTTTTGTTTAGGACTGAAGTTTATTGAGAAATTGTCATGTCTGTGTGATCACGTTTTGTTTCAGTCATGTCCTGTTTGGTTTTGGTCACTTAGTTCCTGCTTTTTCACTCCCTTGTTTTGTTCCCATGGTTACCCATTAGTTTCACCTGTTCCACATTTGGACTCACACCTGTCACCAATCACGTCACTGTTATTTAAGCCTGTCTTTTTCTGTTGGTCGGCCTGGCGACATGAACTCTGTTATCCCTGTTACTCCATTGATTACGTGTTCCATGCCATAGTTCCATACTTTTCAAGTAAGTGTTTGTTTATTCATGTCACAGTTATAGCAAGTGTTATTTATTTCATGTTCATAGTTTTTGCCCAAATGCTAGTTTTGTTTTCTTAGCCAATTTTGTACTTCCGCCTTGTGCGCGCCTTTTGTTTCTTGTTAGTGTAAAAATAAATATGTCTTTACCTGCACGCCTTGTCCACTCCAACTTTCCTTGCAACTCGGGAAAACAAACAACCCAAAGACCACGTCTTGACAGAAATTTGAGCAAAAAAAGTAAAACAAACAAACAAAACACCAATTTAAAATGTTTTCTCGCCCTTCAAAAATATATGGATTTTTAAGTCCTTTAAAGATAATTAAAAATCAAAGGTTAAATAAACTAACAGATCTGTTAAAAAAAAAAACGCGCCACTGGCAAAACTGTTTATATCCTGTTTGTGTTTACTAATATCAATGCATGTAAGTAAGGCTGCAGCTAACGATTATTTTTCTATCGATTAATCTATAGATTATTTTTTCGATTAATCGGTTAATCTATAGATTATTTTTCCTTTTACCGATTATTTTTTTATTCAAAATGAAGATGAAAAAATAAATGCAGGCCAGTTTTTTCAAAAGGCATGGCTTTTATTTACAAAAAAAAAGAAGTATGGCCACTCAGTCAACATTGACAACAACATGACAAAATATTCTGTAACAATGTAAACATTTAAAACTTTTAACATTTAACAAAATTAAAAGTAGCTTATTTGCTTTTTAATGTGCAAATATAAAAGTAAACATACAGTGCAAATCGTAATATTCTGCAATAGTATAAGCATTTCAAAAGTAAAAGTATTGCTTATTTGCTAAAATGTGCAAAAATAAAGATAAACATCCAATACAAAAAAGTGCCAATCTAAATATTCTGGAGCACTGTAAACATTAAGTATTGCTTTTAAAATGTGCAAAATAAACATCCAGTCCAACACAGTACACAATAACCAATTCTACTCATTCCAGTGAGTGACTAACAGTTGTAATGAAGAAAGGTTAGCATGTCTACATGCTCTGGTTCTTTTCTTGTTTACAATATTCCCAGCAGCTGAAAATAGGCGCTCAGAAGGGGTCGATGTGGCTGGAACTGAGAGCTAATTACCGGTAGCCTTCACCTCAAGCCAGGACTGCGAGTGAGCTGAGCTCCAGTTTATATTCCTAGAAGGTCAACGGGCTCATAGTAGGGATGTGCGTATCGATCCTGTGGTATCGATATATCGATACTCACACGCTACTCATTTGGCATCACTTTTCTGAAAAAAGTATCGATATAAACCAAAAAACGGCGTGTGGGGGGTGCAAGCATCACTTTCAGATGTTTTTGATGACTTACTTAAACTTACTATGTGCTGGGACACCCCTGTACCTGGCCGAGTATAGAGCTGGCCCAGTCACGTGACAGGAGACAGCCAATGAGCGTCGTCAACGTGCAACACACACACACAGCCAGCCGACAGCGATGCAGCCAGGCATATCCAGTGTTGTCCAATTGTTGACTTAAAACAGGCATTGTTTCTTGTTTTTTTTTAGTAATGTTTACTGAATATTTTTGTTTAAATGATTTATCCTAAATTCAAATAATTTCCACACAGGGGAATTTACTGTTAGTTGAAAATTGCTTGAGTATTTAAAACAAGATAAGAAAGAGATAAAATTTGGAGATTCTTCATCTTTGCATTACAGTTTTATTTTTTTCCAAGAAAATCTTGAAATATATGATTGAATGTGATTTTGGTTTTAATCTGTAACATCATTTCTTACATTTCGAAAACATTAGCCTATTTCATATTTCATTAATTGCTAATTATATCACAAACTTTAAAAAATAACTGCAGCTTCTTGCGATTCGGATTTGACAGTTAATTGGAAAGCCCTAATATCTAATTATTATTATATATAATATATAATTATTATTATATATAATATTTAATTTATTTTTCATATTTATGTTATTTATTTTAATTTTACTTTTATTATATATTGACCATAATAAATGTGGTATAAATAGTCTGTTTTTGTCTTGTGATTTGTCTTAAATAATAACAATAGTAATAATATTTTTGACTGACAAAAATTGCCAATAAGAAATTAATGGTATCGGTATCGATGAAAAGGCAAGATAAAGTATCGGTATCGTATCGAATCCTAAAAGTGTGGTATTGCCCATCCCTAGCTCATAGTGATGTTACTAGTAGTTGACTGGGAGGTGTTTATTATCATTTGGGGAGAGTCCGCTGCCTGATGCTCACCTGCTAAACACCTATCTGCTCCACGCTGAAGCGCTGACTACATGCGCTCTGAATACACACTGCTGATTGGCTGGTAACGTTTTGAATACGCACTGCTGATTGGCTGATAACGCTTTGTATAACGCTTTGTGTGTACCAATCAGATGGTTGTGTGGGTGGGACAATGCTGCGTGCTGAGACAGAGGCAGCCGCAGAAGGAGCGAAGCAGCTTGTTAACACTTTAGCAGCTAAAGTTAGCTTTAGCTTAGAAACTCGTTCGGTACACCCCCGTACCGAACCGAAAGCCCCGTACCGAAACGGTTCAATACAAAACACGTACCGTTACACCCCTAGCAGATACAAATGACACATTCATGTTTTTGTGTAATGATGACAACGTATACTCGCACGGACGATTGACTAGTTGATGGTTTTCTTTTCAAGTGTTCGTTCATAGCCGTTGTGCTGCTATGATAGGCCATTTCCGCTCGACACAGTGTGCATACAACAACTTTATTAGGCCGTGTATTGAAATACTCCCACACTTTTGATCACTTTTGGCGTGATTTTTTCCCCCTCGCTCGCACAGTCTGCTTTGCGCTCCGCCATGACGGTAGTGTGACGTAAATATGCGACGCGTCGACGCACAAAAACGGCGTCGACGTATTTACGTAACCGATGACGTCGACTACGTCGACGCGTCGTTTCAGCCTTACATGTAAGACTCAAAATGATCGTACAAACACAATCAATATTGCACATCTAGCAACGCCGTCTACTTGTGTTGTGTTGATGTTTGCGCTGATGTGTCGACTACCTGGCGAGATGAAGAAAGTCCTCCACAGCTTTTTGTCGCGCGTCACGTCTCGGATCTCTCGAGTCATGTTGACCAGCCGTCCGGCCACTGGGGGGACCCTACGGAAGTCAAGGATCCTGAAAGGACAAAAAAAGGACTGATAAAGTTGAGGAATGCTCATCAAAACACTTATTTGGAACATCCCACAGGTGAACAGGCTAATTGGGAACAGGTGGGTGCCATGATTGGGTATAAAAGCAGCTTCCATGAAATGCTCAATCATTCACAAACAAGGATGGGGCGAGGCTCACCACTTTGTCAACAAATGTGTGAGCAAATTGTCGAGCAGTTTAAGAAAAACATTTCTCAACCAGCTATTGCAAGGAATTTAGGGATTTCACCATCTACGGTCTGTAATATCATCAAAAGGTTCAGAGAATCTGGAGAAATCACTGCGCGTAAGCGATGATATTACGGACATTCGATCCCTCAGGCGGTACTGCATCAAAAAGTGACATCGGCTTGTAAAGGATATCGCCACATGGGCTCAGGAACACTTCAGAAAACCACTGTCAGTAACTACAGTTGGTCGCTACATCTGTAAGTGCAAGTTAAAACTCTACTCTGCAAAGCCAAAGCCATTTATCAACAACACCCAGAAACGTTTACTGAGTGTTGTTAAAAGGAAAGGCCATGTAACACAGTGGTAAAAATGCCCCTGTGCCAACTTTTTTGCAATGTGTTGCTGCCATTAAATTCTAAGTTAATGATTATTTGTTTCTCAGTCCGAACATTAAATATCTTGTCTTTGCAGTCTATTCAATTGAATATAAGTTGAAAAGGATTTGAAAATCCTGGTAGGATGGGGCGAGGGTCACCACTTTGTCAACAAATGCGGGAGCAAATTGTCCAACAGTTTTTCGAGCTATTGCAAGGAATTTAGGGATTTCACCATCCATGATATCATCAAAAGGTTCAGAGAATCTGAGGAAATCACTGCACTTAAGCGATGATATTACGGACCTTCGATCCCTCAGGCGGTACAGTATCAAAAAGTGACATCAGTGTGTAAAGGATATCACCACATGGGCTCAGGAACACTTCAGAAAACCACTGTCTAACTACAGTTTGTCACTACATTTGTAAGTCCAAGTTAAAACTCTACTATGCAAACCAAACGCCAAAACGTGTAAAAAGTGCCTCTCCCAGTCTGTGGAACGCTCTCCCTGACCACCTGAGGGCACCACGGACTGTGGATGCTTTAAAAAAAAAGGCTTAAAAACCCTTCTTTTAAAAAAAGCCTTTTTTTAGTTGCATGCATACTAGTTTTAGCTATTTGGCTGTTCTAGTTTTTATTTAAAATTAATACACAGTAGCACTTTGAGGTTGTTTACTCAATGTAAAGTGCTTTTTACAAATACAATCTATTATTATTATTACTATTATTATTATTATTAAAAGCAGCTTCCATGAAATGCTCAGTCATTCACAAACAAGGATGGGGCGAGGGTCACCACTTTGTCAACAAATGCGTGAGCAAATCGTTTAAGAACAAAATTTCTCAAACAGCTATTGCAAGGAATTTAGGGATTCTACGGTCTGTAATATCATCAAAAGGTTCAGAGAATCTGTAGAAAACCGAAAACCAACATTGAATGCCAATGACCTTGGATCCCTCAGGTGGTACTGCATCAAAAAGCGACATCAGTGTGTAAAGGATATCACCACATGGGCTCAGGAACACTTCAGAAAACCACTGTCAGTAACTACAGTTGGTCGCTACATCTGTAAGTGCAAGTTAAAACTCTACTATGCAAAGCGAAAGCCATTTATCAACAACACCCAGAAACTCCGCCGGCTTCGCTGGTGCCTGAGCTCATCTAAGATGGACTGATGCAAAGTGGAAAAGTGTCTGACGAGTCCACATTTCAAATTGTTTTTGGAAACTGCGAACGTCGTGTCTTCCGGACGAAAGAGGAAAAGAACCATCCGGATTGTTATAGTCGCAAAGTGTAAAATCCAGCATGTGTGATGGGGGTGATGTATGGGGGTGTATTAGTGCCCAAGGCATGGGTAACTTACACATCTGTGAAGGCACCATTAATGCTGAAAGGTACATACAGGTTTTGGAGCAACATATGTTGTTATCATGGACGCCCCTGCTTATTTCAGCAAGACAATGCCAAGCCACGTGTTAGAACAGCGTGGCTTCATAGTAAAAGAGTGCGGGTACTAGACTGGCCTGCCTGTAGTCCAGACCTGTCTCCCATTGAAAATGTGTGGTGCATTATGAAGCCTAAAATACCACGACGGGTCTGTCTATAGTAAGTACAACGCACACAAAGTCATGACAACAATGCAGATGACGTCGTACAACTCATCACTGTGTGTCTCTTTTTTTTCAGTTTTTTTTTACACAAGAACATTCACTCCCTTCAGTTTCAGACTCGTTTAAGACTAAGCCCCGTGGGAGCAGCAGCAGAGTTGACGAAACCTAAGCCTACAGAGGACGCCATTGTGGAGAAGCTGCAATCAGCACAGTCATGTGGTGACAAAGGAGCACCTGTGTGTGAGTGTGTGCATCACAACATATAGGATTACCTACGTTTACAGCTAACAAAAAGAGTAGTACTTCTCTTTTCAAGTATTTGGTGCCAATTCACTGTAAAACATGCAACTTGCATGATGTCATACAGTAGATACAGTATGCTACTATAGGTGAGGGCCGACATCCGGGCAACTGAGCTACATACGGGTTCTTCGAGCCATAGCAACCAGACTGGCGTTGAAAACAAACCGTTGCCATTACTCTTTAACCTGTCGACCTACGCTGGTTAAACCCGTCATTCTGCCTCCAAAATGCCAAAAAACTGTTTTGTTTTTGGTTGTGCTAACCACAACTGGAAACAGGGAAAACAAAGGTCGTATTTTGTTCTGCCAAAGCGTGATAAAAGCCCACAGAGACGAGACAAATGGCTCGCAGCTTTACACCGGGAAAACGAGGACGGTTCTCACTGGAGTCCCCCAAAGTCCCGGGTCGTGTGTTTGGATCACTTCGTTTCTGGTAAATATAAGGAACAAAAATCCACCTTCTTAACCACAACTTGGCTATACGTCCGTGCTAATGTTGTACTTGTTGAATTTGTACCTTATAACGTTCGACAGCTGAAGTTGTTGTTGTACAAAAATAACATGCGGTATATACTATATAGTCTATAGCCTAGCTAGCTATTTTCGAAAACCGGTTTCGTTTAAATTTGCACTTAACAGTTGGGTTTTTAAAAACCAATAAACCCTATAATTTTCATGTTGCCATTTAATCAACTTTTCAAGACAGTTGCAAAATGCTGTCTGCAAGACTTTTCAATACAAAGACATATATTTTGTACATTATTCGCCTGCTGTACTGCGCCTTCGTAAGGCTACAACTTACAAGGACCGGGCTACTAGGGGTCAGTCTGCTTTCTTTTGGGATTTTTTGCCGGACATTCCAGTATTATTTACCCGTAATCTTGGTATTACTTTCCTTATTAGGTTATTTTGCCACCTCCCCCTTCTCTGTTTAAACTCTCCTTTGTTGTACTTAAACAATACATGTAGCCCTCAAATCTCTCAATATTTTATACACTAACACTTGATCTTGTTGTTGGTAACTTCCGCGTCTCTTTCTTAGTAGCGCGCAGGCTAAGCTAACTAGCAAGCTAAGCTAAGCCTGAGAAGCTTTAAAGTTCACTGAGACGAGTCTGACGCAAATAATACATTTTTGTTTTTTCACACGATATGCGAATAAGTAAAAATGCGTAAATGAAGGATTTAACGCCGACTTCCAAGCCACAACGCTCGTTAAATGCTTTTTCTGTCAATGCTGTGTTCGCTGTGAGCTGGTTTGTTTTCAACGAATTCCCGGTTGCTAGGGGATTGGTAGGCGGAAGTGACGTAGGTCCGCCCTCACCTATACCAGGGGTCAGCAACCCAAAATGTTGAAAGAGCCATATTGGACCACAAATACAAAAAAGTAAACGCCTTATATAAGTGTTATAATGATGGCAACACATGATGTAAGTAGCTAATTAGCTATATTAGCCTACTATCAAAAAAATGTTGAAATGTAATTGTTGAGTATTAAACTCTGCGACTGTTTTTTTCGGATATTGACCACGTTGGGGTTCCGGTCAGAGAACACACAGTCATCATTTGGACTCCTCCAACTTTAATGGTGCATATTGGTTTAGGTTCATTTAGTTAGTTAGTATCTGTAAACCACAAGCAAACACCCATCAACATTTATGTCATTTAACTAAACAACAATATATATATACAGTATATGCCTATATATATGCTCAAAGTAAAATACTAGAGACAAAATATGTTGCATTTCCACAAGTCTATAAGAGCCTAGTCTATAAAATCCGCTACACCTCCCTGATACCGAAGTACATGTCAAACTACTTCCTTAACGTAAATGACCGCCATAACCACAACACCAGGGGGTGCTCCACTAACCACGTTAAACCCAGATTCCGAACTAACAAAGGTCTTAACTCATTCTCTTTCTATGCCACATCAATGTGGAATGCGCTCCCAACAGGTATAAAAGAAAGGGCATCTCTATCCTCCTTCAAAACCGCTATAAAAGTTCACCTCCAGGCAGCTACAACCCTAAACTAACACCCTCCCCGGATTGCTAATAATCAAATGTAAACAATCAAATGCAGATTCTTTTTCTTATGCCTTCTGATCTCTCTCTCTCTCTCTCTCTCTCTCTCTCTATGTCCACTACTTGATGTCCATACCCCCCCCCCCCACCCCACCCCCCCTCCACACTCCTGATTGTAAATAATGTAAATAATTCAATGTGATTATCTTGTGTGATGACTGTATTATGATGATAGTATATATGATAGTATATATCTGTATCATGAATCAATTTAAGTGGACCCCGACTTAAACAAGTTGAAAAACTTATTCGGGTGTTACCATTTAGTGGTCAATTGTACGGAATATGTACTTCACTGTGCAACCTACTAATAAAAGTCTCAATCAAACTCAATCAATCAATCAAATGGCATATGAGCTAGCCACATTAGCAGCAGCAATGCTATCCTTAACAGAGGGATGTTAGCTCGTAGCATTCTGACAACACAGCATCAATACTATTATTAAAACACCCCTAAATGTTACACAAACACAGCGATGTCAATTAATAAACTAAATTAGTCTTATATAATAATCAACATACTCACATCGTCAAAGACTAGAGCACCGACTAAACGTAGCAGAGAAACAAGTCAGCACACATTAACACACGTCAAAAGGGAAGCGGAAGTGACCCCTACAGGAAGGAAGCGGAAGTGACACTGTCATGAAATGCTTCAAAATAAAGTATCTGAAAACGTAGATAAACATGGAGAATTCTTAACAGTAATATTTACTCTCCACATTTTTACAACATTGGAAAACATTCGTAAAACTTCTCAGAGGGTGAGATAACTCCTGGAAATGACTGTCTTAGAATGGCCAAACGTAGAAATGTGTGTGTCCAAGTTAAACACATCTTCTTCTAATGGATTTATTACAATCTTTGCAAGCTGGGTAACGTTTGCTGTGGTCTGGAACAACATGGTTAAAGTTAAATGAATGTTCTTCTAATGGATTTATTACAATCTTTGCAAGCTGGGTAACGTTTGCTGTGGTCTGGAACAACATGGTTAAAGTTAAACAAATCTTCTTCTAATGGATTTATTACAATCTTTGCAAGCTGGGTAACGTTTGCTGTGGTCTGGAACAACATGGTTAAAGTTAAACGAATCTTCTTCTAATGGATTTGTTACAATCTTTGCAAGCTGGGTAACGTTTGCTGTGGTCTGGAACAACATGGTTAAAGTTAAACGAATCTTCTTCTAATGGATTTATTACAATCTTTGCAAGCTGGGTAACGTTTGCTGTGGTCTGGAACAACATATCTTCTAATGGATTTATTACAATCTTTGCAAGCTGGGTAACGTTTGCTGTGGTCTGGAACAACATGGTTAAAGTTAAACAAATCTTCTTCTAATGGATTTA
Source organism: Entelurus aequoreus (assembly GCF_033978785.1). Classification (NCBI taxonomy): domain Eukaryota; kingdom Metazoa; phylum Chordata; class Actinopteri; order Syngnathiformes; family Syngnathidae; genus Entelurus; species Entelurus aequoreus. The sequence goes on from NC_084755.1 coordinate 8,046,955, forward strand.
TTACAATCTTTGCAAGCTGGGTAACGTTTGCTGTGGTCTGGAACAACATGGTTAAAGTTAAACGAATCTTCTAATGGATTTATTACAATCTTTGCAAGCTGGGTAACGTTTGCTGTGGTCTGGAACAACATGGTTAAAGTTAAATGAATGTTCTTCTAATGGATTTATTACAATCTTTGCAAGCTGGGTAACGTTTGCTGTGGTCTGGAACAACATGGTTAAAGTTAAACAAATCTTCTTCTAATGGATTTATTACAATCTTTGCAAGCTGGGTAACGTTTGCTGTGGTCTGGAACAACATGGTTAAAGTTAAACGAATCTTCTTCTAATGGATTTATTACAATCTTTGCAAGCTGGGTAACGTTTGCTGTGGTCTGGAACAACATGGTTAAAGTTAAACGAATCTTCTTCTAATGGATTTATTACAATCTTTGCAAGCTGGGTAACGTTTGCTGTGGTCTGGAACAACATATCTTCTAATGGATTTATTACAATCTTTGCAAGCTGGGTAACGTTTGCTGTGGTCTGGAACAACATGGTTAAAGTTAAACAAATCTTCTTCTAATGGATTTATTACAATCTTTGCAAGCTTGGTAACGTTTGCTGTGGTCTGGAACAACATGGTTAAAGTTAAACGAATCTTCTTCTAATGGATTTATTACAATCTTTGCAAGCTGGGTAACGTTTGCTGTGGTCTGGAACAACATGGTTAAAGTTAAATGAATCTTCTTCTAGATTTATTACAATCTTTGCAAGCTGGGTAATGTTTGCTGTGGTCTAAAACAACATGGTTAATGTTAAACGAATCTTCTTCTAATGGATTTATTACAATCTTTGCAAGCTGGGTAACGTTTGCTGTGGTCTGGAACAACATGGTTAAAGTTAAACGAATCTTCTTCTAATGGATTTATTACAATCTTTGCAAGCTGGGTAATGTTTGCTGTGGTCTGGAACAACATGGTTAAAGTTAAACGAATCTTCTAATGGATTTATTACAATCTTTGCAAGCTGGGTAACGTTTGCTGTGGTCTGGAACAACATGGTTAAAGTTAAACGAATCTTCTTCTAATGGATTTATTACAATATTTGCAAGCTGGGTAACGTTTGCTGTGGTCTGGAACAACATGGTTAAAGTTAAACAAATCTTCTTCTAATGGATTTATTACAATCTTTGCAACCTGGGTAACGTTTGCTGTGGTCTGGAACAACATGGTTAAAGTTAAACGAATCTTCTTCTAATGGATTTATTACAATCTTTGCAAGCTGGGTAACGTTTGCTGTGGTCTGGAACAACATGGTTAAAGTTAAAAGAATCTTCTTCTAATGGATTTATTACAATCTTTGCAAGCTGGGTAACGTTTGCTGTGGTCTGGAACAACATGGTTAAAGTTAAACAAATCTTCTTCTAATGGATTTATTACAATCTTTGCAACCTGGGTAACGTTTGCTGTGGTCTGGAACAACATGGTTAAAGTTAAACGAATCTTCTTCTAATGGATTTATTACAATCTTTGCAAGCTGGGTAACGTTTGCTGTGGTCTGGAACAACATGGTTAAAGTTAAACGAATCTTCTTCTAATGGATTTATTACAATCTTTGCAAGCTGGGTAATGTTTGCTGTGGTCTGGAACAACATGGTTAAAGTTAAACGAATCTTCTTCTAATGGATTTATTACAATCTTTGCAAGCTGGGTAACGTTTGCTGTGGTCTGGAACAACATGGTTAAAGTTAAACAAATCTTCTAATGGATTTATTACAATCTTTGCAAGCTGGGTAACGTTCGCTGTGGTCTGGAACAACATGGTTAAAGTTAAACGAATCATCTTCTAGATTTATTACAATCTTTGCAAGCTGGGTAATGTTTGCTGTGGTCTGGAACAACATGGTTAAAGTTAAACGAATCTTCCTCTAATGGATTTATTACAATCTTTGCAAGCTGGGTAACGTTTGCTGTGGTCTGGAACAACATGGTTAAAGTTAAACGAATTTTCTTCTAATGGATTTATTACAATCTTTGCAAGCTGGGTAATGTTTGCTGTGGTCTGGAACAACATGGTTAAAGTTAAACGAATCTTCTAATGGATTTATTACAATCTTTGCAAGCTGGGTAATGTTTGCTGTGGTCTGGAACAACATGGTTAAAGTTAAACGAATCTTCTTCTAATGGATTTATTACAATCTTTGCAAGCTGGGTAACGTTTGCTGTGGTCTGGAACAACATGGTTAAAGTTAAACGAATCTTCTTGTAATGGATTTATTACAATCTTTGCAACCTGGGTAACGTTTGCTGTGGTCTGGAACAACATGGTTAAAGTTAAACAAATCTTCTAATGGATTTATTACAATCTTTGCAAGCTGGGTAACGTTTGCTGTGGTCTGGAACAACATGGTTAAAGTTAAACGAATCTTCTAATGGATTTATTACAATCTTTGCAAGCTGGGTAATGTTTGCTGTGGTCTGGAACAACATGGTTAAAGTTAAACGAATCTTCTTCTAATGGATTTATTACAATCTTTGCAAGCTGGGTAACGTTTGCTGTGGTCTGGAACATCATGGCACACAAACAACTATCAGAAATGCAGCCAACATTGCATACAGAGAATGTTTGAGTTTGACTTTATTTCGAACATGCATGCATACAAAATGATACATCACAATTTCCAGTTTCTCTTTTCAACATGTTCGAAAAGGAGTAGGAAGAAGCAGAGCTTATTTAATCCTACCCCTTTTCTTTTACATAACAGTTGCTAAAACTTTTGTTCACTTCCTGTTCTCAATTTATTCACAATATACTCCATAAGTAATCACAATACAAATAAATAAATAATAATAATTGGTGAAGTAAGTTACATTTCATATGATGAGATAAGTAAGATTATTTTGAGAGTGAAAGAATGGATGAATTATATAAATTCAGTATTCTTCTTCTTTGTACTTTGTAAACACTTTAAGTTTGAAGAGTTTCATGAAACATGGAAAAATAAACTAAATACACAGAGGACATAAGTAAAGGAAATTAAATATAGCTACAAACGAGGCATAACGATGCAATATGTACATACAGCTAGCCTAAATAGCATGTTAGCATCGATTAGCTTGCGGTCATGCACTGACCAAATATGCCTGACTAGCACTCCAACAAGTCAACGACATGAACAAAGCTCACCTTTGTGCATTCACGCACAGCATAAAACGTTTGGTGGACAAAACGAGACAAAGGAGGAGTTGCATAAAACACGTCTTTCTGTGGCAGCGTCGGAGAAAGTTTCAGAATTGGAAATAGAATGAACGGAAGGTACACGGACCAAAACACAACCTCCACATGTCAAGTTTAAGAATATTAAACTATTTAATAATATGACTATTGTAGACATTTTTTAAAATTAATTTTCAAAAGTGCACAACTCTACTTTCAATTGTAATTTTTTCTTACTTTGCATTATTTCATTTTTAAAATATCAGATTTTATTGCTTGTTTCTCGAAAATGAGATTTGATGAAACTTTTGTTTTGAAGAGTGCTAATAAAGTTATTAAATCCTACTAGGAATATTACTACAAGTAACAACTGTTGATAAAAAAAAGGTAAGCTGGGGGTTATAGCATCTGGCAACCTCACCTGTCCAAGTGAAAGGCGGCGATCTCCGAGTTGTGCCTCTCAAAGTCCGAGAAGTAGAAGAAGTCCGGAGGGGTTTCCTGCTCTCGGGTCTGCCTGAAAATAAATATTAAGACGCGGTCAGCAAAAGTAAGATTTAAAAAGCAAGTATTGGTTTCCATGGTTACGACAAGTAACAGACATGTGATAGTGTGTTGCTGCCTGTCAATCAGACTGTGTACACTGTGTACGGTACTTCTAATTTCCATTCAAAATATCTAAACAAACTAAATACAAGTAACAATACTCGAAATAGTAATTTATCAGTGAGAATTAAGAACTTGTTTTTAGGCAATAGATCTTTTGAGTAAAAAAAAAAAACCTACTATTTTTGAGCATCACAAGTTTGTTATAAGACACAAAATACTAGTAGGTATAGCTAATAATACGTTTTAATTGCTCATTTTAAGATCACTTTATGTTTTTAAAACATAAATATACTGTCTTTCTTTCAAGAAATCTTACCAAGACAATTTTGACTTGTTCCATTGGCAGATTTTTTTGCCCATTAAAAGCAAAACTAACTTGTATTACTTTTTTTAAAAACACTTTTTAAGATGGACATATTTCCTAGTGTACATAAGGGTGTCCAAACATTTTGCATGTAGAGTATATATATATATATATATATATATATATATATATATATATATATATATATATATATATATATATATATATATATATATATATATATATATATAGTTTGGGGTCACCCAAACAATTTTGTGGAATAGCCTTCATTTCTAAGAACAAGAATAGACTGTCGAGTTTCAGATGAAAGTTCTCTTTTTCTGGCCATTTTGAGCGTTTAATTGACCCCACAAATGTGATGCTCCAGAAACTCAATCTGCTCAAAGGAAGGTCAGTTTTGTAGCTTCTGTAACGAGCTAAACTGTTTTCAGGGGTTTCTAATCATCAATTAGCCTTCTGAGCCAATGAGCAAACACATTGTACCATTAGAACACTGGAGTGATAGTTTCTGGAAATGGGCCTCTATACACCTATGTAGATATTGCACCAAAAACCAGACATTTGCAGCTAGAATAGTCATTTACCACATTAGCAATGTATAGAGTGTATTTCTTTAAAGTTAAGACTAGTTTAAAGTTATCTTCATTGAATGAAAAGTACAGTGCTTTTCCTTCAAAAATAAGGACATTTCAATGTGACCCCAAACTTTTGAACGGTAGTGTGTGTATATATATATATATATATATATATATATATATATATATATATATATATATATATATTCCTCTTCCAACACGACTGTGCACCAGTGCACAAAGCAAGGTCCATAAAGACATGGATGACAGAGTCTGGTGTGGATGAACTTGACTGGCCTGCACAGAGTCCTGACCTGAACCCGATAGAACACCTTTGGCATGAATTAGAACGGACACTGAAAGCCAGGCCACCAACATCAGTGTGTGACCTCACCAATGCGCTTTTGGAAGAATGGTGGAAAATTCCTATAAACACACTCTGCAACCTTGTGGACAGCCTTCCCAGAAGAGTTGAAGCTGTAACAGCTGCAAAAGGTCATATTGAACCCTATGGGTTAGGAATGGGATGGCACTTCAAGTATAATGTGAGTCAAGGCAATACTTTTGGCAATATAGTGTATTTGAAAAGTATTTTCCCAAATCTTTACAGATGCTTTATAGTGTTCCTGGCTTTCCGATCCCTCCACAATAAAAGATGCAGGGAGAAAAGGCGGTCTTGCATTTGGCGATGAAAGGCGACCAGCGGGCGGGCCTGCAAGCGAGGTCACTATCTGCGAGCACCAGAGCTTCCCTGGCAGCCCTTCACACGACACAGAAAAAATTGTAAGCACAGGCTTGAGTCGCCATCAAGAGTCAGAAGGAGAGAGAAAACGAAAGAGAAAGAGAAAGAGAGATGCTCTCATCTGGCCAGATGGCTTAGAGTCCTTGTCGGGGATCAGGCTTAGGGTCTGCAAAACCCTGCTGCTCTCTAACTCCTTGAGGACACTTTGACACACACAAGTGGACAAAACGGGATTACCAAAAATAAATAAATAAATAAATAAATTGGGATTTAGGGGTAAAATGTGTAAGCTAAAAACTTCCATCTCGAAAAAAAATATTTGACCAAAAAAAATGAAATAGTGACAAGGATTAGTGTAGATACTATGGGGACATTAAATACTTGTACAAAGGGATTTCATAAGATCATTGCAGTACTTTCACCGGATTTAGCTTCAACCATCATTTTAATGACAAAAGCTAACATTTTTTTTTCTTTCCCCGTCATCCTAAAAAACTAATTCCTGTTTTCAATCTAAACCGGAGGTAAACACGGGAATAAACTAGCAAGCGCTTTCTGACAGACGTATAATTGGGCCGGCCTTTACACACACACACACACACACACACACACACACACACACACACACACACACACACACACACACACACACACACACACACACACACACACACACACACACACACACACACACACACGCTTGTTATTTCATATGTTGACCAGAGGGGGAGCACTTCAAATGTTTACACACACACACTTGTTATTTCATATGTTGGCCAGAGGGGGAGCACTTCACATTCTTACACACACTTGTTATTATATATGTTGACCAGAGGGGGAGCACTTCACAATGTTACACGTACTTGTTATTTCATATGTTGACCAGAGGGGGAGCACTTCAAATGTTTACACACACACACTTGTTATTTCATATGTTGGCCAGAGGGGGAGCACTTCACATTCTTACACACACTTGTTATTACATATGTTGGCCAGAGGGGGAGCACTTCACATTGCTACACACACTTGTTATTTCATATGTTGACCAGAGGGGGAGCACTTCACATTGTTACACACACTTGTTATTACATATGTTGACCAGAGGGGGAGCACTTCACATTGTTGCACGTACTTGTTATTTCATATGTTGACCAGAGGGGGAGCACTTCACATTGTTACACACACTTGTTATTACATATGTTGACCAGAGGGGGAGCACTTCACATTGCTACACACACTTGTTATTACATATGTTGACCAGAGGGGGCGCACTTCACATTGTTACACACACTTATTATTTCATATGTTGACCAGAGGGGGAGCACTTCACATTTTTACACACACTTGTTATTTCATATGTTGGCCAGAGGGGGCGCACTTCACATTTTTACACACACTTGTTATTTCATATGTTGGCCAGAGGGGGCGCACTTCACATTGTTACACACACTTGTTATTACATATGTTGACCAGAGGGGGCGCACTTCACATTGTTACACACACTTGTTATTACATATGTTGACCAGAGGGGGAGCACCTCACATTGCTACACACACTTGTTATTACATATGTTGACCAGAGGGGGCGCACATCACATTTTTACACACACCTGTTAGATAGTACTCCAGAGGGGGCGCACTTCACATTTTTACACAAACTTGTTATTTCATATGGTGAAAGTGTGTTTAGTCTGCTCCTATGATAAGAAAATAGAGCCCATTTAGAGCAGCTTGTACCGTAAGGGACTCCTGGTGAGCTGAGACATATTTAGACCTGATATGCATGTTGTTTGCATGCATTAACTAAAGAGATCAGAGGGTTTTTTATATCTTTGAATGACAGAAGCGGTTTCCAGCATCTCTCCCTCACAAAAAACAAACAAACAAACAATAAAAATGTTGGTTTATCCTCAACAAACAAGAATGTTCCAGCAATGCACATCCACTCTCGGTCATATTTACATATCCATCCACGGAGGATTAAAGGCCTACTGAAACCCACTACTACCGACCACGCAGTCTGATAGTTTATATATCAATGATGAAATCTTAACATTATAACACATGCCAATACGGCCGGGTTAACTTATAAAGTGACATTTTAAATTTGCCGCTAAACTTCCGGTTCGAAACGCCTCTGCGGATGACGTATGCGCGTGACGTAGCCCGGCGAACACGGGTATGCCTTCCACATTGAAGCCAATACGAAAAAGCTCTGTTTTCATTTCATAATTCCACAGTATTCTGGACATCTGTGTTCGTGAATCTGTTTCAATCATGTTCATTGCATTATGGAGAAGGAAGCCAAGCAAGCAAAGAAGAAAGTTGTCGGTGCGAAATGGACGTATTTTTCGAACGTAGTCAGCCACAACAGTACACAGCCGGCGCTTCTTTGTTTACATTCCCGAAAGATGCAGTCAAGATGGAAGAACTCGGATAACAGAGACTCTAACCAGGAGGACTTTTGATTTGGATACACAGACGCCTGTAGAGAACTGGGACAACACAGACTCTTACCAGGATTACTTTGATTTGGATGACAAAGACGCAGACGTGCTACTGTGAGTATGCAGCTTTGGCTTTTTTTTGCGTATGTACGTAACTTTTTAAAAATATATAAGCTTTATGAACCTTGGGTTAGGTGAACGGTCTTTTGGGCTGAGTGATTGTGTGTGTTGATCATGTGTTTGAATTGTATTGGCGTGTTCTATGGAGCTAGGAGCTAGCAGAGGAGCTAGGAGCTAGCATAACACGTACCGTACCGTACGTGCGCGTCACGTACGTAACTTTTTAAAAATATATAAGCTTTATGAACCTTGGGTTAGGTGAACGGTCTTTTGGGCTGAGTGATTGTGTGTGTTGATCAGGTGTTTGAATTGTATTGGCGTGTTCTATGGAGCTAGGAGCTAGCAGAGGAGCTAGGAGCTAGCATAACAAACACGCAGGTGTTATTATGCAGGATTAATTTGTGGCATATTAAATATAAGCCTGGTTGTGTTGTGGCTAATAGAGTATATATATGTCTTGTGTTTATTTACTGTTGTAGTCATTCCCAGCTGAATATCAGGTACCGTGAGTATGCAGCCTTGGCTGCTAAACATTCGATAACTTGACCGTATGTGCGCGTCACGTACGTAACTTTTTAAAAATATATAAGCTTTATGAACCTTGGGTTAGGTAAACTGTCTTTTGGGCTGAGTGATTGTGTGTGTTGATCAGGTGTTTGAATTGTATTGGCGTGTTCTATGGAGCTAGGAGCTAGCAGAGGAGCTAGGAGCTAGCATAACAAACACGCAGGTGTTTTTATGCAGGATTAATTTGTGGCATATTAAATATAAGCCTGGTTGTGTTGTGGCTAATAGAGTATATATATGTCTTGTGTTTATTTACTGTTGTAGTCATTCCCAGCTGAATATCAGGTCACCCCCGGCTCTCACAGCATCTTCCCTATCTGAATAGCTTCAACTCCCCACTAGTCCTTCACTTGCACTTTACTCATCCACAAATCTTTCATCCTCGCTCAAATTAATGGGGAAATTGTCGCTTTCTCGGTCCGAATCTCTCTCACTTCATGCGGCCATCATTGTAAACAATAGGGAACTTTGCGTATATGTTCAACTGACTACGTCACGCTACTTCCGGTAGGGGCAAGCCTTTTTTTTATCAGATACCAAAAGTTGCAATCTTTATCGTCGTTGTTCTATACTAAATCCTTTCAGCAAAAATATGGCAATATCGCGAAATGATCAAGTATGACACATAGAATAGATCTGCTATCCCCGTTTAAATAAAAAAAATTCATTTCAGTAGGCCTTTAAGGGCTTTCAATAGCACCAAGGAAATCCTGCGCGGGGACTTTTTTCTCCACGGGCTTTGCAAAGAATACCGACCGCGAATAGCGTACAGCTTTGCCGAGGGTATTGACGGGTCATCTGTGATCAGATGTCAGGAAGCGGCAGATTGGGGATGTTTGGAACAATAAGCGCCCCACCGCTTATGTTGTCGCCGCACACCGGCTCACCCGTTTTTTGCATGATGCCTTTTGCATCCGGAGCGTTTAGCGCCAACTTTGCAGAGCGTGTCAAACTGTAAATCCTGCTTTCCTGTGCTGAGTATGAGACGATACATCTGGCAGATTGTTGACTTTGTCACTCTTGCAATTGATACCAGTTGCCTCTAGCTCTCAAATGTGCAGGTAAATACCAAACCCAAAAACCAGTGAAGTTGTCACGTGGTGTAAATGGTAAATAAAAACAGAATACAATGATTTGCAAATCCTTTTCAACTTATATTCAATTGAATAGACTGCAAAGACAAGATATTTAACGTTCACACTGAGAAACTACATTTATTTTTGCAAATAATCATTAATTTATCATTTAATGGCAGCAACACATTGCAAAAAAGGCATTTTTACCACTGTGTTACATGGCCTTTCCTTTTAACAACACTCAGTAAACGTTTGAGAACTGAGGAGACACATTTTAGGCTTCATAATGCGCCACACATTTTCAAAGGGAGACAGGTCTGGACTACAGGCAGGCCAGTCTAGTACCCGCACTTTTTTACTACGAAGCCACGCTGTTGTAACACGTGGCTTGGCATTGTCTTGCTGAAATAAGCAGGGGCGTCCATGACAACGTTGCTTGGATGGCAACATATGTTGCTCCAAAACCTGTATGTACCTTTCAGCATTAATGGCGCCTTCACAGATGTGTAAGTTACCCATGTCTTGGGCACTAATACACCCCCATACCATCACAGATGTTGGCTTTTGAACTTTGCGCGGTTCTTTTCCTCTTTGGTCCAGAGGACATGACGTCCACAGTTTCCAAAAACAATTTGAAATGTGGACTCGTCAGACCACAGAACACTTTTCCACTTTGCATCAGTCCATCTTAGATGAGCTCGGGCTGCAGCGAAGCCGGCGGCGTTTCTGGGTGTTGTTGATAAATGACTTTTGCTTTGCATAGTAGAGTTTTAACTTGCACGTACAGATGTAGCGACAAACTGTAGTTACCGACAGTGGTTTTTGAAGTGTTCCTGAGCCCACGTGGTGATATCCTTTACACGCTTTTTGATGCAGTACCGCCTGAGTCCATAATATCATCGCGTACGTGCAGTGATTTCTCCAGATTTTCTGAACCTTGTGATGATATTACGGACCGTAGATGGCGAAATCCCTAAATTCCTTGCAATAGCTGGTTGAGAAATGTTGTTCTTAAACTGTTGGACAATTTGCCCACGCATTTGTTGACAAAGTGGTGGCCCTCGCCCCATCCTTGTTTGTGAATGACTGAGCATTTCATTTTCATACCCAATCATGGCACCCACCTGTTCCCAATTAGCCTGTTCACCTGTGGGATGTCCCAAATAAGTGTTTTGATGAGCATTCCTCAACTTTCTCAGTCTTTTTTGCCACTTGTGCCAGCTTTTTTGAAACATGTTGCAGGCATCAAATTCCAAATGAGCTAATATTTGCAAAAAATAACAGTTTTCCAGTTTGAACGTTAAATATCTAACTGTAGTTACTGACAGTGGTTTTCTGAAGTGTTCCTGAGCCCACGTGGTGATATCCTTTACACACTGATGTCACTTTTTGATGCAGTACCGCCTGAGGGATCGACGGTCCGTAATATCATCGCGTACGTGCAGTAATTTGTCCAGATTCTCTGAACCTTGTGATGATATTACGTAGCGTAGATGGTGAAATCCCTAAATTCCTTGCAATAGCTGGTTGAGAAATGTTGTTCTTAAACAATTTGCTGACGCATTTGTTGACAAAGTGGTGACCCTCGCCCCATCCTTGTTTGTGAATGACTGAGCATTTCATTTTCATACCCAATCATGGTACCCACCTGTTCCCAATTAGCCTGTTCACCTGTGGGATGTCCCAAATAAGTGTTTTGATGAGCATTCCTCAACTTTCTCAGTCTTTTTTGCCACTTGTGCCAGCTTTTTTGAAACATGTTGCAGGCATCAAATTCCAAATGAGCAAATATTTGCAAAAAATAACAGTTTTCCAGTTTGAACGTTAAATATCTAACTGTAGTTACTGACAGTGGTTTTCTGAAGTGTTCCTGAGCCCACGTGGTGATATCCTTTACACACTGATGTCACTTTTTGATGCAGTACCGCCTGAGGGATTGACGGTCCGTAATATCATCGCGTACGTGCAGTAATTCGTCCAGATTCTCTGAACCTTGTGATGATATTACGGACCGTAGATGGTGAAATCCCTAAATTCCTTGCAATAGCTGGTTGAGAAATGTTGTTCTTAAACAATTTGCTGACGCATTTGTTGACAAAGTGGTGACCCTCGCCCCATCCTTGTTTGTGAATAACTGAGCATTTCATTTTCATACCCAATCATGGCACCCACCTGTTCCCAATTAGCCTGTCCACCTGCGGGATGTTCCAAATAAGTGTTTTGATGAGCATTCCTCAAATTTCTCAGTCTTTTTTGCCACTTGTGCCAGCTTTTTTGAAACATGTTGCAGGCATCAAATTCCAAATGAGCTAATATTTGCAAAAAATAACAGTTTTCCAGTTTGAACGTTAAATATCTAACTGTAGTTACTGACAGTGGTTTTCTGAAGTGTTCCTGAGCCCACGTGGTGATATCCTTTACACACTGATGTCACTTTTTGATGCAGTACCGCCTGAGGGATCGACGGTCCGTAATATCATCGCGTACGTGCAGTAATTTGTCCAGATTCTCTGAACCTTGTGATGATATTACGTAGCGTAGATGGTGAAATCCCTAAATTCCTTGCAATAGCTGGTTGAGAAATGTTGTTCTTAAACAATTTGCTGACGCATTTGTTGACAAAGTGGTGACCCTCGCCCCATCCTTGTTTGTGAATGACTGAGCATTTCATTTTCATACCCAATCATGGTACCCACCTGTTCCCAATTAGCCTGTTCACCTGTGGGATGTCCCAAATAAGTGTTTTGATGAGCATTCCTCAACTTTCTCAGTCTTTTTTGCCACTTGTGCCAGCTTTTTTGAAACATGTTGCAGGCATCAAATTCCAAATGAGCAAATATTTGCAAAAAATAACAGTTTTCCAGTTTGAACGTTAAATATCTAACTGTAGTTACTGACAGTGGTTTTCTGAAGTGTTCCTGAGCCCACGTGGTGATATCCTTTACACACTGATGTCACTTTTTGATGCAGTACCGCCTGAGGGATTGACGGTCCGTAATATCATCGCGTACGTGCAGTAATTCGTCCAGATTCTCTGAACCTTGTGATGATATTACGGACCGTAGATGGTGAAATCCCTAAATTCCTTGCAATAGCTGGTTGAGAAATGTTGTTCTTAAACAATTTGCTGACGCATTTGTTGACAAAGTGGTGACCCTCGCCCCATCCTTGTTTGTGAATAACTGAGCATTTCATTTTCATACCCAATCATGGCACCCACCTGTTCCCAATTAGCCTGTCCACCTGCGGGATGTTCCAAATAAGTGTTTTGATGAGCATTCCTTCAACTTTCTCAGTCTTTTTTGCCACTTGTGCCAGCTTTTTTGAAACATGTTGCAAATGAGCTAATATTTGCAAAAAAATAACAACGTTTTCCAGTTTGAACGTTAAATATCTTGTCTTTGCAGTCTTTTCAATTGAATATAAGTGGAAAAGGATTTGCAAATCATTGTATTCTGTTTTTATTTACCATTTACACAACGTGACAACTTCACTGGTTTTGGGGTTTTGTAATTCATTAGATTACCTGTTAGTAGTAAAAGTAAGCAGTGTTTTGGAAAAAAAAGACACAAAATGCAACCGATTGAAGTGATGAATTTTTTGAAAAAAAAAAAAAAAAAAAAAGAAGAAGCACGTTTTGACTCTCATGGTGTTAGGTCAGCATATAAGACACTTGAAAGGCGACGGGAATCAATGAGGGGGTTTAAGAGCTTTTCCCTGGGTGTTTTTGTTTCTACCCACGCATGAAATGAGAGGGCATTATCATGAGTCATCACACGCCGGCTGAGTGACGTGAAAACTGATGAGAGGGGAATAAAATCCTGTCAGTGAAACTCCAAGAAGTGCTGGCTTGGCAACAAAAAAAAAAGGCTTCGGAGGTTTTGATTTTAATGTTAAAGTTAAATTACCAATGATTGTCACACACACACACACCAGGTGTGGCGAAATTATTCTCTGCATTTGACCCATCATCCTTGATCACCCCCTGGGAGGTGTGGGGAGCAGTGGGCAGCAGCGGTGGCCGCGCCCGGGAATCATTTTTGGTGATTTAACCCCCAATTCCAACCCTTGATGCTGAGTGCCAAGCAGGGAGGTAATGGCTCCCATTTTTATAGTCTTTGGTATGACTCGGCCGGGGTTTGAACTCACAACCTACCCATCTCAGGGCAGACACTCTTATCACTAGTCCCGCTGACAGTCCCACTGTCAGACACGGCACAGGAGCCAAGCGTGGAGGTTTTAACAAGGTTTTAATATACATAGGTTTTTTAATCACAATCTTTCTCCCGCAGAACGTGACTTTTCAGTCACGTCCGTATCCTCTCTCCCCTCCTGCTCCCGGCCGCTTACTGTTAAAGACATCAAATGATTAGATTAACACGTACCACCTGTGAAATCCAACCACCTGCCAGCTGTGTCTCGCCGTCAGCACATGCCACGCCCCCGTCTGATGGTGCTCTGTCCAACCTTTTATTTCTTTTTTTTTTAAAATGTATATTATGTTTATAAACTCAGGAAATATGTACCTGGACACATGAGGACTTTGAATATGACTAGAGATGTCCGATATATGCGTTAAAATGTAATATCGGAAATTATCGGTATCGTTTTTTTTATTATCGGTATCGTTTTTTTTTTTTTTTAAATTTTTTTATTAAATCAACATAAAAAACACAAGCTACACTTACAATTAGTGCACCAACCCAAAAAACCTCCCTCCCCCATTTACACTCATTCACACAAAAGGGTTGTTTCTTTCTGTTATTAATATTCTGGTTCCTACATTATATATCAATATATATCAATACAGTCTGCAAGGAATACAGTCCGTAAGCACACATGATTGTGCGTGCTGCTGCTCCACTAATAGTACTAACCTTTAACAGTTAATTTTACTCATTTTCATTCATTACTAGTTTCTATGTAACTGTTTTTACATTGTTGTACTTTCTTTTTTATTCAAGAAAATGTTTTTAATTTATTTATCTTATTTTACTAATTTTTTAAAAAAGTACCTTATCTTCACCATACCTGGTTGTCCAAATTAGGCATAATAATGTGTTAATTCCACGACTGCATATATCGGTTGATATCGGTATCGGTTGATATCGGTATCGGTTGATATCGGTATCGGTAATTAAAGAGTTGGACAATATCGGAATATCGGATATCGGCAAAAAGCCATTATCGGACATCCCTAAATATGACCAATGTATGATCCTGTACCGACTTGGTATCGGATTGATACCCAAATGTGTGGTATCATTAAAAACTAACGTAACGTATCAAACAACAGAAGAAGTCAATAAAGTACTTGATATTTTCTCACTAAATGTAATGGATTTTTTTCATTTTGACCAAAAAAATATATGTATCGCTTGAAATTGCCTGCCTTTTAAACTTTAATAGTATCCTATATTTCAACAAATATTACAGTATATTATCATACTTTCCAAATTGTTTTTGTCTAAATTAAAAATAAATACCTAAACATCTGCTTGACTTATGATTTTACAGCAAACTACCCATCAAATTAATAAAAATGACAATACATTTTACAGTGTTCTTTACAGCATATTCAATGTTTCCCATAAACTGCCAAGATACCTGTGGCAGCGGGGGCGTGGCTATGGGCGTGGTCACCATGACATCATCGAGTAATTTGCATAATTTACTACAATGATATGATTTTCTCTAAAAAGGCTCAAAAAATGTATACTTACTAATCAATAATAACAGTTTTGTTTTAAACGTCCATCCATCCATCCATTTTACAATATAATTACAACACTTTATGTACATATTTATATACAGATTTGAACAATAAGTTATTCACTGGAATATATTTATTAATTGTGGTTCTTACCAAAAATATATCTCATAAAAATATAAAAGCTAAAATGTCTCTTAAAGCTCTGCCCCTTTAATTAGTGCATACTAAATAATTTAACTTTAGCCTACTACTACAACCATATTATTTACCAGCAACATAAAGTGAAACAGAGGCAGAGGTGTCCTGCCACAGTCAGTAACAAATAAACAGAAAACAGTAGTGGTGGTAGATAGACACAAAGCTTCATCAAACATCTGATCCACTGAACAAAGAGCTCCAAAAATCTTGATCCTACACTTCTCCGATATGGGCATCTACATCAACTATATGATTTGCCTGAGAAGCTTGACAGGGAAAAAAAAACTAAATAAAAAAAAAATAAAAATAAAAATAAAAATAAAATAAAATAATTTTTTTTGTTTTTTTTGTTTTTGTGGCGGCCTTAATTCTTTCGTGGCGGGCCGCCACAAATAAATGAATGTGTGGGAAACACTGATATTACTGTAAATTGACATAGCACCTCTGTCTCAATTAGAGCCAGGAAAAACCCTGAAAAAGGAATACTAAAAAAAAACCCCTCATTGTCATACCTTTTTTTGTTGATGGTCACAGTTTGACCCTGCAACAGATTCCTTGCATTACCAGTATTTCCAATGAAAACATGGACAAATGGGAGATTAACCAGTCAGACACACCTGACACGGAACAAATGAATCATATGTGTTGTATGTCCAATGTCTCATTTCAAAAAAATGTGGTGTGATTCATTCTATGCTTTTCCAAAAAAAAAGTCCATGATTGGGGTGTTGCCGCTTTAAAAATAGATTTGGCTCATTATTCCCAGAATCTCAGCACGGAGCATAATGTCATTTTAGGTATGTAAACAATATGCCTGCCTCTGAAAAGACTTTATTAGCATTGAATCCATGCATTTACATGGCTATCTATACATGGTAGTGTTGTCCCGATACCAATATTTTGGTACCTGTACCAAAATGTATTTTGATTATTTTCGGTACTTTTTCAAATAAAGGGTACCACAAGAAATGTCATTATCGGCTTTATTTTAACAAACAAATCTTAGGGTACATTAAACATATGTTTATTATTGCAAGTTTGTCCTTAAATAAAATAGTGAAAATACTAGACAACTTGTCTTTTAGTAGTAAGTAAACAAACAAAGGCTCTTAATTTAGCTGCTGACATATGCAGTAACATATTGTGTCATTTATACACCTATTATTTTTAGAGATGTCCGATGATATCGGCATCGGCCGATAAATGCTTTAAAGGCCTACTGAAAGCCACTACTACCGACCACGCAGTCTGATAGTTTATATATCCATGATGAAATCTTAACATTGCAACACATGCCAATACGGCCGGGTTAACTTATAAAGTGACATTTTAAATTTCCCGCCACACATCCGGTTGAAAACGTCTATGTATGATGACGTATGCGCGTGACGTCAATGGTTGAAACGGAAGTATTGGGACACATTGAATCCAATACAAAAAGCTCTGTTTTCATCGCAAAATTCCACAGTATTCTGGACATCTGTGTTGGTGAATCTTTTGCAATTTGTTTAATGAACAATGGAGACTGCAAAGAAAAAGCTGTAGGTGGGATCGGTGTATTAGCGGCCGGCTGCAGCAACAGAACCAGGAGGACTTTGAGTTGGATAGCAGACGCGCTATCCGACGCTAGCCGCCGACCGCATCGATGATCGGGTGAAGTCCTTCGTCGCGCCGTCGATCGCTGGAACGCAGGTGAGCACGGGTGTTGATGAGCAGATGAGGGCTGGCATAGGTGGATAGCTAATGTTTTTAGCATAGCTCTGTGAGGTCCCGTAGCTAAGTTAGCTTCAATGGCGTCGTTAGCAACAGCATTGTTAAGCTTCGCCGGGCTGGAAAGCATTAACCGTGTAGTTACATGTCCATGGTTTAATAGTATTGTTGATTTTCTGTCTATCCTTCCAGTCAGGGGTTTATTTCTTTTGTTTCTATTTGAGCCAGATGCTATCATGTTAGATCAGTAGCTAAAGAGCTTCGCTGATGTATTGTCGTGGAGATAAAAGTCACTGTGAATGTCCATTTCGCGTTCTCGACTCTCATTTTCAAGAGGATATAGTATCCGAGGTGGTTTAAAATACAAATCCGTGATCCACAATAGAAAAAGGAGAGTGTGGAATCCAATGAGCCAGCTTGTACCTAAGTTACGGTCAGAGCGAAAAAAGATATGTCTTGAACTGCACTCTAACGTTCCTCATCCACAAATCTTTCATCCTTCGCTCAAATTAATGGGGAAATCGTCGCTTTCTCGGCCCGAATCGCTCTCACTTCTGGCCGCCATCACTGTAAACAATAGGGAACTTTGCGGAAATGTTCAGCTGACTACGTCACGCTACTTCCGGTAGGGGCAAGGCTTTTTTTGGTCAGATACCAAAAGTTGCGATCTTTATCGTCGTCGTTCTATACTAAATCCTTTCAGCAAAAATATGGCAATATCGCGAAATGATCAAGTATGACACATAGAATGGATCTGCTATCCCCGTTTAAATAAAAAAAATTCATTTCAGTAGGCCTTTAAAAAAATAAATCATGTTTTTTTTTTTTTACTTTAACACAATAGTCCCAAGATCAACATCAGATCTATCTGTCAATTATAAGTTTTATTGTTGTTTATGTTGTTCGTTTTAGGCCCTTCTTTAAAAAAAACAACAAAAAAAACCCCTTTGTTTTTTAAAATGGGAAAAACAAAATATGCAACACTTTCCCCAACAAATATCTCAAAGTGGAATATTTAATGTGACGTAATTGGAGCCTTGAATAGGTCATTAATTCATAATGACATTGATTGATTATTATATTTTAAATCCAATCCAATCAATCCACTTTATTTATATGGCACATTTAAACAACAAAAATGTTTCCAAAGTGCTGCACAACAATATTAAAAACAATATTAAAAACAATAATCAAATCATACTTGCCAACCCTCCCGTTTTTAGCGGGAGAATCCCGATATTCAGCGCCTCTCCCGACAACCTCCCGGCAGAGATTTTCTCCCGACAAACTCCCGGTATTCAGCCGGAGCTGGAGGCCACGCCCCCTCCAGCTCAATGCGGACCTGAGTGGGGACAGCCTGTTCTCACGTCCGCTTTCCCACGATATAAACAGCTTGCCTGCCCAAAGACGTCATAACATCTAGGGCTTTTATAGAGTGCACAACTGCGCACAAAACAAGGAGACGAAGCAGGAGAACGAGGAAATTACAGACATGGCGGCCAAAATGATATACTCATCATGAACGGAGAAGTTAAACAGGACAATACTGCCATCTAATGGATAGCCACTGGAACACTGAAATTCAAGTATTTTTGTTTTTTTTCTATGTAAATAAAATAAAAAAAATAAAATAAAAATATATAGCTAGAATTCACTGAAAGTCAAGTATTTCATGCATATATATATATATATATATATATATATATATATATATATATATATATATATATATATATATATATATATATATATATATATATATATATATATATATATATATATATATATACACTACCGTTCAAAAGTTTGGGGTCACATTGAAATGTCCTTATTTTTGAAGGAAAAGCACTGTACTTTTCAATGAAGATAACTTTAAACTAGTCTTAACTTTAAAGAAATACACTCTATACATTGCTAATGTGGTAAATGACTATTCTAGCTGCAAATGTCTGGTTTTAGGTGCAATATCTACATAGGTGTATAGAGGCCCATTTCCAGCAACTATCACTCCAGTGTTCTAATGGTACAATGTGTTTGCTCATTGGCTCAGAAGGCTAATTGATGATTAGAAAAGCCTTGTGCAATCATGTTCGCACATCTGAAAACAGTTTAGCTCGTTACAGAAGCTACAAAACTGACCTTCCTTTGAGCAGATTGAGTTTCTGGAGCATCACATTGTGGGGGTCAATTGAACGCTCAAAATGGCCAGAAAAAGAGAACTTTCATCTGAAACTCGACAGTCCATTCTTGTTCTTAGAAATGAAGGCTATTCCACAAAATTGTTTGGGTGACCCCAAACTTTTGAAACGGTAGTGTATATATATATATATATATATAATATATATGAAATATATGAAATATATATATGAAATATATGAAATATATATGACATACTCCAGTTGGTGAATTCTAGCTGTAAATAACCACGCCCCCAACCACGCCCCCCGCCCCCAAACACCCCACCCCCCACCCCGACCAAGCCCCCCCCCCCTCCCGATATTGGAGGTCTCAAGGTTGGCAAGTATGAATCAAATATTATCCTTAGCTCCACCAATGACTGAATAAAAACAAAAAATAAATAAATATAGAACCAATATAAAAACAATATAAAAATAAATATGAATAAAAACAATTTTGAATGGAAAAAACAATTAAAACAGTAAATAGAAATCAAAATGTATAAAAAAAAAACTAAAAAAAAACAAAAAAAAAAACACGGAGGACAACAGAGGACCACACAACTCACATAGTGTTAAAAGCCAAAGAATAAAAGTGAAAGAAAACAGCCTGCATGGCAACTTTGTGTTATTAGAGTCAATATTGCAAAATATTCTTGTTACATTTCACCTGTTTGCTATTTTATACCACTGTTTATATTTTAAAATGTTTTTAATCATATTTTTAAAATGTGTCGTGGGCTGTTAAAAAATTACTTGCGGGCCGCAAATGGCCCCACGGGGCGCATTTTGGACACCCCTGGTTTAAGCCACATAACTAAATTTAACTAAACTCAACTTCTCCCCGGAAAACAAACAAGCGGCCAGCGAGGGCTGCCAAATGGAGGCGGAGGTGTTTGTGCGCGGCCCTATTTGGAGCTGTCCAGCCTTCTTGCGTTGTGCTCGGCGGCTTGCGGTTGTGGCTGGCGTTTCCTAAATAGAAACCATCTATCACCGGGCTAAGTGGCGCTTGAGAGATGTCATTGTGGTCAAGAGCGGGTGACGGGGCTGGAGGAGGAGGAGGAAGTGCTTTGCAAAGTTCAAAGGGTTTGCATTTATGCGGAGGCATAAGCAGACAGGAAGTCCGTCTGTACTTTCAGGATGGGTTGAGTTCATTCCCTTTAGAGAC
>NC_084755.1:8072575-8120075 GCF_033978785.1 Entelurus aequoreus
GTATTGCAAACTTCCTGTTGATTTTTGCTGGGGGTTGTCACAATATGAAATGTAGGTCTAAGTGAGACCTACATAGAGGTTTTTGTTTCATGTCTCTAAGGCATTCCTACTGGAAGTTACAGGGAGTTTTGTCTGAGTTTTTTTTCCTATGAGCAGTTGTGTCTGTGTTTTCTTCCTAGGGGGCGCTAGAGCGCAATTTTGAGTTTTGGGGTTGTTTTTTTTTTTTATTAGATCACAATTTTTGCCAGTTCTGATGTGTGTGTCCAGTTTGGTGAGTTTTGAAGCATGTTAAGGGGGTCAAATTACAGCTCAAAGAGGCGGCGGTATAATAATAATAACAACTTTTGTTTTGAAGGGGGATTGCAAACTTCTTGTTGATTTTTGCTGGGGGTTGTTAGTAGATGAAATGTAGGTCTAAGTGAGACCTACATAGAGGTTTTTGTTTCATGCCTCTACGACATTCCTACGAGCAGTTACAGGCAGTTTTGTCTGAGTTTTCTTCCTAGGAGCAGTTGTGTCTGTGTTTTCTTCCTAGGGGGCGCTACAGCGCAATTTTGAGTTTTGGGGTTTTATTTTTTTTTTATTAGATCGCAATTTTTGCCAGTCCTGATGTGTGTGTCCAGTTTGGTGAGTTTTGAAGCATGTTAAGGGGGTGAAATTATAGCTCAAAGAGGCAAAAGTGACTGTTTTTACAAAACATTTGTTTTGAAGGGGGAATAGCCAACTTTTTGTAGATTTTAGCTGAAGGATGTCATTGTATGAAATCTAGGTCTAAGTGAGACCTACATAGAGGTTTTTGTTTCATGTCGCTACGACATTCGTACTGGAAGTTACAGGCAGTTTTGTCAGTGTTTTCTTCCTAGGGGGCGCTAGAGCGCATTTTTGAGTTTTGGGGCTAGGTTTTTTATTAGATCGCAATTTTTGCCAGTCCTGATGTGTGCGTCAAATATGGTGAGTTTTGAAGCATGTTAAGGGGGTCAAATTACAGCTCAAAGAGGCGGCGGTATAATAATAAAAACAACTTTTGTTTTGAAGGGGGATTGCAAACTTCCTGTTGTTTTTTGCTGGGGGTTGTCAATACATGAAATGTAGGTCTAAGTGAGACCTACATAGAGGTTTTTGTTTCATGTCTCTACGACATTCCTACTAGCAGTTACAGGCAGTTTTGTCTGAGTTTTCTTCCTAGGGGGCGGTAGAGCGCAATTTTGAGTTTTGGGGTTGGGTTTTTTCCTTAAATCGCAATTTTTGCCAGTCCTGATGTGTGTGTCCAGTTTGGTGAGTTTTGAAGCATGTTAAGGGGGTCAAATTATAGCTCAAAGAGGCAAAAGTGACTGTTTTTACAAAACATTTGTTTTGAAGGGGGAATAGCCAACTTTTTGTAGATTTTAGCTGAAGGATGTCATTGTATGAAATCTAGGTCTAAGTGAGACCTACATAGAGGTTTTTGTTTCATGTCGCTACGACATTCGTACTGGAAGTTAAAGGCAGTTTTGTCAGTGTTTTCTTCCTAGGGGGCGCTAGAGCGCATTTTTGAGTTTTGGGGCTAGGTTTTTTATTAGATCGCAATTTTTGCCCGTCCTGATGTGTGTGTCAAATATGGTGAGTTTTGAAGCATGTTAAGGGGGTCAAATTACAGCTCAAAGAGGCGGCGGTATAATAATAATAACAACTTTTGTTTTGAAGGGGGATTGCAAACTTCTTGTTGATTTTTTGCTGGGGGTTGTCAGTGGATGAAATGTAGGTCTAAGTGAGACCTACATAGAGGTTTTTGTTTCATGTCTCTACGACATTCCTACGAGCAGTTACAGGCAGTTTTGTCTGAGTTTTCTTCCTAGGAGCAGTTGTGTCTGTGTTTTCTTCCTAGGGGGCACTAGAGCGCAATTTTGAATTTTGGGGTTGGTTTTTTTTTTTATTAGATCTGAATTTTCGCCAGTCCTGATGTGTGTGTCAAATATGGTGAGTTTTGAAGCATTTTAAGGGGGTCAAATTACAGCTCAAAGAGGCAAAAGTGACTGTTTTTACAAACATTTTGTTTTGAAGGGGGAATTGCCAACTTCCTGTTGATTTTTGCTGAAAGAAGTCAATGTATGAAATCTAGGTCTAAGTCAGACCTACATAGAAGTTTTTGTTTCATGTCTCTACGATCATTCCTACCGGAAGTTACAAGTAGTTTTGTCCTGGGTTTTTTCCTAGGGGGCGCTAGAGCGCAATTTTGAGTTTTGGGGTTAGGTTTTTTTTTAATTAGATCGCAATTTTCGCCAGTCCTGATGTGTGTGTCAAATATGGTCAGTTTTGAAGCATGTTAAGGGGGTCAAATTACAGCTCAAAGAGGGGGCGGAATAATAATAAAACATTACAATAACAATAGGGTCCTCTGTCCCAAAGGGACATTGCGGTCCCTAATTAGCTAACTTCAATGAACCCAAAAATACCTTAAAATAAGTATATTCTCACTAATAACAAGTGCACTTTTTTTGGTAGAAAAAAACGAAAAAAAAAAAACCTTTTTGCTCAATATGTTGAAAAGTATTCTTAAATGAAGTAAATGCTAGTGCTATTATCTTGACATAATGATATGCGCTCGGCATAGTTGAAGGCTAGGGACTCTGGAATTAGCAAAAAGTCTCTGCTGAGTGGAGGGAGTCTGCCTGTCACAAAGCGGGTCATCAGAGATTTGAGATGACACACGCTAAACTGTCGACCCACCACCCCCCACTCTTAGAAAATCAAGAATAGACTCCGCTGAAAGGCTCAGACAAAAGTGCGACAAAGACAGAGAAAGACCTCATTTCTCTTGACAGCCGGCAAATGCAACATGCTTGTGAAAAAAAAAAGATGGATTTATTCCTAATCATGTTAGACTGAGAGCACACAGGAGGGATAACGGGTAGGTTCACATTTGTTGTGTCGGGTATGGTTCAAATGGACTCTGGTATTTGCTCTGCTAGTATAATTGGTTTGGTCCACTGTGGACTATATATATATATATATATATATATATATATATATATATATATATATATATATATATATATATATATATATACATACATATATATACATATATATACATATATACATATATATATATATATATATATATATATATATATATATATACACATTATATATATATATGTATGTATATATATATATGTATGTATGTATGTATATATGTATATATATATATATATATGTATGTATGTATGTATATATGTATATATATATATATATATATATGTATGTATGTATGTATGTATATATGTATATATGTATGTATGTATATATATACATATACATATATATATACACATATATATACATATATATACATATATACATACATACATATATACATATATACATACATACATATATATATATATACATATATACATACATACATATGTATATATATATACATACATATATATATATATATATATATATATATATATATATATATATATATATACACACATACATACATATATATATATATACATACATATATATATATATATATATATATATACACATACATACATACATACATATATATATATATATATATATATATATATATATATATATATATATATATATATATATATATATATATATATATATATATATATATATATATATATATATATATACATACAGTCCATAGTTTGGGGACCTCTGGTATATTAGTCTGCAATAGTTGGGTTATATATATATATATATATATATATAACCCAACTATTGCAGACTAATATATATATAATATCCCGGGCCCGGGTTTATATATGTATATATATATACATATATAAACCCGGGCCCGGGTTTTTTGGGGACTGCTGGTGTATTAGTGTGCAATAGTTGGGTTATATCACGTAATATATCACACAACTTGCCCATTTAACATGATACTTTATTCATGTTCTTTCCCTCTGCAGTCTTTGGTCCCGCAGCCAAGACAGGAGCACACACACTCGTCCTCCTTCAAATCTAACACACACAGCCAAGACAGGAGCACACACACTCGTCCTCCTTCAAATCTAACCTGATTTCTCTGTCGAGCCTCCCGCAAACAAGAGCCCACCTGATATCCACATCTTGTCATTGCTTTGGACAGCCGGCTCAGACAAATTGCTCGGCGTCCTGAGAAGCTCCCTTTTGCTTTCACTTTCTCCCCGTTTGTTTCCCAAGGCATGTGATTGTTCTTGTGTGTGTGTGTGTGACTTGACTGAAGCCAACGGGAGGCACCGAGAGAGGAAGACAAGTGTGATGAGGGTGCAAAGTTGTGCAGCAAAACTACTTCTTTTTTTTGTAAACCTTTGCTGGCAAACTAGTGTTGCTGTGATGAATGACAACTTTGGACATGTATGATGAGTTGGTTAACAATTAACTCATTCATAAGAATATTAGGCGATTTGAACAAGCAAAGGTTTTGTGATAATCTTAGTCTGGAAGCAATGTTGGTATGTTGGTAAGTTCCCAGCCTTAATGGACATCAATTCATTAATTTTCAAAAGTAAACAAAGGCAAAAAATAACTGACTGACCATAGGGAACTTGTAGTTTAAATCTAACTAGTAGCAGCATTAATAATTATAATTATTTTATACAATTGCGTTTATCTATTATATTATTTCTTAGTATTATTATTTTTTTTATTCATGCATATTATATTTATATATATATATATATATATATATATATATATATATATATATATATATATATATATATATATATATATATATATATATATATATATATATATATATATATAATATTTATTTTAATTAATGGTGTCAATTGTTTGTTTTATTATCTATTTATTTATAGTGGAATATCTTTGCTGACATGCTAAAACCAATCATTGTGGTTGCTCTTTATTTATTTATGTATGGTATTTTTAGTTTGTTATTTATGTGAGTTCAAACCCCCGGCCGAGTCATACCAAAGACTATAAAAAATGGGAGCCATTACCTCCCTGCTTGGCACTCAGCATCAAAGGGTTGGAATTGTGGGTTAAATCACCAAAAAATGATTCCCGGGCGCGTCCACCGCTGATGCTCACTGCTCCCCTCACCTCCCAGGGGGTGATCAAGGGTGATGAGTCAAATGCAGAGAATAATTCCGCCACACCTAGTGTGTGTGTGTGACAATCAGTGGTAGCTTAACTTTTAATTATCTACTATTTTTTATTGCGTTGCACTCATTTGTTATAAACAGTAAATGGTAGAGTTGTCCGATAATATCGGACTGCCGATATTATCGGCCGATAAATGCTCGGTATCGGTTTCAAAAAGTAAAATGTATGACTTTTTAAAACGCCGCTGTGTACACGGACGTAGGGAGAAGTACAGAGCGCCAATAAACCTTGAAGGCACTGCCTTTGTGTGCCGGCCCAGTCACATAATATCTACGGCTTTTCACACACACAAGTGAATGCAAGGCATACTTGGTCAACAGCCATACAGGTCAAACTGAGGGTGACCGTACAAACAACTTTAACACTGTTACAAATGTGCGCCACACTGTGAACCCACACCAAACAAGAATGACAAACACATTTCGGGAGAACATCCGCACCGTAACACAACATAAACACAACAGAACAAATACCCAGAACCCCTTGCAGCACTAACTCTTCCGGGACGCTGCAATATACACCCCCCGCTACTCCCTACCCAAACCCTACCCACCTCGACCTCCTCATCCTCTCTCAGGGAGAGCATGTCCCAAATTCCAAGCTGCGGTTTTGAGGCATGTTAAAAAAAATAATGCACTTTGTGACTTCAATAATAAATATGGCAGTGCCATGTTGGCATTTTTTTTCCATAACTTGAGTTGATTTATTTGGGAAAACCTTGTTACATTGTTTAATGCATCCAGCGGGGCATCACAACAAAATTAGACATAATAATGTGTTAATTCCACGACTGTATATATCGGTATCGGTTGATATCGGAATCGGTAATTAAGAGTTGGACAATATCAGAATATCGGACATCGGCAAAAAAGCCATTATCGGACATCTCTAGTTGGCAATTCTAATTAATTTATGTTTTTAATTGATTGATTTTCAATATTTATTTATTTTATCCAGTTACTTTTTACTACAAGGGCAGACGCGGCGCAATTTTTCAGGACTCATGCAGATCCCAAATACAGATCCGCATGTACCCGAAGGTAAGAAAAGTTGCTTTTGCATAATATTGCGAAGCAAAACGCCAGAAAATATGTCTTACCTTATACACACAACCATTATAATACTCCTATGTTGAAACACATCAAGCGGTGTGGCTTCATAGCTTACCAAAGTCGTACTAAAACATTTTGATGGATTTTTGAGCGCCGTGTGTAATGTTCTATATTTTCAATGGAACATATAAAATGTTGGTGTTGTTTACTTGAGATATATTGCCATCATAGTGCAGCCTACACTTATCTCTTATGTTTGACTGCCATCTACTGGTCACACTTATATATGCTTCTTCTCCTCTCAGTATTGCGAGCGTTCTGATGATGGACATATATTCCGCATATTCAGACACACTACACGGACTGAGATCCTTGTTCTACCACGATAAGAACAACAGTTCCGGAGGGCGCTCCCTCTTTGCGTGCAGTGTGCAGACTCGCCGTCATCACCTCCCGCCTAATTCATCCTCAATCCATGATTGAGCCGCCACAGCTGTGGCTTTGGCCCGGCTGGCAGATAACCCCCAGTTCTCCAGCACACCCTGACTAACCCTCGGTGCTTTATTCACATTTTCTCAGGATTCTAAGAACAATATTGTCATTTTGAGGAAAAACTCATATGTGTTTGCAAACATTGGAAAAGCACATGATCCATGTAGAACTCACTAGCATACAATATTAGTGCTGTTAAATTTAGACATCTGGCAAGTTTGGTTCAAGAGTTCTCCTTAAAACAAGGCTTTTATTCCTTTATTCGCAATTTCTCAGGATTCTAAGAACAATACTGTCATTTTGAGATAAAACTAAATGTTGTTGTTTGCAATCCTACAAAAGCACATGATCCAAGTAGAACTCACTAGCATACATTAGTACCGTTAAATTTAGACATTTGGCAACGTTGGTTCAAGAGTTATGCCTGCAACACGTCTTTATAGCTTTATTTTCATTTTCTCAGGATTCTAAGAGCAATATTGTCATTTTGAGATAAAACTCAATTTTGGTGTTTGCAATCCTTACAAAAGCACATGTTCCAAGTAGAACTCACTAGCATACATTAGTACTGTTACATTTGGACATCTGGCAACTTTGGTTCAAGAGTTCTCCTTAAAAGAAGCCTTTTTTTTGCCTATCTTCATTTTTTAGGATACTAAGAACAATATTGTCATTTTGAGACAAAACTCAATTTTGGTGTTTGCAATCCTTACAAAAGCACATGTTCCAAGTAGAACTCACTAGCATACATTAGTACTGTTAAATTTGGACATTTGGCAACGTTGGTTCAAGAGTTATGCCTGCAACACATTTGTATAGCTTTATTTTCATTTTCTCAGGATTCTAAGAACAATATTGTCATTTTGAGGAAAAACTAATTGTGTTTGCAAACCTTACGAAAGCACATGATCCAAGTAGAACTCACTAACATACATTAGTACTGTTAAATTTAGACATCTGGCAAGTTTGGTTCAAGAGTTCTCCTTAAAACAAGGCTTTTATTACTTTATTCGCAATTTCTCAGGATTCTAAGAACAATATTGTCATTTTGAGGAAAAACTCAATGTGTTTGCAATCCTTACAAAAGCACATGATCCAAGTAGAACTCACTAGCATATATTAGTACTGTTAAATTTAGACATCTGGCAACGTTGGTTCAAGAGTTATGCCTGCAACACGTTTTTATAGCTTTATTTTCATTTTCTCAGGATTCTAAGAACAATATTGTCATTTTGAGGAAAAACGAATTGTGTTTGCAATCCTTACAAAAGCACATGTTCCCAGTAGACCTCACTAGCATACATTAGTACTGTTAAATTTAGACATCTGGCAACTTTGGTTCAAGAGTTCTCCTTAAAAGAAGCCTTTTTTTGCCGTATCTTCATTTTTTAGGATACTAGGCACAATATTGTCATTTTGAGACAAAACTCAATTTTGGTGTTTGCAATCCTTACAAAAGCACATGATCCAAGTAGAACTCACTAGCACACATTAGTACTGTTAAATTTAGACATCTGGCAACGTTGGTTCAAGAGTTATGCCTGCAACACATTTTTATAGCTTTATTTTCATTTTCTCAGGATTCTAAGAACAATATTGCCATTTTGAGACAAAACTCAATTTTGGTGTTTGCAATCCTTACAAAAGCACATGATCCAAGTAGAACTCACTAGCATACATTAGTACTGTTAAATTTGGACATCTGGCAACGTTGGTTCAAGAGTTATGCCTGCAACACGTTTTTATAGCTTTATTTTCATTTTCTCAGGATTCTAAGAACAATATTGTCATTTTGAGACAAAACTAAAAGTTGGTGTTTGCAATCCTTACAAAAGCACATGATCCAAGTAGAACTCACTAGCATACATTAGTACTGTTAAATTTAGACATCTGGCAAGTTTGGTTCAAGAGTTATGCCTGCAACACGTTTCTATAGCTTTATTTTCATTTTGTCAGGATTCTAAGAAAAATATTGTCATTTTGAGGAAAAACTCAATTTTGGTGTTTGCAATCCTTACAAAAGCACATGTTCCAAGTAGAACTCACTAGCATACATTAGTACTGTTAAATTTAGACATCTGGCAACGTTGGTTCAAGAGTTATGCCTGCAACACGTTTTTATAGCTTTATTTTCATTTTCTCAGGATTCTAAGAAAAATATTGTCATTTTGAGGAAAAACGAATTGTGTTTGCAAACCTTACGAAATCACATGTTCCAAGTAGACCTCACTAACATACATTAGTACTGTTAAATTTAGACATCTGGCAAGTTTGGTTCAAGAGTTTTCCTTAAAACAAGGCTTGTATTCCTTTATTCGCAATTTCTCAGGATTCTAAGAACAATATTGTCATTTCGAGGAAAAACTCATTGTGTTTGCAAACCTTACAAAAGCACATGTTCCCAGTAGAACTCACTAGCATACATTAGTACTGTTAAATTTAGACATCTGGCAACGTTGGTTCAAGAGTTCTCCTTAAAAGAAGCCTTTTTTTGCCTATCTTCATTTTTTAGGATACTAAGAACAATATTGTCATTTTGAGACAAAACTCAATTTTGGTGTTTGCAAACCTTACAAAAGCCCATGATCCAAGTAGAACTCACTAGCCTACATTAGTACTGTTAAATTTAGACATCTGGCAACTTTGGTTCAAGAGTTCTCCTTAAAAGAAGCCTTTTTTTTGCCGTATCTTCATTTTTTAGGATACTAGGCACAATACTGTCATTTTGAGACAAAACTCAATTTTGGTGTTTGCAATCCTTACAAAAGCACATGTTCCAAGTAGAACTCACTAGCATACATTAGTACTGTTAAATTTAGACATCTGGCAACGTTGGTTCAAGAGTTATGCCTGCAACACGTTTTTAATGCTTTATTTTAATTTTCTCAGGATTCTAAGAACAATATTGTCATTTTGAGACAAAACTAAATGTTGGTGTTTGCAATCCTTACAAAAGCACATGATCCAAGTAGAACTCACTAGCATACATTAGTACTGTTAAATTTAGACATCTGGCAACATTGGTTCAAGAGTTATGCGTGCAACACGTTTTTATAGCTTTATTTTCATTTTCTCAGGATTCTAAGAACAATATTGTCATTTTGAGGAAAAACTAATTGTTTTTGCAATCCTTACAAAAGCACATGTTCCAAGTAGAACTCACTAGCATACATTAGTACTGTTAAATTTAGACATCTGGCAAGTTTGGTTCAAGAGTTTTCCTTAAAACAAGGCTTTTATTCCTTTATTCGCAATTTCTCAGGATTCTAAGAACAATATTGTCATTTTGAGGAAAAAGTAATTGTGTTTGCAAACCTTACAAAAGCACATGTTCCAAGTAGAACTCACTAGCATACATTAGTACTGTTAAATTTAGACATTTGGCAACGTTGGTTCAAGAGTTATGCCTGCAACACGTTTTTATAATTTTTTCATTTTCACAGGATTCTAAGAACAATATTGTCATTTTGAGATACAACTCAATTTTGGTGTTTGCAATCCTTACAAAAGCACATGATCCAAGTAGAACTCACTAGCATACATTAGTACTGTTAAATTTAGACATCTGGCAACTTTGGTTCAAGAATTCTCCTTAAAAGAAGCCTTTTTTTTGCCGTATCTTCATTTTTTAGGATACTAGGCACAATATTGTCATTTTGAGACAAAACTCAATTTTGGTGTTTGCAAACCTTACAAAAGCACATGATCCAAGTAGAACTCACTAGCATACATTAGTACTGTTAAATTTAGACATCTGGCAACGTTGCTTCAAGAGTTATGCCTGCAACACGTTTCTATAGCTTTATTTTCATTTTCTCAGGATTCTAAGAACAATATTGTCATTTTGAGGAAAAACGAATTGTGTTTGCAAACCTTACGAAAGCACATGATCCAAGTAGAACTCACTAGCATACATTAGTACTGTTAAATTTAGACATCTGGCAAGTTAGGTTCAAGAGTTCTCCTTAAAACAAGGCTTTTATTCCTTTATTCACAATTTCTCAGGATTCTAAGAACAATACTGTCATTTTGAGGAAAAAATAATCGTGTTTGCAAACCTTACAAAAGCACATGATCCAAGTAAAACTCACTAGCATACATTAGTACTGTTAAATTTGGACATCTGGCAACGTTGCTTAAAGAGTTATGCCTGCAACCCGCTTCTATAGCTTTATTTTCATTTTCTCAGGATTCTAAGAACAATATTGTCATTTTGAGATACAACTCAATTTTGGTGTTTGCAATCCTTACAAAAGCACATGATCCAAGTAGAACTCACTAGCATACATTAGTACTGTTAAATTTAGACATCTGGCAACTTTGGTTCAAGAATTCTCCTTAAAAGAAGCCTTTTTTTTGCCGTATCTTCATTTTTTAGGATACTAGGCACAATATTGTCATTTTGAGACAAAACTCAATTTTGGTGTTTGCAAACCTTACAAAAGCACATGATCCAAGTAGAACTCACTAGCATACATTAGTACTGTTAAATTTAGACATCTGGCAACGTTGCTTCAAGAGTTATGCCTGCAACACGTTTCTATAGCTTTATTTTCATTTTCTCAGGATTCTAAGAACAATATTGTCATTTTGAGGAAAAACGAATTGTGTTTGCAAACCTTACGAAAGCACATGATCCAAGTAGAACTCACTAGCATACATTAGTACTGTTAAATTTAGACATCTGGCAAGTTAGGTTCAAGAGTTCTCCTTAAAACAAGGCTTTTATTCCTTTATTCACAATTTCTCAGGATTCTAAGAACAATACTGTCATTTTGAGGAAAAAATAATCGTGTTTGCAAACCTTACAAAAGCACATGATCCAAGTAAAACTCACTAGCATACATTAGTACTGTTAAATTTGGACATCTGGCAACGTTGCTTAAAGAGTTATGCCTGCAACCCGCTTCTATAGCTTTATTTTCATTTTCTCAGGATTCTAAGAACAATATTGTCATTTTGAGATAAAACTCAATCTTGGTGTTTGCAATCCTTACAAAAGCACATGTTTCAAGTAGAACTCACTAGCATACATTAGTACTGTTAAATTTAGACATCTGGCAACGTCGGTTCAAGAGTTATGTCTGCACACGTTTTTATAGCTTTATTTTCATTTTCTCAGGATTCTAAGAACAATATTGTCATTTTGAGGAAAAACTAATTGTGTTTGCAAACCTTACGAAAGCACATGTTCCAAGTAGAACTCACTAGCATACATTAGTACTGTTAAATTTAGACATCTGGCAACCTTGGTTCAAGAGTTATGCCTGCAACACGTTTTTAATGCTTTATTTTAACTTTCTCAGGATTCTAAGAACAATATTGTCATTTTGAGGAAAAACTCAATGTGTTTGCAAACATTGGAAAAGCACATGTTCCAAGAAGACCTCACTAGCATACATTATTAGTGCTGTTACATTTAGACATCTGGCAAGTTTGGTTCAAGAGTTCTCCTTAAAACAAGGCTTTTATTCCTTTATTCGCAATTTCTCAGGATTCTAAGAACAATATTGTCATTTTGAGATAAAACTCAATTTTGGTGTTTGCAATCCTTACAAAAGCACATGATCCAAGTAAAACTCACTAGCACACATTAGTACTGTTAAATTTGGACATCTGGCAACGTTGGTTCAAGAGTTATGCCTGCAACACATTTTTATAGCTTTATTTTCATTTTCTCAGGATTCTAAGAACAGTATTGTCATTTTGAGGAAAAACTCAATGTGTTTGCAAACATTGGAAAAGCACATGTTCCAAGTAGAACTCACTAGCATACATTATTAGTGCTGTTACATTTAGACATCTGGCAAGTTTGGTTCAAGAGTTCTCCTTAAAACAAGGCTTTTATTCCTTTATTCACAATTTCTCAGGATTCAAAGAACAATATTGTCATTTTGAGGAAAAACTAATTGTGTTTGCAAACCTTACGAAAGCACATGTTCCAAGTAGACCTCACTAGCATACATTAGTACTGTTAAATTTAGACATCTGGCAAGTTTAGTTCAAGAGTTCTCCTTAAAACAAGGCTTTTATTCCTTTATTCGCAATTTCTCAGGATTCTAAGAACAATACTGTCATTTTGAGGAAAAACTAATTGTGTTTGCAAACCTTACGAAAGCACATGATCCTAGTAGACCTCACTAGCATACATTAGTACTGTTAAATTTAGACATCTGGCAACGTTGCTTCAAGAGTTATGCCTGCAACACATTTGTATAGCTTTATTTTTATTTTCTCAGGATTCTAAGAAAAATATTGTCATTTTGAGGAAAAACGAATTGTGTTTGCAAACCTTACGAAAGCACATGATCCAAGTAGAACTCACTAGCATACATTAGTACTGTTAAATTTAGACATCTGGCAAGTTAGGTTCAAGAGTTTTCCTTAAAACAAGGCTTTTATTCCTTTATTCGCAATTTCTCAGGATTCTAAGAACAATAATGTCATTTTGAGGAAAAACTAATTGTGTTTGCAAACCTTACGAAAGCACATGATCCTAGTAGACCTCACTAGCATACATTAGTACTGTTAAATTTAGACATCTGGCAACGTTGCTTCAAGAGTTATGCCTGCAACACATTTGTATAGCTTTATTTTTATTTTCTCAGGATTCTAAGAAAAATATTGTCATTTTGAGGAAAAACGAATTGTGTTTGCAAACCTTACGAAAGCACATGATCCAAGTAGAACTCACTAGCATACATTAGTACTGTTAAATTTAGACATCTGGCAAGTTAGGTTCAAGAGTTTTCCTTAAAACAAGGCTTTTATTCCTTTATTCGCAATTTCTCAGGATTCTAAGAACAATAATGTCATTTTGAGGAAAAACTCAATGTGTTTGCAAACGTTGGAAAAGCACATGTTCCAAGTAGAACTCACTAGCATACATTAGTGCTGTTCAATTTAGACATCTGGCAACGTTGGTTCAGAAGTTATGCCTGCAACACGTTTTTATAGTTTTATTTTTATTTTCTCAGGATTCTAAGAGCAATATTGTCATTTTGAGATAAAACTCAATTTTGGTGTTTGCAATCCTTACAAAAGCACATGATCCAAGTAGAACTCACTAGCATACATTAGTACTGTTAAATTTAGACATTTGGCAACGTTGGTTCAAGAGTTATGCCTGCAACACATTTTTATAATTTTTTCATTTTCACAGGATTCTAAGAACAATATTGTCATTTTGAGATAAAACTCAATTTTGGTGTTTGCAATCCTTACAAAAGCACATGATCCAAGTAGAACTCACTAGCATACATTAGTACTGTTAAATTTAGACATCTGGCAACTTTGGTTCAAGAGTTCTCCTTAAAAGAAGCCTTTTTTTGCCGTATCTTCATTTTTTTGGATACTAAGAACAATATTGTCATTTTGAGATAAAACTCAATTTTGGTGTTTGCAATCCTTACAAAAGCACATGATCCAAGTAGAACTCACTAGCATACATTAGTACTGTTAAATTTAGACATCTGGCAACGTTGGTTCAAGAGTTCTCCTTAAAACAAGGCTTTTATTACTTTATTCACAATTTCTCAGGATTCTAAGAACAATATTGTAATTTTGAGGAAAAACTAATTGTGTTTGCAATCCTTACAAAAGCCCATGATCCAAGTAGAACTCACTAGTATACATTAGTACTGTTAAATTTAGACATCTGGCAACTGTGGTTCAAGAGTTCTCCTTAAAAGAAGCTTTTTTTTTGCCGTATTTTCATTTTTTAGGATACTAAGCACAATATTGTCTATTTGAGACAAAACTCAATTTTGGTGTTTGCAAACCTTACAAAAGCACATGATCCAAGTAGAACTCACTAGCATACATTAGTACTGTTAAATTTAGACATTCGGCAACGTTGGTTCAAGAGTTATGCCTGCAACACGTTTTTATAGTTTTTTCATTTTCTCAGGATTCTAAGAACAATATTGTCATTTTGAGGTACAACTCAATTTTGGTGTTTGCAATCCTTACAAAAGCACATGATCCAAGTAGAACTCACTAGCATACATTAGTACTGTTAAATTTAGACATCTGGCAACTTTGGTTCAAGAGTTCTCCTTAAAAGAAGCCTTTTTTTGCCGTATCTTCATTTTTTAGGATACTAGGCACAATATTGTCATTTTGAGACAAAACTCAATTTTGGTGTTTGCAATCCTTACAAAAGCACATGTTCCAAGTAGAACTCACTAGCATACATTAGTACTGTTAAATTTGGACATCTGGCAACGTTGGTTCAAGAGTTATGCCTGCAACACATTTGTATAGCTTTATTTTCATTTTCTCAGGATTCTAAGAAAAATATTGTCATTTTGAGGAAAAACTAATTGTGTTTGCAAACCTTACGAAAGCACATGCTCCAAGTAGAACTCACAAGCCTACATTAGTACTGTTAAATTTGGACATCTGGCAACGTTGGTGCAAGAGTTATGCCTGCAACAGGTTTTTATAGCTTTATTTTCATTTTCTCAGGATTCTAAGAACAATATTGTCATTTTGAGGAAAAACGTATTGTGTTTGCAAACCTTACGAAAGCACATGTTCCAAGTAGAACTCACTAACATACATTAGTACTGTTAAATTTAGACATCTGGCAACTTTGGTTCAAGAGTTCTCCTTAAAAGAAACCTTTTTTTTTGCCGTATCTTCATTTTTTAGGATACTAGGCACAATATTGTCATTTTGAGACAAAACTCAATTTTGGTGTTTGCAATCCTTACAAAAGCACATGATCCAAGTAGAACTCACTAGCATACATTAGTACTGTTAAATTTGGACATCTGGCAACGTTGGTTCAAGAGTTATGCCTGCAACAGGTTTTTATAGCTTTATTTTCATTTTCTCAGGATTCTAAGAACAATATTGTCATTTTGAGGAAAAACTAATTGTGTTTGCAAACCTTACGAAAGCACATGTTCCAAGTAGACCTCACTAGCATACATTAGTACTGTTAAATTTAGACATCTGGCAAGTTTAGTTCAAGAGTTCTCCTTAAAACAAGGCTTTTATTCCTTTATTCGCAATTTCTCAGGATTCTAAGAGCAATATTGGTATTTTGAGGAAAAACTAATTGTGTTTGCAAACCTTACAAAAGCACATGTTCCAAGCAGAACTCACTAGCATACATTAGTACTGTTAAATTTAGACATCTGGCCACGTTGGTTCAAGAGTTATGCCTGCAACATGTTTTTATAGCTTTATTTTCATTTTCTCAGGATTCTAAGAACAATATTGTCATTTTGAGGAAAAACTAATTGTGTTTGCAAACCTTACAAAAGCACATGTTCCAAGTAGACCTCACTAGCATACATTATTAGTGCTGTTACATTTAGACATCTGGCAAGTTTGGTTCAAGAGTTCTCCTTAAAACAAGGCTTTTATTCCTTTATTCACAATTTCTCAGGATTCTAAGAACAATATTGTCCTTTCGAGGAAAAACTCAATGTGTTTGCAATCCTTACAAAAGCACATGATCCAAGTAGAACTCACTAGCATACATTAGTACTGTTAAATTTAGACATCTGGCAACGTCGGTTCAAGAGTTATGCCTGCAACACGTTTTTATAGCTTTATTTTCATTTTCTCAGGATTCTAAGAACAATATTGTCATTTTGAGGACAAACTCATTTTTGTTGTGTTTGCAATCTTTACAAAGGCACATGATCCGAGTAGGCCTCACTAACAGACAATTAGTACTTTTAAATTTAGACATCTCACAACTGTGGTTCCTTGAACTCTGTCACCCCCGCGGAACACCCTCCTCTTGAGCGGTGATTGAGGGAGACAGCTGTGGTCAACAGCTGTCTTAGGTAGCATCCCAGTCACCACACACACTCTCCAAGTTGACTGATGGCACCGTGGAGCAGGAATTTACCGTATTTTCCAGACTATAAGCCACACTTAAAATCCTTATTTCCCCCCCTCAAAACTCGACAGTATATAACACGGTATAGAACACTTATAAAGTGTAATGTAAGGAATCATTTTGGTTGAGCATACCCGACCTCGTAGCTATTCTATTTGGTACATGGTGTAATGATAAGTGTGAGCAGTAGATGGCAGTCAAACATAAGAGATATGTGTAATATGGTGGCAATATGACTCAAGTAAACAACACCAACATTTTAAATGTTCCATTGAAACTATAGAACATTACCCACGGCGCTCAAAAGTATATCAAAATGTTTTAGTCTTTTTGTCTTTTCTAATCCATTTCCTACCACTTGTTACTCTCTGTGTCTCCTAGCCGCTAAGGCAAATATAATTGTCTAAAAATGCATTTTCCCATTGATAACGTGACATCATCGGCAAAGTGCACGCTCTCTCAGTCGATTAGTGTGTAAGGAAAACATACATATATATATATATATATATATATATATATATATATATATATATATATATATATATATATATATATATATATATATATATATATATATGCATATATATACATATATATATACATATATATATATATATATATATATGTATATATATATATATGCATATATATACATATATATATATATATATGCATATATATATATATATATATATATATATATATATATATATGCATATATATATATACATATATATATATATACATATATATATATATATATATATGCATATATATATATATACATATATATATACATATGTATATATATACATATATATATATATATATATATATATATATATATATATGTATATATATATATGTATATATATATATGCATATATATATATATATATATATATATATGTATATATATATATATGTATATATATATATATGCATATATATATATATATATATATGTATGTATATATATATACATATATGTATATATATATATGCATATATATATATATATATATATATATATGCATATATATATATGTATGTATATATATATGCATATATATATATATATATATATATATGCATATATATATATATATATAAATATATATATATATATATATATGCATATATATATATATATATATATATATATATATATATATATATATATATATATATATATATATATATATATATATATATATATATATATATATATATATATATATATATATATGCATATATATATATATATGCATATATATATATATATATATGCATATATATATATATATATATGCATATATATATATATATATATATGCATATATATATATATGCATATATATATATATATATATATATATATATATGCATATATATATATATATATATGCATATATATATATATGCATATATATATATATATATATATATATATATATATATATATATATATATATATATATATATATATATATATATATTCATATATATATATATATATATATATATATATATTCATATATATATATATATATATTCATATATATATATATATATATATATATATATATGCATATATATATATATATATAAATATATATATATATATATATATATATGCATATATATATATATATTTATATATATATATATATATATATATGCATATATATATATATATATATATATATATATATGCATATATATATATATATATATATATATATATATATATGCATATATATATATATATATATATATATATGCATATATATATGCATATATATATATATATATATATATATATATATATATATATATATATATATATATATATATATATATATATATATATATATATATATATATATATATATATATATATATATATATATATATATATATATTATTCCAATGCGGCCCCCTGAGTCAAAAAGTTTGGGGACCCCTGTTCTGTAGTCTCAATAAAACATCAACGTTTTGGTGTTGCTTGATTACCTGTGCTTGCAAGTGTCATTTATTGAACAGGCGTCGGTCAACCTGCAGTCCACATGTATATCTCTGATGTGTGACTGCCATCTACTGGTCACACTTATCATTCAATCATTTAATCAATCAATCAATCAATGTTTACTTATATAGCCCTAAATCAGGAGTGTCTCAAAGGGCTGCACAAGCCACAACGACATCCTCGGCTCAGATCCCACATCAGGGCAAGGAAAAAACTCAACCCAATCATTACACCATGTACCCAATAAAATTGCTTCGAGTTAAATACGCACGACTATATTTAATACGTATTTTAGGTGCACCGGGTTATAAGGCGCACTGTTGATATTTTAGATAATTAAATTATTTTAAGTGCGCCTTATAGTCCAAAAATTACAGTATTTCTTTATTTAATTATGCTCGGTGGGGGAAAAAATGCTATTAACAAAACAGCGCAACCAATCTTCTTTGACGTTAGAGGTTTCACTGTATTTGTCCCATTGGGACTCTTTAAAAAAAAAATGTTTGCAAATGTCATCTATAAGGAGTTAAAAAAAAAAAAAAAAAAAAAATCTTATAGGGCTTAGATATGACATAAGCTGCACCACGGTGAAGAATCCCTGAGGGGATTTGTGCATGTCTGTGCGGTGCTCGCCATGAATGCATACATTTACATTCTATTAATTTACAGCGAGTCTATATGTGTGTTTGTATGTATCACGCGTGTTCACGTGCTGCTATTATCTTCCTCTTGCTTTACATTTCCTTGGATTGCCATTTTTTTATTTTTTTCCGTCAACAAATGTGCGGCACGGTGTAACAGTAATAGCTCAATCTCCAATTTTGCTTCTGAGTGCCCACAGATGCTTGTTATTTTCTGTCATGAGTGCTTTTTCTAAAAAAAATTCCTTGTCTTTCAACGTTAGCGAGCAGAATTGAAGACGACGAGCCACCCTTTTGTACCGAGTGTCGGCTTCTAAATAGGATGATATGCATGATAATAATAAAATCACAGTTTTCTTACCGGAATAGGGAGATGTTTTTAAATAGGAGTCAGGAGGAAAAAAAAAAAAAAAGACACTTCAAGCTCAACTGGGTGGAATATTGGAAGCACCACTCCTAAAAAGACATTAGAGATACTTAGACAGCAGAGTTTTGGAGATGTATTTTACAAAACCCAAAACCAGTGAAGCAGGCACGTTGTATAAATGGTAAATAAAAACAGAATACAATGATTTGCAAATCCTTTTCAACTTATATTCAATTGAATGGACTGCAAAGACAAGATATTTAATGTTCACACTGTAATACTTTATTTTTTGCAAATAACCATTAACTTAAAATTTAATGGCAGCAAAACATTGCAAAAAATTTGGGATTTTTACCACTGTATTACATGTCCTTTCCTTTTAACAACACTCAGTAAGCGTTTGGGAACTGAGGAGACACATTTTTGAAGCTTTTCAGGTGGAATTATTTCCTATTTTTGCTCGATGTACAGCTTAAGTTGTTCAACAGTCTCCGTTGTGGTATTTTACGCTTCATATTTTCAAAGGGAGACAGGTCTGGACTACAGGCAGGCCAGTCTAGTACCCGCACTCTTTTCCCGCGCTGTTGTAACACGTGACTTGGCATTGTCTTGCTGAAATAAGCAGGGGCGTCCATGTTAACGTTGCTTGGATGGCAACATATGTTGCTCCAAAACCTTTATGTACCTTTCAGCATTAACGGTGCCTTCACAGATGTGTAAGTTACCCATGCTTTGGGCACTAATACACCCCCATACCATCACACATGCCTATAACAAGTCCGGATGGTTCTTTTCCTCTTTGACGTCCACAGTTTCCAAAAACAATTTGAAATGTGGACTCGTCAGACCACAGAACACTTTTCCACTTTGCATCAGTCCATCTTAGATGAGCTCGGACCGAGCGAAGCCGGCGGCGTTTCTGGGTGTTGTTGATAAATGGCTTTCGCTTTGCATAGTAGAGTTTTGACTTGCACTTACAGATGTAGCGACCGACTGCGGTTACCGACAGTGGTTTTCGGAAGTGTTCCTGAGCCCATGTGGTGATATCCTTTACACACTGACGTCGCTTTTTGATACAGCACCGCCTGAGGGATCGAAAGTCAAAGGCTTAGCCGCTTACGCGCAGTGATTTCTCCACATAATCTGAACCTTTTGATGATATTACGGACGGTAGATGGTGAAATCCCTAAATTCCTTGCAATAACTTAAACTCTTCGACAATTTGCTCACGCATTTGTTGACAAAGTGGTGACCCTCCACCCCATCCTTGTTTGTGAATGACTGAGCATTTCATGGAAGCTGCTTTTACACCCAATCATGGCACCCACCTGTTCCCAATTAGCCCGTTCACCTGTGGGATGTTCCAAATAAGTGTTTTGATGAGCATTCTGTCTTTTTTGCCACTTGTGCCAGCTTTTTTGAAACATGTTGCAGGCATCAAGATCCAAATGAGCTAATATTTGCAAATAATAACAAAGTTTTCCAGTATCTTGTCTTTGCAGTCTATTCAATTGAGTATAGGTTGGAAAGGATTTGCAAATCATTGTATTCTGTTTTTATTGTAGTAGACTTTAGCTGTAATGTGCCTGCTTTATATGATAAAATTAAAATAAAATGTAACGCTCGACACGTTATGGATTGTGACGCATATTTTAATTGGCGAGGGGGTAGAAAGCACATTTAAGGTCCGAATTAGAATGCATTAAAAAAAATAAAAAAAATAAAAATAAAAAAGGATTGTAAATGATAGGCAAAATACATAAAAAAACAGTGCAGATCCCCTTTATACGTCCAGAAGAGTTACAGTAAAAAGTAGTCAAGAATACAATTTCTTGTAGTCTGGCATGCATCATGGCTGCTGTGTGATGATGTAATGTGTCATCGCACCAGTGACACAAACGCATGAATATTTGAACTGGTGAGCCACAAATAGCATGAAGAAGTAGACTTGACCCTATGTTAATGTCCCTTTGGCAACATGCAATACTGGCGTGCACAAAGCAGAGTCAGGATGTTGGCAGGGAGTGTGCAGGACGGGCACCAGGGACATGTGCCAGACAGACATGGAAGGTTGGCACCAGGCATTTCTGCTGGGCTTAGAACAAGGTTCCAGATGGAAGGACTAGAGTTCCTCACGGTGCTGCTCCCAAAAAAACCTTTTCGACCACTATAATTACTTTTTGTCAATCGTATTTTTTAAATAATTTTGTGTCTACAAGATGCTTTTATCCCGCGGGCCGGGTAAAACATCAGGTGTTAGAATAATTATGTATAAATTATCACACGACTCTTATGCTTAAAGGCCGTTGCTGTAGTTATTATCAATTGTGCTGAAGTTCTACTTTTCTATCTGTGCAAAGGCACAACTTGTAATCTTGCTCATATCAGCAGTTTGTTTACAGACCCTGCCTGCTGACAGCCGAGGACGGACATCGAGTACCTCGACGCAGACAAAACAGAGACAGGGCGAAATCACGGGTGTCAGCACATTTCCATTCTGGAAAAACACAGAGGCTATTTCATCCCTACAAGCCTGTTTCGCAGGTTTCCCTGCTCTTCAGGGGATTTTATATACGCTTCTATAAAATCCCCTGAAGAGCAGGGAAACCTGCGAAACAGGTCAGGGAAAAAAAGAGGCGATTTCATCCCTACAAGCCTGTTTTTCAGGTTTCCCTGCTCTTCAGGGGATTTTATATACACTTCAATAAAATCCCCTGAAGAGCAGGGAAACCTGTGAAACATGACAGGGAAAAACACAGAGGCTATTTCATCCCTACAAGCCTGTTTTTCAGGTTTCGCTGCTCTTCAGGGGATTTTATGTACACGTCAATAAAATCCCCTGAAGAGCAGTGAAAACTGTGAAACAGGACAGGGAAAAACACAGAGGGTATGTCATCCCTACAAGCCTGTTTTTCAGGTTTCCCTGCTCTTCGGGGGATTTTATATACACACTTCAATAAAATCCCCTGAAGAGCAGGGAAACCTGCGGAACAGGTCAGGATAAAACACAGAGGCTATTTCATCCCTACAAGCCTGTTTTGCAGGTTTCCCTGCTCTTCAGGGGATTGTATGTACACTTCAATAAAATCCCCTGAAGAGCAGGGAAACCTGCGAAACAGGTCAGGGAAAAACACAGAGGCTATTTCATCCCTACAAGCCTGTTTTGCAGGTTTCCCTGCTCTTTAGGGGATTTTATATACTTCAACTAATCAATCAATTAATGTTTACTTATACTTCAATAAAATCCCCAGAAGAGCAGGGAAACCTGCGAAACAGGTCAGGAAAAAACACAGAGGCTAGTTCATCCCTACAAGCCTGTTTTGCAGGTTTCCCTGATCTTCAGGGGACTTTATATTCTTCCATAAAATCCCCTGAAGAAACAGGCTGGTAGGGATGAAGTAGCCTCTATATATATATATATATATATATATATATATATATATATATATATATATATATATATATACATATATATATATATATATATATATATATATATATATATATATATATATATATATTAGGGCTGCAACAACTAATCGATTAAATCGATTAAAATCGATTATAAAAATAGTTGCCGATTAATTTAGTCATCGATTCGTTGGATCTATGCTATGCGCATGCGCAGAGGCTTTTAAAAAAACAAACAAAAAAAAAACTATTTTTTTTATTTTTTTAAATAAATCTTTATTTATAAACTGCAACATTTACAAACAGCTGAGAAACAATAATCAAAATAAGTATGGTGCCAGTATGCTGTTTTTTCCCAATAAAATACAGGAAAGGATAGACATGTAGTTTGTCTCGTTTATCCGATTATTTATCGATTAATCGAAGTAATAATCGACAGATTAATCGATTATCAAATTAATCGTTAGTTGCAGCCCTAATATATATATATATATATATATATATATATATATATATATATATATATATATATATATATATAGATATACATATACATATAGCAACAGCTCTGTTGCTTGAATTTTACCGCTAAAAACAGTGGTATTGTTTCTCCATTCCATTCTATTCATTCAATGTGTTTATTTGCTGTAAAAGACCCACTCCTTTTACTGTAAAATTCTGGTGACTGAGCTGCAGGTTTTTGAAGTAAAATGTAAATATTTTTTTTGCAGCTTATGTAAAAAAATACATTGTTAATGTATTATATGTATATATATACACATGTATATTCATATATTACTCTTTGTTAAAAGCGGCCCTCTGAGGGCAGATGGTGGTACATGTACCACAGTTTGAGAATTAGCGTCCATAATAAAGTTGACAAATGGTGGCCGTGGCGACCACAGGGAGACAAATTCCCAACATGGGAGAAATCACTTTGTCCGCTCAAAGCAGACTCCAAACACCATATTTCTTCTAGAACCTTCACTCTGAACTACTGTACGCCACAGTACTGCACCGTCCAATAAAACTGGGGCACAGACGACAGTAAAGCA
This sequence comes from Entelurus aequoreus, assembly GCF_033978785.1. Classification (NCBI taxonomy): domain Eukaryota; kingdom Metazoa; phylum Chordata; class Actinopteri; order Syngnathiformes; family Syngnathidae; genus Entelurus; species Entelurus aequoreus. The sequence continues at coordinate 8,096,630 of NC_084755.1, forward strand.
AACGTTATTTTTCATCACTTTCACTGTGATATTTTTATACCTGCCGCACTCTCTGATTTATATCTTTTACGGCGGCAGGCATTATTATATTTCGGGCTCAATAAAGAATTGATAGTGACAGGCCAGGCATGACACACAATAGTCAACAAGGGAATTGAAACTTGGATGTACTGTAGAGGATTGCTACACTGTTTCGTCTCAGAACGTTTCGTGGTTAAGACACACTCCCATAAATGCTTAATTTGATGATAACAATCCGTACAATCTGAAATAGAGGAGTCATTTTGTGCGTATTTGCGTGTCGCTACACTAGGGAAAGACAATGTCACTTTTAGTTAACTTATTCTTATACCTTATATATACACCTTCATTATGCCTCTCAATCGGCAATCAGTCAGCACTCAACACACCTGTCGCTGATGAGCTCCCTGGGTTTCTTAAGCCACAGCAAACCTGCGTTCCGGGCCAGAACGTAGTTGCCTGTTCCAGCACAGTAAGCCGAATGTCTCCAGCTCAATGCTGGAGATATTGGAGGCGGTATGGCGTAGTGGGTAGAGCGGCCGTGCCAGAAACCTGAGGGTTGCAGGTTCGCTCCCCGCCTCTTGACATCCAAATCGCTGCCGTTGTGTCCATGGGCAGGACACTTCACCCTTGCCCCCGGTGCCGCTCACACTGAATGATGAATGAATGATAGGTGGTGGTCGGAGGGGCCGTAGGCGCAAACTGGCAGCCTCGCTTCCGTCAGTCTACCCCAGGGCAGCTGTGGCTACAAATATAGCTTACCACCACCAGGTGTGAATGAATGATGGGTTCCCACTTTGAGTATCTAATAATAGAAAAGCACGATATAAAATCTAATCCTTTATTATTATTATTATGCACACAATCTCTCTCTCTGTGTTATAACCCCGCCCCCCGTGTTTATTCATTCGTCCCGTGTCCCTTGTCGTCTTCCAACAGCATTCCTCCGTTCCCCCGTCACGACCTGTGTGTCTCGTCTCCCCGTATTCCCTCTGGTTCCCTGGCTGCCTCTTTGCATCTCGACCACCCGCCTGGACACGGACTTTGACGCCTCGCCCCTGCCCTCGACCTCCGAGCTTGCCTTGCCCCTCTTGGGACTTCGCATACCACACACATTTGGGTCGGCTTCACACTCCATACTTTTGTTAATAGAAATAAATAGAGCTAAAACTACGTCCCTGCATTCTGTGTCGTCTTCTAACAAAAATAGAACAAAAATTTACCTGAAAAGGACAAAAAAGTGCCCAATAAGCGGTCCCTTGTTTGGCGCATACCGGGCTTTTTAAGCCACAGCAAACCTGCGTTCCGGGCCAGAACGTAGTTGACTGTTCCAGTACAGTAAGCCGAGTATATCCAGCTTTATGCACACACTCTCTCTCTCTGTGTTACCCCCGTGTTCATTCGTCCCGTGTCCCTTGTTATCTTCCGACAGCATTCCTCCGTTCCCCCGTCACGACCTGTGTGTCTCGTCTCCCCGTATTCCCTCTGGTTCCCTGGCTGCCTCTTTGGATCTCGACCACCCGCCTGGACACGGACTTTGACGCCTCGCCCCTTCCCCTGACCTCGCCCCTGCCCACGGACCTCCGAGCTTGCCTTGCCCCTCTTGAACTTCCGCACCTCGCTCAACACTACCGGTAACACTCAACAGCTAATCACTACACATAGTCGCACACCACACACATTTGTGTTGATTTCACACGCCATACTTTTGTTAATAGAAATAAATAGAGCTAAAACTACGTCCCTGCATTCTGTGTCGTCTTCTTCCCCTCTGTAGCATAACAAAAATAGAACAAACATTTACCATGGGCTCTGTACCGAGGATGTCGTTGTGGCTTGTGCAGCCCTTTGAGACACTTGTGATTTAGGGCTATATAAATAAACATTGATTGATTGATTGATTGACCTGAAAAGGACGAAAAAGTGCCCAATAAGCGGTCCCTTGTTTGGCGCATACCGGGCTTTTTAAGCCACAGCAAACCTGCGTTCCGGGCCAGAACGTAGTTGACTGTTCCGGTACAGTAAGCCGAGTATATCCAGCTTTAATAGAAATAAATAGAGCTCAAACCACGTCCCTGTGTCGTCTTCTTCCCCTATGTAGCATAACAAAAATACTAGAGATGCCCGATAATATCGGACTGCCGATATTATCGGCCGATAAATGCTTTAAAATGTAATATCGGAAATTATCGGTATTGGTTTCAAATAGTAAAATGTATGACTTTTTAAAACGCTGCTGTACGGAGTGGTACACGGACGTAGGGAGGAGTACAGAGCAGTTGCGTCTCCCAGTCATACTTGCCAACCCTCCCGATTTTCCTGGGAGACTCCCGAATTTCAGTGTCCCTCCCGAAAATCTCCCGGGGCCACCATTCTCCCGAATGTCTCCCAGACAACAATATTGGAGGCGTGCCTTTGCGTGCCGGCCCAGTCACATAATATCTACGGCTTTTCACACACACAAGTGAATGCAACGCATACTTGGTCAAAGCCATACAGGTCACACTGAGGGTGGACGTATAAACAACTCTAACACTGTTACAAATATGCGCCACACTGTGAACCCACACCAAACAAGAATGACAAACACATTTCGGGAGAACACCCGCACCGTAACACAACATAAACACAACAGAACAAATACCCAGAACCCCTTGCGGCACTAACTCTTCCGGGACGCTACAATGTACACCCCAAGCCCTGCCCACCTCAACCTCCTCATGCTCTCTCAGGGAGAGCATGTCCCAAATTCCAAGCTGCTGTTTTGAGGCATGTTTAAAAAAATAATGCACTTTGTGACTTTGTGGCATTTTTTTCCATAACTTGAGTTGATTTATTTTGGAAAACCTTGTTACATTGTTTAATGCATCCAGCGGGGCATCACAACAAAAGTAGGCATAATAATGTGTTAATTCCACGACTGTATATATCGGTATCGCTTGACATCGGAATCGGTAATTAAGAGTTGGACAATATCGGAATATCGGCAAAAAAGCCTTTATCGGACATCTCTAAAAAATACAACAAACGTTTACCTCAGGGCCGGCCCGTGGCATAGGCCGTATAGGCAAATGCTAAGGGCGCCGTCTGACAGGGGGCGCCAAGCCAGTGCCACAAATGTTGGAGAAAAAAAAAAAAAAAAAGTTGGTACTATTATTTCTAAATACAAAAAATAATCCCACGTTAATTAAAATGCAAAGTAAAGCCTATTTAATAAAAATATTATTTGTTACAACATTACGACCCCCCCCCCCCCCCGCACGGTGCGCCCCCTCCCTTCCCGTATCATGACTCTTACCACATCAAAAAATCAACACAAGATGTCAAAACGGCCAAAACTGTCAGGTGCCCAGGGAAGAAAAAATAGAAAAGAAGAGGAGGAGAAACGAGAAAAAGACAGAGGTAGCAGGTAGGTAACGTTAGCCTACATGAAATTATTTGTCTGTTACAGAATGTGATAGTAACCTGGCTTTTTAGCATTAAGCTAATGTTACATGATTCGGCAATTGCTAATCAATAAATAGCTAGTTCTGTTTTAACGTTGGGTTAATATTGTGGAGGGGGCTAAATTGATATGGAAAATAATAATGTAACGTTAGGTAATTACAGTACTCCCACCTTACATTCCTCAGGGACATTTGTATTAGATCTTTTAAGCAGGTGTTTTTTGTTTACATTGTTATTGCCTTCTGGTTAGCTAATATTTGCCCTGCAGATAATAGTCACTTTTCCACCCCTTTATATATTAGGTATAGTTGTAAGCCTAGTTGTTAAAGTGCACATCATTAATGTTAATTAAGCAATATCACATGAGAGGGAATGCTGTTTTTTTTTAATTTGAGCACTGCTGTGATTCGGTTAAAGATAATCATAACATAACATTCTCATATAATATGTTAATTTGCTTTCTTTAAGTAAAAAAAAAAGGTCAAAGACAAAGCTATTCGGTTTCTGCCGATGTGGGGGGGGGGGGGGCGCCACCTAAAATCTTGCCTAGGGCGCCAGATTGGTTAGGGCCAGGCCTGGTTTACCTGAAAAGGACGAAAAAGTGCCCAATAAGCGGTCCCTTGTTCGGCGCATACCGGGCTTTTTAAGCCACAGCAAACCTGCGTTCCGGGCCAGAACGTAGTTGACTGTTCCGGTACAGTAAGCCGAGTATATCCAGCTTTAATAGAAATAAATAGAGCTCAAACCACGTCCCTGTGTCGTCTTCTTCCCCTATGTAGCATAACAAAAATACTAGAGATGCCCGATAATATCGGACTGCCGATATTATCGGCCGATAAATGCTTTAAAATGTAATATCGGAAATTATCGGTATTGGTTTCAAATAGTAAAATGTATGACTTTTTAAAACGCTGCTGTACGGAGTGGTACACGGACGTAGGGAGGAGTACAGAGCAGTTGCGTCTCCCAGTCATACTTGCCAACCCTCCCGATTTTCCTGGGAGACTCCCGAATTTCAGTGTCCCTCCCGAAAATCTCCCGGGGCCACCATTCTCCCGAATGTCTCCCAGACAACAATATTGGAGGCGTGCCTTTGCGTGCCGGCCCAGTCACATAATATCTACGGCTTTTCACACACACAAGTGAATGCAACGCATACTTGGTCAAAGCCATACAGGTCACACTGAGGGTGGCCGTATAAACAACTCTAACACTGTTACAAATATGCGCCACACTGTGAACCCACACCAAACAAGAATGACAAACACATTTCGGGAGAACACCCGCACCGTAACACAACATAAACACAACAGAACAAATACCCAGAACCCCTTGCGGCACTAACTCTTCCGGGACGCTACAATGTACACCCCAAGCCCTGCCCACCTCAACCTCCTCATGCTCTCTCAGGGAGAGCATGTCCCAAATTCCAAGCTGCTGTTTTGAGGCATGTTTAAAAAAATAATGCACTTTGTGACTTTGTGGCATTTTTTTCCATAACTTGAGTTGATTTATTTTGGAAAACCTTGTTACATTGTTTAATGCATCCAGCGGGGCATCACAACAAAAGTAGGCATAATAATGTGTTAATTCCACGACTGTATATATCGGTATCGCTTGACATCGGAATCGGTAATTAAGAGTTGGACAATATCGGAATATCGGCAAAAAAGCCTTTATCGGACATCTCTAAAAAATACAACAAACGTTTACCTCAGGGCCGGCCCGTGGCATAGGCCGTATAGGCAAATGCTAAGGGCGCCGTCTGACAGGGGGCGCCAAGCCAGTGCCACAAATGTTGGAGAAAAAAAAAAAAAAAAAGTTGGTACTATTATTTCTAAATACAAAAAATAATCCCACGTTAATTAAAATGCAAAGTAAAGCCTATTTAATAAAAATATTATTTGTTACAACATTACGACCCCCCCCCCCCCCCCGCACGGTGCGCCCCCTCCCTTCCCGTATCATGACTCTTACCACATCAAAAAATCAACACAAGATGTCAAAACGGCCAAAACTGTCAGGTGCCCAGGGAAGAAAAAATAGAAAAGAAGAGGAGGAGAAACGAGAAAAAGACAGAGGTAGCAGGTAGGTAACGTTAGCCTACATGAAATTATTTGTCTGTTACAGAATGTGATAGTAACCTGGCTTTTTAGCATTAAGCTAATGTTACATGATTCGGCAATTGCTAATCAATAAATAGCTAGTTCTGTTTTAACGTTGGGTTAATATTGTGGAGGGGGCTAAATTGATATGGAAAATAATAATGTAACGTTAGGTAATTACAGTACTCCCACCTTACATTCCTCAGGGACATTTGTATTAGATCTTTTAAGCAGGTGTTTTTTGTTTACATTGTTATTGCCTTCTGGTTAGCTAATATTTGCCCTGCAGATAATAGTCACTTTTCCACCCCTTTATATATTAGGTATAGTTGTAAGCCTAGTTGTTAAAGTGCACATCATTAATGTTAATTAAGCAATATCACATGAGAGGGAATGCTGTTTTTTTTTAATTTGAGCACTGCTGTGATTCGGTTAAAGATAATCATAACATAACATTCTCATATAATATGTTAATTTGCTTTCTTTAAGTAAAAAAAAAAGGTCAAAGACAAAGCTATTCGGTTTCTGCCGATGTGGGGGGGGGGGGGGGGCGCCACCTAAAATCTTGCCTAGGGCGCCAGATTGGTTAGGGCCAGGCCTGGTTTACCTGAAAAGGACGAAAAAGTGCCCAATAAGCGGTCCCTTGTTCGGCGCATACCGGGCTCCTTTGAACTGAACCAAACTTGTCTAATGGACCAGACTCAGCGCTACCTCGTCATCACTCAGTCATACAGTAGCTGTTTGAGAAAACAATATTTGTCTCCTCCAGCGAGGCTCTCATGTAGAAAAACAATTCTGCGTTACGCAGCCATCAAAGCCAGCTTCTGAGCAATTACTTTTGATCACAGCCCAGTTGGCCCGGACGCTGTTTACCCGCGTTGGCGGGGGAATTCAACGGGACAGCAAAAAAGAGAGACGGAGAACGGATATATATATATATATATATTATTTGTTTTCCCCTTTTCATGTGGAACACGCCTTCGCCGGCGCATGCGACGTCTCCCCAAAGACAAGCGAGCCACAATGGCCCAGTGCTCGTGGTAATTAACGCACGAGTCTGTCGACGTTAATTAAAAAGCAGACAGACATCACAAGAAGATCACACAGAATAGAGTTGTGCATTCCAACGCCTCAGAACATGCTAATAAATCTCCCCGCCTCACTCAACCATGGAAATGCCCCCCCCCCCTCTACCTCAAAGAACGACTCACCCCCAAATCCTCCACACCAGTGGTCCCCAAAATTAAAAAAAAAAATAAATAAATAAATAAATTATTAAATCAACATAAAAAACACAATATATACATTATATAAATCAATACAGTCTGCAGGGATACAGTCCGTAAGCACACATGATTGTATTTCTTTATGAAAAAAACAAACAAAAAAAAACTTTTTTTTTTTTTTTTTTACTACCCCCCCCCCCCCTCCCCCGGTATATACATTTTCAAGCATTGACCGGTCCGCAAGTACAAAAAGGTTGGAGACCACTGCTCCACACGACACCTCAGCTCCGGACAGGCTAACCTCCTCCAACCTCCGAGGACAAAGCTACGAACAATGGCCGCTCCCAGTCTGTGGAACGCTCTCCCTGACCACCTGAGGGCACCACAGACTGTGGATGCTTTTAAAAAAGGCCTAAAAACTAGGGATGTCCGATAAATTTATCGGCCGATAAATGCGTTAAAATGTAATATCGGAAATTATCGGTAACGTTTTTTTTATTATCTGTATCGTTTTTTTTTTCATTAAATCAACATAAAAAACACAAGATACACTTACAATTAGTGCACCAACCCAAAAAACCTCCCTCCCCCCATTTCTTTCTGTTATCAATATTCTGGTTCCTACATTATATATCAATATATATCAATACAGTCTGCAAGGGATACAGTCCGTAAGCACACATGATTGTGCGTGCTGCTGCTCCACTAATAGTACTAACCTTTAACAGTTAATTTTACTCATTTTCATTAATTACTAGTTTCTATGTAACTGTTTTTATATTGTTTTACTTTCTTTTTTTATTCAAGAAAATGTTTTTAATTTAGTTATCTTATTTTATTATTATTTTTAAAAAGTACCTTATCTTCACCATACATGGTTGTCCAAATTAGGCATAATAATGTGTTAATTCCACAACTGCATATATTGGTTGATATCGGTATCGGTATCGGTAATTAAAGAGTTGGACAATATCGGAATATCGGATATCGGCAAAAAGCCATTATCGGACATCCCTACTAAAAACCCTTCTTTTTAGATACATGCATACTAGTTTTAGCTATATGGCTGTTCTAGTTTTTATGTATTTATTTATTTTTATTACCTTTTTATCTTTTTGTAATACACTGTAGCACTTTGAGGTTGTTTACTCAATGTAAAGTGCTTTTTACAAATAAAATCTATTATTATTATTATTATTATTATTATTAACCCGACGTTCGGTGCACCCTATGAGAGACGTGGACTTACTTCATGGGTTTGAACAGAGCTTGGGCGTAGTTCTGGAACGTCATGATCAACTTGAGCTGGGTGCCTCCTGATTTCATAGCTGCCAAAAGACAAAAAAACAAAAAAACAGTGTACAAATGTGAAAAAACACACAGCTGTTTTGCTACTTGTCAAATTGGAAAATAAAAAAATAGAGACAATTTTGCATGAAGGCAATCACAACGCAATCACATCCGTTGACCACAATCAACAAAGTCTGATTGCGAGAAGATCTGCACGAGTGGAAATAATCTACAAAACAAAAAAATAATAATTAGTGGATTGAGTGCACTTGCAATGGAATCCATTGAAGGGGGAAAACGACTAATAATTCCATATGAGCAATGTTTTACACAACATAATAAACTCTAAAGTAGGGCTGGGCGATATGGACGAAAAAGTACAAACCCCGTTTCCATAAGAGTTGGGAAATTGTGTTAGATGTAAACAGGGCCGGCCCGTGGCATAGGCCGTATAGGCAAATGCTAAGGACGCCGTCCACCAGGGGGCGCCACGCCAGTGCCACAAATGTTGGAGAAAAAAAAAAAAAAGTTGGTACTATTATTTCTACGGAGCCCCTAAAGGGACATGGGAATTTTTTTTTTTTTAGACATGTATCTCGTGGCCACGAGAAAGTATCTCGTGGCCACGAGAAACTTTCTCGTGGCCACGAGAAACTTTTTATTAAAAAAAAAAAAAAAAAAAAAAATTAATATTTTTTTTTTTTTTTTTTTTTTTTTTTATAAAAAGTTTCTCGTGGCCACGAGAAACTTTCTCGTGGCCACGAGAAAGTATCTCGTGGCCACGAGAAAGTATCTCGTGGCCACGAGAAACTTTCTCGTGGCCACGAGAAACTTTCTCGTGGCCACGAGAAAGCATTGGATGCGTGCTGATGGTTTAGTGTGTGTTAAAATGGCAGTTTAGGAGTTAATATGGCTGTATTTCCAGATAGGACTTTCCCCATGTGTGTTGTGGCAAAATGTGAATGCTTGATTAGTAGGTGTGAGACAAACACTTTATCTTCCTGGTTATTGTAACGCTACGTGTTTGACATTATTGAAGACTTTATCATGCCCGGGAAAGGACAGTTTTCCTCTTCTGTGGCTGTGGGGGGTGGGCGTGGCTTGCGGACCTGCAGCGAAGCGGAGTGTGTCAGTTAGTCCCATGGTGATGTGATCAAACTTCTTTCTTGCTTGGAAGATACACACACAATTGTAACTGTTATTTCTTCCTGCAAATAATAAATATGTACAACGTGTTTGGATGTATTCATTTATGTAAAATTGTCATTAAATGTAATATTGCCTGACAAAAAGTGATACGACGTACGTAATATTTTGATATTTACACATCGCATATTTACACACGCACATCTGACTAGAATACCCTTATGTGCATTACATATATCAACATCAACTACCTACTCTACTGTTTACTTGTTGAAATACCCTTTTTAGAACAAATATCTACCCACATAATTTATATGTGTATATATAATATATATATATGTGTATGTATGTATATGCATATATATATATATATATATATATATATATATATATATATATATATATATATATATATATATATATATATATATATATATATATATATATATATATATATGTATGTGTATCTATATATCTATATATATATATATATATATATATATATATATATATATATATATATATATATATATATATATATATATACATATTATGTATAAGCATGTATATATATACTCTACCGTTCAAAAGTTTGGGGTCACATTGAAATGTCCTTATTTTTGAAGGAAAAGCACTGTACTTTTCAATGAAGATAACTTTCAACTAGTCTTAACTTTAAAGAAATACACTCTATACATTGCTAATGTGGTAAATGACTATTCTAGCTGCAAATGTCTGGTTTTTGGTGCAATATCTACATAGGTGTATAGAGGCCCATTTCCAGCAACTATCACTCCAGTGTTCTAATGGTACAATGTGTTTGCTCATTGGCTCAGAAGGCTAATTGATGATTAGAAAACCCTTGTGCAATCATGTTCACACATCTGAAAACACTTTAGCTCGTTACAGAAGCTACAAAACTGGCCTTCCTTTGAGCAGATTGAGTTTCTGGAGCATCACATTTGTGGGGTCAATTAAACGCTCAAAATGGCCAGAAAAAGAGAACTTTCATCTGAAACTCGACAGTCTATTCTTGTTCTTAGAAATGAAGGCTATTCCACAAAATTGTTTGGGTGACCCCAAACTTTTGAACGGTAGTGTATATATATATATTATATTACTGTAACTTGTTCTTAAAAATAGTAGTTATTTTGTTTGTCAAATTTAGTGTTTGTGTGTATATATGTATACTGTATATATTTATGTGTGTTTCTTCCTATACAGTATACATGTATATGTGTGTGTGTGCGTGTATATACTGTATATATATATATATATATATATATATATATATATATATATATGCATATACATACATACACATATATATATATTATATATACACATATAAATTATGTGGGTAGATATTTGTTCTAAAAAGGGTATTTCAACAAGTAAACAGTAGAGTAGGTAGTTGATGTTGATATATGTAATGCACATAAGGGTATTCTAGTCAGATGTGCGTGTGTAAATATGCGATGTGTAAATATCAAAATATTACGTACGTCGTATCACTTTTTGTCAGGCAATATTACATTTAATGACAATTTTACATAAATGAATACATCCAAACACGTTGTACATATTTATTATTTGCAGGAAGAAATAACAGTTACAATTGTGTGTGTATCTTCCAAGCAAGAAAGAAGTTTGATCACATCAACATCGGACTAACTGACACACTCCGCTTCGCTGCAGGTCCGCAAGCCACGCCCAGCCCCCACAGCCACAGAAGAGGAAAACTGTCCTTTCCCGGGCATGATAAAGTCTTCAATAATGTCAAACATGTAGCGTTACAATAACCAGGAAGATAAAGTGTTTGTCTCACACCTACTAATCAAGCATTCACATTTTGCCACAACACACATGGGGAAAGTCCTATCTGGAAATACAGCCATATTAACTCCTAAACTGCCATTTTAACACACACTAAACCATCAGCACGCATCCAATGCTTTCTCGTGGCCACGAGAAAGTTTCTCGTGGCCACGAGAAAGTTTCTCGTGGCCACGAGATACTTTCTCGTGGCCACGAGATACTTTCTCGTGGCCACGAGAAAGTTTCTCGTGGCCACGAGAAGCTTTTTATAAAAAAAAAAAAAAAAAAAAAAAAAAATATTAATTTATTTTTTTTTTTTTTTTTTTTTATAAAAAGTTTCTCGTGGCCACGAGAAAGTTTCTCGTGGCCACGAGATACTTTCTCGTGGCCACGAGATACTTTCTCGTGGCCACGAGATACATGTCTAAAAAAAAAAAAATTCCCATGTCCCTTTAGGGGCTCCGTAATTTCTAAATAAAAAAATAATCCCACGTTAAATAAAATGCAAAGTAAAGCCTATTTAATAGAAATATTATTTGTTAAAACATTACGCCCCCCCCCACCCCCCGCACGGTGGGCCCCCTCCCTTCCCGTATCATGACTCTTTTTGGACGTCACATCAAAAAATCAACACAAGATGTCAAAACGGCCAAAACTGTCAGGTGCCCAGGGAAGAAAAAAGAGAAAAGAAGAGGAGAAACGAGAAAAAGACAGAGGTAGCAGGGAGGTAACGTTAGCCTACATGAAATTATTTGTCTGTTACAGAATGTGATAGTAACCTGGCTTTTTAGCATTAAGCTAATGTTACATGATTCGGCAATTGCTAATCAATAAATAGCTAGTTCTGTTTTAACGTCGGGTTAATATTGTGGAGGGGGCTAAATTGTTATGGAAAATAATAATGTAACGTTAGGTAATTACAGTACTCCCACCTTACATTCCTCAGGGACATTTGTATTAGATCTTTTAAGCAGGTGTTTTTTGTTTACATTGTTATTGCCTTCTGGTTAGCTAATGTTTGCCCTGCAGGTAATAGTCACTTTTCCACCCCTTTATATATTAGGTATAGTTGTAAGCTTAGTTGTTAAAGTGCACATCATTAATGTTAATTAAGCAATATCACATGAGAGGGAATGCTGTTTTTTTAATTTGAGCACTGCTGTGATTCGGTTAAAGATAATCATAGCATAACATTCTCATATAATATGTTAATTTGCTTTCTTTAAGTAAAAAAAAAGGTCAAAGACAAAGCTATTCGGTTTCTTGTGAGTATATACACTTCACTGCCGATGTGGGGGGGCGCCACCTAAAATCTTGCCTAGGGCGCCAGGTTGGTTAGGGCCAGGCCTGGATGTAAATATAAACGGAATACAATGATTTGCAAATCCTTTTCAACCCATATTTAATTGAATGCACTACAAAGACAACATATTTGATGTTCAAACTCATAAACTTTAACATTAACTTAGAATTTCATGGCTGCAACACGTGCCAAAGTAGTTGGGAAAGGGCATGTTCACCACTGTGTTACATGGCCTTTCCTTTTAACAACACTCAGTAAAGGTTTGGGAACTGAGGAGACACATTTTTGAAGTTTTTCAGGTGGAATTCTTTCCCATTCTTGCTTGATGTACAGCTTAAGTTGTTCAACAGTCCGAGGGTCTCCCTTGTGGTGTTTTAGGCTTCATAATGCGCCACACATTTTCAATGGGAGACAGGTCTGGACTGCATGCAGGCCAGTCTAGTACCCGCACTCTTTTACTATGGCTTGGCATTGTCTCGCTGAAATAAGCAGGGGCGTCCATGATAACAACATATGTTGCTCCAAAACCTGTATGTACCTTTCAGCATTAATGGTGCCTTCACAGATGTGTAAGTTACCCATGTCTTGGGCACTAATACACCCCCACACCATCACACATGCTGGCTTTTCAACTTTGCGCCTAGAACAATTAGGGCTGCAACTAACGATTCATTTGATAATCGATTAATCTGTCGATTATTACTTCAATTAATCGATTAATAATCGGATAAAAGAGACAAACTACATTTCTATCCTTTCCAGTATTTTATTGAAAAAAAACAGCATACTGGCACCATACTTATGTTGATTATTGTTTCTCAGCTGTTTGTACATGTTGCAGTTTATAAATAAAGGTTCATAAAAAAAAAGAAAAAAAAAGAAACAATGTATTAAAAAAATAAAATAAAATAAAATTGCCTCTGCGCATACGCATAGCATAGATCCAACGAATCGATTACTAAATTAATCGCCAACTATTTTTATAATTCGATTTTAATCGATTAGTTGTTGGAGCCCTAATAACAATCCGTATGGTTCTTTTCCTCATTGGTCCGGAGGACACGACGTCCAGTTTCCGAAAAGACCACAGAACAATTTTCCACTTTGTATCAGTCCATCTTAGATGAGCTCGGGCCCAGCGAAGCCGACGGCGCTTCTGGGTGTTGTTGATAAACGGTTTTCGCCTTGCATAGGAGAATTTTAACTTGCACTTACAGATGTAGCGACCGACTGTAGTTATTGACAGTGGGTTTCTGAAGTGTTCCTGAGCCCATGTGGTGATATCCTTTACACACTGATGTCGCTTGTTGATGCAGTACAGCCTGAGGGATGGAAGGTCACGGGCTTAGCTGCTTACGTGCAGTGATTTCTCCAGATTATCTGAACCCTTTGATGATATTACAGACCGTAGATCAGGGGTCACCAACGCGGTGCCCGCGGGCACCAGGTAGCCCGTAAGGACCAGATGAGTAGCCCGCTGGCCTGTTCTAAAAATAGCTCAAATAGCAGCACTTACCAGTGAGCTGCCTCTATTTTTAAAATTGTATTTGTTTACTAGCAAGCTGGTCTCGCTTTGCCCGACATTTTTAATTCTAAGAGAGACAAAACTCAAATAGAATTTGAAAATCCAAGAAAATATTTTAAAGACTTGGTCTTCACTTGTTTAAATAAATTCATTATTGTTTTTACTTTGCTTCTTATAACTTTCAGAAAGACAATTTTAGAGAAAAAATACAACCTTAAAAATGATTTTAGGATTTTTAAACACATATACCTTTTTACCTTTTAAATTCCTTCCTCTTCTTTCCTGACAATTTAAATCAATGTTCAAGTGAATTTATTTGTTTTATTGTAAAGAATAATAAATACAATTTAATTCAATTCTTCATTTTAGCTTCTGTTTTTTCGACAAAGAATATTTGTGAAATATTTCTTCAAACTTATTATGATTAAATTAAAAAAATATATATTTTGGCAAATCTAGAAAATCTGTAGAATCAAATTGAGATCTTATTTTAAAGTCTTTTGAATTTCTTTTACATTTTTTGTTCTGGAAAATCTAGAAGAAATAATTATGATTTGTCTTTGTTAGAAATATAGCTTGGTCCAATTTGTTATATATTCTAACAAAGTGTAGATTGGATTTTAACCTATTTAAAATATGTCATCAAAATTCTAAAATGAATCTTAATCAGGAAAAATTACTAATGATGTTCCATAAATAATTTTTTTAATTTTTTCAAAAAGATTTGAATTAGCTAGTTTTCCTCTTCTTTTTTTCGGTTGAATTTTGAATTTTAAAGAGTCGAAATTGAAGATAAACTATGTTTCAAAATTTAATTATAATTTTTTTCGTGTTTTCTCCTCTTTTAAACCGTTCAATTAAGTGTAAATATCATTAATTATTAATAATAACATAGAGTTAAAGGTAAATTGAGCAAATTGGCTATTTCTGGCAATTTATTTAAGTGTGTATCAAACTGGTAGCCCTTCGCATTAATCACTACCCAAGAAGTAGCTCTTGCTTTCAAAAAGGTTGGTGACCCCTGCCGTAGATGGTGAAATCCCTAAATTTCTTGCAATAGCTGGTTGAGAAATGTTTTTCTTAAACTGTTCAACAATTTGCTCACGCATTTGTTGACAAAGTGGTGACCCTCGCCCCATCCTTGTTTGTGAATGATTGAGCATTTCATGGAATCTACTTTTATACCCAATCATGGCACCCACCTGTTCCCAATTTGCCTGCTCACCTGTGGGATGTTCCAAATACGTGTTTGATGAGCATTCCTCAACTTTATCAGTCTTTTTTGCCACCTTTCCCAACTTCTTTGTCACGTGTTGCTGGCATCAAATTCTAAAGTTAATGATTATTTGCAACAAAAAAAAAACGTTTATAAGTTTGAACATCAAATATGTTGTCTTTGTAGCATATTCAACTGAAAATGGGTTGAAAATGATTTGCAAATCATTGTATTCCATTTATATTTACATCTAACACAATTTCCCAACTCATATGGAAACGGGGTTTGTAATAAAAAAAAAAAAAGACGACCGAAATTCCAAGAAATCTCAGTTTATTGTTTCCCTGCTGACGTGCGACGACATGACATCAGTGAACCACAATGAGGCGCTCTCCTAAAACCCATCTGTTTTCATATTAGACAGATAATACACCTGTTTCTGTTGACCCATAATCCATCTTTCCCTCTACAAATTAATCACGGCCTGCCTCTCTTTTTTTCCCCCCCCTTCCCCTCCTCCGAGCATCCCTTCCCCCGCCGCACCGCCACGTCAGACTCACACCTTTCGCGGCGATGATAAATCCACCTGTGTAACGTCACCGGACGAGTGTGTATGATTTATGAGCCTCTCTCGAGCCGGAACAAAAGGCCGCTTGTGCAGACAGAAAAGGCAACGTTAACTCCCCCCGGAGGGGAAATAACGCAACTTTGTCTCTTTGCTTTGCAGTTTTAGCGACACAGATAAGTGGTGCATGGACGTAAAATTAAGGCCAGTGAGCAGGCACTCACTTGACAAGCAATGAATGTTTTACACATAAAATAAACACAGAATCAGAATTTACTTGGGACTACTACCACCATGCTTGGCGGTAGGCATGGTGTTCCTGGGATTAAAGGCCCCATCTTTTCTCCTCCAAACATATTGCTGGGTATTGTGGCCATCCATCCATCCATTTTCTACCGCTTATTCCCTTCGGGGTCGCTGGAGCCTATCTCAGCTACAATCGGGCGGAAGGCGGGGTACACCCTGGACAAGACGCCACCTCATCGCAGGGGGTATTGTGGCCAATTGTTGTTTCATATGACATCACATGGACAAAGATAAGACCTTCTAGAGGAAAGTTCTGTGGTCAGATGAAACAAAAATGGAGCTGTTTGGCCACAATACCCAGCAATATGTTTGGAGGAGAAAATGTGAGGCCTTTAATCCCAGGAACACAATTCCTACCGTCAAGCATGGTGGTGGTAGTATTATGCTCTGGGCCTGTTTTGCTGCCAATGGAACTGGTGCTTTACAGAGAGTAAATGGGACAATGGAAAAGGAGGATTATGTCACGACGTGGACTGTGGCGCAGTTTCCTGCGTGGATTGCTTTCCTGAGATGCAAAACAACTGGACTGGACATGGCGTGAAGGTAAGTACATCCTTAATTTTATCAATCAATCAATCAATGTTTATTTATATAGCCCTAAATCACGAGTGTCTCAAAGGGCTGTACAAGCCACAACGACATCCTCGGTACAGAGCCCACATACGGGCAAGGAAATCTCACCCCAGTGGGATGTCAATGTGAATGACTATGAGAAACCTTGGAGAGGACCGCATATGTGGGTAACCCCCCCTCTAGGGGAGACCGAAAGCAATGGATGTCGAGTGGGTCTGATTTTACTATAAAAAAGGAACAAACAAATGGCGCGCACAAGGCGGAGAACAAACTTGGCTATGAACAAAAACATAGACTATGGACATGAAACAAAAGAACGGCTAAACGTGACATGAATAAACAAAAACTTACTTGGAAAAAGCATGGAAAAATGGCATGGAAGAGTAGCATGAGTGACAAGGGTAACAGGAGGTAATGTCGCCAGGACGACCAACTGAAAATGATCGGCTTAAATAGTAGTGACATGATTAACACAGGTGCGTGAGTGAAACGGGTGAAACTAATAAGTTGTCATGGTAACAAAACAAGGGAGTGAAAAAACAGGAACTAAAAGTGTCCAAAAACCAAACGGAACATAGCCAAACAAAACATGATCAAAAGACATGACAGATTACTTTCAAATTCTTCAGGACAAGCTAAAGTCCTCAGCCCGGAGGTTGGGTCTTGGGCGCAGTTGGGTGTTCCAACAGGACAACGACCCCAAACACACGTCAGAAGTGGTAAAGGAATGGCTAAATCAGGCTAGAATGAAGGTTTTAGAATGGACCTTCCCAAAGTCCTGACTTGAACGTGTGGACAATGCTGAAGAAACAAGTCCATGTCAGAAAACCCAACACATTTAGCTGAACTGCACCAATTTTGTCAAGAGGAGTGGTGAAAAACTCAAGCAGAAGCTTGTGGATGGCTACCAAAAGCGCCTTATTGCAGTGGAACTTACCAAGGGACATGTAAGCAAATATTAACATTGCTGTATGTATACTTTTGACCCAGCACATTTGCTCACATTTTCAGTAGTGTTACGCTGTCGTGGCATTATGATGCCCCGACATATATATTTATATACATATATATATATGGACCATAGGGCACACCGGATTATAAGGCGCACTGCCGATGAGCGGGTCTAGTCAGGTCTATTTTCGCATATAAGACGCACCGGATTATAAGGCACATTAAAGGGGTCATATTATTATTAGAGATGTCCGATAATATAGGTCTGCCGATATTATCGGCCGATAAATGCGTTAAAATGTAATATCGGAAATTATCGGTATTGTTTTTTTTATCATCAGTATCGTTTTTTTGTTTTGTTTTTTTTAAAAAATTAAATCCACATAAAAAACACAAGATACACTTACAATTAGTGCACCAACCCAAAAAACCTCCCCCTTTTACACTCATTCACACAAAAGGGTTGTTTCTTTCTGTTATTAATATACATTATATATCAATATATATCAATACAGTCTGCAAGGGATACAGTCCGTAAGCACACATGATTGTGCGTGCTGCTGGTCCACTAATAGTACTAACCTTTAACAGTTAATTTTACAAATTTTCATTAATTACTAGTTTCTATGTAACTGTTTTTATATTGTTGTACTTTCTTTTTTATTCAAGAAAATGTTTTTAATTTATTTATCTTATTTTATTTGATTCATTTTTTTAAAAAGTACCTTATCTTCACCATACCTGGTTGTCCAAATTAGGCATAATAATGTGTTAATTCCACGACTGTATATATCGGTTGATATCGGTATCGGTAATTAAAGAGTTGGACAATATCGGCATATCGGATATCGGCAAAAAGCCATTATCGGACATCCCTAATTATTATTATTATTTTCTAAATGTAAAAGACTTCCTTGTGGTCTACATCAGTGGTCCCCAACCCCCGATTGGTACCGGGCCGCAGAACAAAAAAAAAATATATATATATATTTTATTTTTTTAATTTTATTTTTTTTAATTAAATCAACATAAAAACACAATATATACACTATATATCAATATATATCAATACAGTCTGCAGGGATACAGTCCGTAAGCACACATGATTGTATTTCTTTATGAACAAAAAAAAATAAATAAAAGGCGGTACTGCATCAAAAAGAGACATCAGTGTGTAAAGGATATCACCACGTGGGCTCAGGAACACTTCAGAAAACCACAGTCAGTAACTACAGTTCCTCGCTACATCTGTAAGTGCAAGTTAAAACTCTACTAAGCAAAGCGAAAGCCATTTATCAACAACACCCAGAAATGTCGCCAGCTTCGCTGGGCCCGAGCTCATCTGAGATGGACTGATGCAAAGTGGAAAAGTGTTCTTTGGTCCGACGAGTCCACATTTCAAATTATTTTTGGAGACTGTGGACGTCGTGTCCTCTGGACCAAAGAGGGGAAAAAAACATCCGGATTGTTCTAGGCGCAAAGTTGAAAAGCCAGCATGTGTGATGGTATGGGGGTGTATTAGTGCCCAAGGCATGGGTAACTTACACATCTGTGAAGGCACCATTAATGCTGAAAGGTACATACAGGTTTTGGAGCAACATAAGTTGCCCATCCAAGCAACGTTGTCATGGACGCCCCTGATTATTTCAGCAAGACAATGCCAAGTAAAAGAGTGTGGGTACTAGACTGGCCTGCCTGTAGTCCAGACCTGTCTCCGATTGAAAATGTGTGGCGCATTATGAAGCCTAAAATACCACAAGGGAGACCCCCGGACTGTTGAACAACTTAAGCTGTACATCAAGCAAGAATGGGAGATAATTCCACCTGAGAAGCTTCAAAAATGTGTCTCCTCAGTTCCCAAACCTTTACTGAGTGTTGTTAAAAGGAAAGGCCATGTAACACAGTGGTAAAAATGCCCCTGTGACAACTTTTTTCCTGCCATTAAATTCTAATTTGGGTTTTGTACGTCATCTGATTCTCTCATGTCAAAACCGTGTCGACTTCCTCAAATACATTTACTGCACTCCTACTTCCACAGTGACGCAACGGAATGTCCCTGAGGGGCTTACCCACGCTGGTGATCTTCTGCGCCACCAGGTCTTTGAGCAGAGCGTCCAGCACCGGGTTGTGTCTGGCGTACAACTCGTAGCGGTTGATCCCGATGTGGAAACGCAACCAGTTGGGGTAGGACTCCGCGGTGGCCTGGACCGCCGGGGCGTTCTCCTCCTCGTTCTCCTCCTCCTGGTCGGTGTCACCCTCGTTAGCCCTGGGGGGGGGGGTTGGGGAAGAGAATGATTGAAACAGGACATTCACTTATCTAAAAGGGAGCAAAATCTAATAAGACGGAGGATGAATCAGAGGTTGCACGACCGGAAAGAGGATGTCGTGACAACATGACGAATGCATGAGCGCAACAATATTGCAACACTTTCTTGACATACTGTGCTATTTTGTCATCAAACATCCTCACTTACAGCATGTTAGAATAAACGCAAAAAGATTGTTTTATGTACGTTGTTACAATTTAACCTTAAAACCTCAGCTATTAAACATTAATAGGTTTCCTGCTCTTGCAAATGAAGGAATGAATTAAACAGGGACTAACGTTTATTGATATTTGTCCCTCTTTCTGGGGCAAACAAGGCTTGCTGATGAGAGAAGGCCTTCACCCTAACCAGGAAGGCGCAATCATCTTGTCTAGAAACATAGATTTCTGTTTAAGTCACACTTGACTAACTACACTAGAGGAAGCCCAGTCACAGAGTCTGCTAGTCCGGGTGAGGAGTCAGTTAAGATAGAACTAGCCAGCGCCAGGCTGGAAAATCCCTGCACACATAGCATTTCTCTTAGAATAATACACAACTCACATAATGTTTTTTTCTGCAGTGACTGTGCCAGAGGTGGACATGCATTCTACTGAGGTGGCAAATGATGATGCGTTCAGTGTATCGCAGCACCAAACTAACAATCTAAAAATTCCCGTCATATCAATTCCTAGATATGGTCAATTCCTAGATATGGGTATTTTATTATTTTGACATTACAATAATCCCATTGTTTATCGCTGTTAATTTGCATTTCTGCGAGGTAGGAATTAATAATTACGCATTAATATTCACACATATAGTTTTCCACACCAAAATTCTTCCATTTATTCTTCTTCTTCTCCAGATTTTGGCGCGGTCTACCTTCCACATCCCTTGAGAAATTCCAAAAATTCCCAAATTTCCCAGAATTCCAGGTTTTCCGGGACATTTCTCCCATTCAAAATGAATTGGCCGTTTTTCAAACTTCCACCATTTCCACGTTTTTCAACCGATTCAAACCATTCCCCCTTCAGCATATTCTACCATTCTGGAAATTTAAACGTCCTCTTTTCTAAGTTCAAAAAAATTCCAGGATTTTCGAGAATTCCTGGTTTTCCAAAGCCCTATCTCCACCCTTTTTTCTGGCGACTACTCCTTCCACATTTTTCAACCCACTTCAACCGTTCCACCGTCAAAACATTCCTATTAATCAGGACAAAAAACAAAGTTGTTTTTTGAACTGGAAAAATTTCTGGTTTTCCCGAAATTCCATAATACCATTTCTCAATTCAACATGTTACTACTTCAACATTTCTCGACCGGTTTGAAAAATTCCGACACCAACCATTTCAACTCATTCAGACCATTCCAATTTTTTTTTACTATTTTTAAAAATATTCCCGCTTTTCCTGAAATTCCATATTTTTTGGGGAAATTCCCATTTAACTCAATGGGACATTCTTCAAAGTTCAACAACTCCCACATTTTTCATCTGATTCAAACTGTTCCAACTTCAAAATATTCAGCCTGTTCAGGAATTGTGTGCTCTACTTCAACAATTCTAAAAATTTTTTCCAGGATTTCAGTTGAACTTCAGCATTGGAGCATTCACACGCAATTCCTTCTGGAATTGCCTCATCTAGATGTTCTTCTTCTTCTACAGATTTTAGCGCACTCTACCTTCCACATTTTTCACCCGTTTCAGACCGTTCCAACTTCAAACTGTTTTTTCCCTTGACAAATTCCAAAAATTCCCAGATTTCCCAGAATTCCAGGTTTTCCGGGACATTTCTCCCATTCAAAATGAATTGGCCGTTTTTCAAACTTCCACCATTTCCACATTTTTCAACCGATTCAAACTATTCCACCTTCAACGTAATCCACCATTCTGGAAATTTAAACTTCCTCTTTTGTAAGTACCAAAAAATTCCAGGATTTTCCAGAATTCCTGGTTTTTTAAAGCCCTATTTCCACCCTTTTTTCTGGTGACTACTCCTCCCACATTTTTCAACCCACTTCAACCGTTCCACCGTCAAAACATTCCTCTTAATCAGTACAATAAACTAAGTTGTTTTTTGAACTGGAACAATTCCTGGTTTTCCTGAAATTCCAGGAATTCCAAAATACAATTTCCCAATTAAAAATGTTACCACTTCAACATTTCTCAACCGATTTGAAAAATTTTAACACCAACCATTCTCATTCACCATTTTACCATTAAAAAAAATATTCCCCCTTTTCCTGTAATTTCCTATTTTGGGGGGAAATTCCCATTGAAATCAATGTGACATTCTTGAAAAAGTTCCACAACTCCCACATTTTTCATCTGAATTAAACTGTTCCAACTTCAAAATATTCACCTTGTTCAGGAATTGTGTGCTCTAATTCAAAAAGTCTAAAAAAAATTCCAGGATTTCAGTTCAACTTCAGCATTGGAGCATTCACACGCAATTCCTTCAGGAATTGCCTCATCTAGTTCTTCTTCCTCTTCTTCTACAGATTTTATCGCGCTCTACATTCCACCTTTTTTACCCGATTCAGACCGTTCCAACTTCAAACTGTTCTTTCCCTTGACAAATTCCCAAAATGCCCAGATTTCCCAGAATTCTAGGTTTTCCAGGACATTGTTCCCATTCAAAATGAATGGAATCTTTTTCAAACTTCCACCATTTCCACATTTGTCATCCGATTCAAACCATTCCACCTTCAACACATTCCACATATCTTGGACATTCAAATGATAATTTTTCAAAGTTCAAAACAATTCCAGGAATTCCCAGGAATCCCGTTTTTTCAACCCCTTTTTTCACCCTATTTTTTTGTCGACTACTCCTTCCACATTTTTCAACCCACATCAAACGTTCCACCGTCAAAACATTCTTCTTAATCAGGACAAAAAACAAAGTTGTTTTTTGAACTGGAAAAATTCCAGGAATTCCATAATACCATTTCACAATTAAAAATGTTACTACATCAACATTTCTCGACCGATTGGAAAAATTCCAACACCAACCATTTCAACTCATTCAGAACATTCACAATTTTTAGCATTTTCCAAAAAAAATCCCGCTTTTCCCAAAATCTCCAGGAAGTTCCCATTGAAATGAATGGGACATGTTTCCAAGTTGCACAATTCCCACATTTTTCAACCTATTCAAACCATTCCAGTATCAACACATTCCACTCATCCTGGACATTCAAACCAACACTTTCACAAGTTCCAAACCAAATTCCGGTTTTCCTGGAAACTCAAACTCTTCAACATTCAAACCATTCCGACATTCATACTACATTCTGTCAGCAGTTCAGTTCAACTTCAGCATTGGAGCATTCACTCGCAATTCCTTCAGGAATTGCCTCATCTAGTTATAAATCTAATATTTTCATAGCTAGAGTATAAAAAAATCATGTTTACGACTTTCTAAATACAGTTTTTTAACATTATGAGAGCCCTCTATAAATAAAATAACACCAACATAACACTCTTTCAATCAGTTCAATCCAATTGTAAAGTTGCCTGAGGCTGAGCCAATCAGTGGGCATAATACTCTGAATTTTTTGGCCAATACTACTGTAGTATTGATATTTTTGTCCATTTTGCCATTTTTATGCTTAAAAATGCTTAATGTAGGCCAAAAATACATTGAA